>NW_027526422.1:158126244-158602469 GCF_048455015.1 Haemaphysalis longicornis
TGCACTACCTTTTTTTGGCGTTTGTCTACATTGTTAACGTCTGTTCACGTAGTCGATGTAAAAGAGGCATTGCAAAGCACCAGCCATTTTATAATAGGATCGTTATGACGTAATAGAAACGAACTTCTTTGTGCGATGGGCGGCCGGGCGTGAAAGCCACCGCCAAGAACGACTGTGGGATTGTGGTGCCTCTAGTTCCTTCGATCGTATCACTTGAATTCCAACCTGCTGTTAGCGCAGTGATAACTAGAGGCAAGATATTTAGGCATTAAAGAAAGTCGCTTTAAACGCCAAAAATTGATTGATGGAGTAGGGTTTAACGCCCCGACACAACGCAGGCGATGAGGCGCGCCGTAGTGGAGGGCTCCGGGGATTTTTAACGTGCGCCGAAATATCGTACACACGGGTGTTTTTGCTTTTCGCCTCCATCAGAAAAGCGGCCGCCGCGGCCGGGAATTGAGTCCGCGTCCTCGTATTGAGTAGAGGCGCCAAAAAACGGCAGGCAAATGAACGTTTTATGCCTGCAACGTCCTAAAAATAGCCACCATAATTTGTTTACGAAGTGAAAAAATTTCATTCAACTGAAACGATACGACCTGTATCGACCATAAGAAAACCAAAAATGTTATAGTTTGAGGACGCCGCCTACTTGTGAACATAATTTTTTAATTGTCCCGTCAGACTGCTGGATTATTAACAGTCAATTTTCCTAATTCAAGAAGCCCACTACTCACATTCATGTTCAATGGCTTATAGTGAAAAAAAAAACAAAAAAGAATATTTTAAAGCTGGGAATACTGATTAAGAACGATACTTCAAATTACGACATAGCAAGAACAGACACAAATAATACACGCAGGAGAGGCAACAATTATGTTCTTAAATGGCGACTCTTAAGTAGAATTCTGGCTGGCAATTTTTTCATATACAATAATAATATTATTGCAAAGGCAAGATGTCTCAACGCTGCCAACTACAATTTCATACATTTAGAAAACAGTTTTCAAGACGCGTTTCGCAGCCGAAGAAGAGATTTTCAATGGAATGAATGAATCCCTCGGCACTGTGAAGTTTAAGGCGTGAGGAAATGAAGCGCTGCAGTGATGTTACCCCGTTGCTTCTTCAGTGATTTTATAACAAAGGTTCGTTGTATGTTCAATCGCTGCGTTGAAATAGAAACCACCACCGTCTACAGATTTTTGGATACAAAATTGTGCATCTTGTCACCGATAATGAGCTTGTACGAATCTGAACGTTGAGAGATGTTATTGGAGCATAGCTGACTCGACAACCTTCGATGGCCTAATTAAACGGCACTGGGATACGGCAGTGCTCACCAGCAAGGACGTTTGGAGCTTCTCTAAGAACTGAAAATCTCTCGTTCTTCTCCAGGACCGACTGTAACTTCGCACGTGCATTTCCGACCACTGTCCTTCAGTAACGGCCGCTATTAATTGCTGTGCATGGAGAATTGGTGCAACGTTCATAATTGGAGTTTCTTCCCACTTTTAAAGTTTCTTGAGATGTGCTTGCCAGGAATATAAAGTTGGCGCGCAAGTATTCGAGGTCTCCTTGGAGATTATCCACGGAGAAGGCTTTAGCTTTCCTGACTGCAGCACTCGTCACCTGAAGAGCGGCCTTTATGTTCGAAAAGTGGCAGTTTTAATACTGCACAGCTGACTGGCGCGTACCGATTCATTGCTTTTCGTGGTTGTTTCCCGGGAGTGTGATGAACTAGATGACCACATTGAAGTCCAGAGAATAAATGTTGATTGGTAACTTGAATGACGATTTCGAGCGGCACTCGACAGCGAACCTAAGGCTAGGTAGTGTTCATATGTTCGCTCATTTTAAAGATAAGTATTTACGTGCATTTAGGCCCAAACGTCGAAATAGGCATTTATAGGCGATATAAAAGCACCATAAAAGCCTCTCTCAACCTCTAATTCATGCTATATATGAGAGTGAGGCGATAAAAGCGCGAGGAACAAAATATGCATCTACCTAAAATCCGGTCTGTACTGATAACTGTATTTTATATTCCTCCTATGAGCGACCTTCTGACGTGCCTATTTTGAAATTTTGGCAGGATCTCGATCATTATTATCTTTCTTTCGGTAAAAAACGTTTTTCAGGGCTGTACGGAAGTTGAGTGAGAGTCTGAAGAGTATTTCTTTCAAATTAAAGTTTATTTGGTCTTGATGGCTCCTACAAAATGACCCTCTGTATATACGCATTAAGTTACCTTAGTAGCGTAAGGTTCAGAATGTGTAGTTTATGCTTTCAGCGTGTGGTTTATGCTCCTGGAAAGCGCGGCAAAAGCGCCTCGGCAGGTAAAAATGGCTTTCCGCCACCCGGTTAGAATGACCACACAGACAAATTTACTTAAAAATGCACAGGAGCGTTATGAAGCAGTACACCCTTCCGCAAACCAGCATCGCACTATTTTTTTTTTTTTTTTGGAAACCCCAGTGGGCGGCGTTCAGCGATACCATGAAATGTCACATTCATATAAAATTTGAGCGCATACGGAAGGCGTTTTGGCCACGAAAGCGCCTTAAAGTTGCCGAGTTATTGTTGCGCCACCCTGTATGTATGCATGCATGCATGTACGTATGTATGTATGTATGTATGTACGTACGTACGTACGTGCGTGCGTATGTATGTATGTAGTATGTATTTATGTATGTATGTATGCATGCAGGTATGTATGTATATATGTATTTTGTATATATGTGTGAATGTATGTATGTATGTGTGAATGTAAGTATGTATTTATGTATGTATGCGCGCGCGCATACACTCAGAGATATATAGTTTGATGCCACAGCTCCAGCTGCATATATATTGTGTGAGAATGAAAGCAACAAAGAACAGGCTGGGATGAAGGCGTTCACGGAGCCAATATTAAATCCCTCATGAGTAGCCGGGTAGAGTTCGCAGCATTAACAGTTTCACGTGAACGCCTCTCTTTTCGCCACAGGTTCCACGCGAGGACGCGGCGGACGGCAAGGGCAACTTCTGGTGCCTTCACCCAGCCTACCAGGACATGTTCAAGGACGGCAACTACCACAGGCGCCGCCGCATGAACCGCTGCCCAAGACCGGGAACTATCTTCGCCAGAGAGCACTTCCCAGCCAGAGCCGCCTGCGTCACGCCGACGCCCGACCAGCTGCAATACACCGGTACCACGCCACAGCCAGTGCTGCACGGTTCCAGTGTCGGGGGCGGTGCCTTCTCCCCCGTGCTCCCTTCGCAGCCAGACGCGTTCCTCAACTACCACCAGGTGCTGTCCGCGCCGCCCGCACGAGGGCACCACAGGCACGAAGGCCACCCTCTCTACATGCTCGCAAACACCCCGCCCCCGCCGACTCCAGCTCAGCTTGGCGAAAGCCACGAGGTTACCGGCCAGCACAGCCAGCAGCCCTACGGAATGTTCGATGCACCGCATAGGGCCTTCTGCGGTGCTGGTAGCGACCAACAGCCGTGTCCATTCTCCGTTGAGGGGCGACGCTACTGAGCTGGAAAGGAGGCTACGCAGAAGTACTAGCCGTACAAAGGAAGAAAATCTTTTAAAGAAAACGAAGATACAACCACTTACCTTACGTGTACTAACTCGCTACAAAAAGTTCTCCAAAATCTTATGTAAGCAACTTCAAGACGGTAAGAAACCTTCCGTGAGAGCGAAATCAGTGTGCATGAATGACGTGAGAAGCAGTTGGAAGTTGCAGACTCCTTCCCAAAACGACATCGATAAATCCTTCCTTCAGACAATAGTACGGGTGCCCCAAGAAGTAAACGGAGCAAGGCTTCGTGAAATTAGCATTTCCCCGAAGAATTAGAATTAGAATTTCTCTTTTCTGTGGCTGCCAGCATAAATAGAATATGTGCGGCACGATTTTATTTTAGAATGACTTTCTTTAAAAGTCACTTAGAGGTTGCTAGCTAAGCACATGGCGAAGAAATCCCGTCAAAATTCCCAACCCGTGCTCCGTTTCCTTTTTGGGGCACCTGTACAATTGAGTGCGTGGCCACGGGGCTCCGTGTGCGTGGCTTTCAGTACGTGCCGCGCATCCTGGGCCGCGTATGCGCAGTAGGGACAAGCTACGAGAGTTCGTACGCAACCTTGGTATGCAAAGACCACCGTCTTTTCATCGTTTGTTGGGCGCTCGGCACGAAATAAAAAAAAATAAAGGTAGATACCTGCTTGCGTCGTTTTTACTCAGGGCAGCAACGAAGTTAGATAAGGCCAGGTTCAGAATGTTGCCGCAACTGCCGTAATAACCTTAAAGAATGACGCCATTTCACGTCTCAGCCAACCGAACTGCGTGACGCGCCATGTTTTTTACGTCCGCAGATCACGATTAGTCTGAACATAGCCTAAAGCTCGCGTGGCGGGCGCCGAACGAGGCGAAAAAGCAAACCAGAAGGCCCACTCGCCGAACGATGGTGATTCCATACCCAGGTTGGACACGTACTCTCGTAACTTGTTCGCGCTGCGCATGCGTGGCTCGTCGCCAGGATGCGTGGCATATACTCAAAGCCACGCGCTCTGTTGTTCGTATTTCAATGTATCACGATTGCACATTCTACAACCCATCAGACATTGCAAATGCTTTTCTAGGTTTTTTCGCACCGCAACAACCGGTCCCGCATGCATCGCTTAACACGACTAATTAACGCTTGCCTCAAAGTTTTTTTTTTTATTATTTTGTCAACTTTGCCTGAATACGGGTATAGGTTTATTCAAAACTTGAATGACATGGTTCCGGGATTAGGCAACTTTAAGGACGTATTCTGAGTCCCTCCGTCACTCAATTTGCTGCCTCCACTCGGCTGAGGAGAGTATTCCGCAATGCATATGCACGAGGAAATCGACTTCAACCATCTCCTGCACTGAATACTCGAGTGGAGACGGATTCAGAATACCAGGGTAAGCCTTCATACATCAAGCTGATAGGGCATCTCTTTTCTATAGCACTCATCCTCATTGTGAATCTTATGTTCGAGACTGGTGTATTCTCAACCGTTCTATAAACCGCCAAACTAAAACCCATGTTTAAGAAAGGAAACAGGCTTGACTTAGCAAACTACCGCCCCATAGCCGTATTATCTTTCTTAGCAAAATCATTGAAATGCACTTATTCTGCGGCTCATAAGTTAGGTAAAAAAATTTGGCACCATCACCCAATAAGTTTGTGTCCAGGGCTGGGTATTTCACTGAACTTGCCTTAATATATCTGACTGATAAAGTTAAATAAGTCATTGATGCTGGTAATCTGGTTGGTGCACTGTTTATTCACCTCTCTAAAGTTTTCGACCCTCTTAACGTTCCCGTATTGTTTAAAAATATTAAATGTAATTGTAGTCACTGGCCCTGCTCTAACCACAATAAAAGTTATTTATCCGACAGGAAACAAACTGTAGGCATTTCTCGTAGTTACACTGAACTCAAAATAACTAATATATGCGTGTCACATGGATGTCTTCGTGGTCCTATTTTATTTTTAATCTTTTACAATGATCTTCCACACTGCTTGAACTTTTCAACCAATGTATTTTATGTTCATGATACCACTATGTCTATAACTGATATGAAATTAAAATCGCTAATAGTGATCACTTAATGCCGATTGTAATATTTCAGCTACATTGTGCCGTGATGAAATGTTAAGCATTAATACATCCAAATCTCGATTATTATTTTAGATCTTAACACAAAATAATCCTGGAGAACTCTTTCATTTGCCTAAAACGGACGCAAGTTTCTTGCACGGATTACTGCACATTTTTAGGCGTTGAGCTTGATAAAGACCTTCAATTTCAAGAGCACATCTCTTTGTTAACCAAAAAGGCGCATATAGAATACGAATATTAATTAAGGTTCATACTTATCTTGGCTTGAAGACTCTAATTTCATGGTACTATGCTTGCACTCATGGTCATACTAGTTGTTGCATATCGTCATGGGGACAGTCATTGCATATCGTCTGGGTGCGTTGGGTAGCATAACTAACGCAACTGTCCCCTTTGTACATATCCAGAATCAAGCAATACGGATCACTACTTATAGCCATTTTCATTGTAGTTCTTTATCGCTGCTTTGTGCGCATACTATTTTGCCTGTCCTTAATTTCTTTGCATCACTGCATTCAAATTCTTCAGTGGGAGGTTTCCCATCGTAATTATTACTGCTCACCAGCTTCCAGTTCAGGGCGTCATTCGTTTTGCCTTCCATAACAATGTTTTACTTTTTACAGCTCGAGGTAATTATGGCGAACAAAGTGTGCATTTTTCTGCTGCTTACAAGTGGAACTGCTTTTCTTACTTCACCAAAAGCGTTTCGAATATTTATTCTTTCAGGAATATCTTACCCGTACTTCTTCAGTTCATTTGAGTTTATTTTGTTTGGTTTTATTCCTTTTTGTTTGCTTTTTTTACTGTAATTGTGCAATCCCAGCTTTGTAGTATCTCTGTCGGTCTGTTTCATCATAGTGCTGTAACCACTGTTTTTTAAACCATTTACTTGTTCATACTCTTATTGTAAAGAAGGTCCCCGCATACAGTCTCCGACTTCGGGACCTTCTCGTGTGTATAAACATTGTGTGTTCTTTCTTGAAAACAATAAAACACCACCGAATCAAATCGAAGGGGGCATGGTTGAATGTCAATTGCGCCCGGTGCAAACTCTTTTTTTTTTCAGATTTCCAGCACATCCTCAAGATGTCTCCTGGAAATTGCTAAATTGCTATTTGCGCGAGCCTTTGCTTGTGATCGCCAAAACTTCTTTTTATTTTTTTTACCAGGGCCCTTTAGGAAAACCCTCAACGAGCTAGCTTCATGTTGCAAGCAGAAGGCGGCACATTCCTCTCTATGGCTGTTAGGCTCGTACCGCCTTGAACTCAGCGCAAGGTTTTACTATAATAACTATTATTTTTACTATAACAAGCATTAGAGTATAGTTGTTTAGTTGTCAGGAGGTTGTGGACAAAAAGCCATCAATAAAGTCCTTACGACACCAGCCAAGTATATTTCAGTTATTTTTGCGACTTCTTTCAGGCTGTTTCACTTTGCTGGTTTATTTGTGTTAGATTGGATCTTTACAAACTGCAGTGCACCAAAATTATCGAGTATGTTAGTATATCAAGGCAGCGTACACAAATTGAAGAACCCGTAATATGCGTAGCTTTGCCTCACATCTATATACGCCTCATTATATATTGTTTGCAACAAACCCGGAAATTACTTTATTAAGTTTGCAAGCGTCATATGAATGAGGAATAACCAGCTTGATATCTGAACGGAACTGCAAGGTAATCAAGAATTCTTGAAGGAAGTCATTCAGCTTTATTTACTCCTTTGTTAACGTAATTTTATAAATGAAGCTTTATTAAGTTCCTATACTATGATAGGAATGTACTCCCTAAATGTGAAGTCTGTAGTTCTGGCATTTTGGGTGACGCTTTGATATTATATCAGTCATTTTCACGTTGCTAGGGGTTCAGATTCAAACATTATTCGGCTCACTTTTTTTCGAGTTTGTGAGGACAAAATTATGAAGTCAGTTTTGGGGGGCATTTGTACGGCTAATATACGTAAGCAAACAGAGTTGGATATATCAGCGGGCTTAGCTCATATTCAGGCATCCGTAAAAATACGTAATTTACATGAAATTCAGACTGGCACCATTAGAGATTAGTTTGAGGATATCCTGTAAAACGGTTTTAGACATTTGTATAAGTTACCTATGCGTTACCGACACTATAAACTAAACGTTTATGGAACAGGCCAAAACATATCCTCTATATTGATGGCGAAATTTGTTTACCCGTCTTTAGTTCACGGGAATTTGCATCGGAATGGACAATCGAAAAGGTCGTTCACCTTCATAAATCTGGTTGCACTCACACTTCTTCTAACTACCAGCCGATATCTTTGACATGCATACCGTGCAAGATGATGGCGCATATACTGCACAGCAACATCGTTTCATTCCCAGAATTAATTCCTTTTTCACGACACCTTAACATGGTCGCGGGTTGGATTCCCGGCCGCGGCGGCCGCTTTTCTGACGGAGGCGAAAAGCAAAAGCGCCCGTGTGTACGAGATTTCGGTGCACGTTAAAGATGCCCAGGTGGTGCAAATTAACCCGGAGCCCTCCACTACGGCGCGCCTCATCGCCTCCGTTGCGTCGGCGCGTTAAACCCAACAATGAATCAATCAATCAACATCTTAACATGGCTTCCGACGCACATTTTCCTGTGAAAGTAAGCTGCTGATATTCACTCATTCATTACACTGTATTTTAGGCAAATGTTTACACAAATGTGTACTTCTTAGACTTTTCAGAAGCTGTGATGAGGTGGATAAAAAAATAATGCTGAAACTGTCCGACCTTAGCTTTGATTCTAAAGTACTGACATGGATTTATTTTTATCGAACTCGACGTCTCCAATATGTTATTGCAAATGGTAACAATTCCCCCCAACAAACGTCACTTCAGGTCTCCCGCAGGAACCTGTTCTAATGCCCTTGTTATTCCTTATGTTTATCATTGATTTACCGCCTTCCCTTTCCTCCGCTATTGATTTATATGCTGATGACTATGTTCTGTGGCGCGAGATTACCGGTCAGCCACACGAACAATTACTCCAGTTTGATCTAAGCGTCATATCCCAGTGGTGCGAAAAGTGGTGCATGGTATCAAAACAGTCAAAATGCAAGTAAATGCACATTTCGCATCAGGGCTCAGTCCCACCAGTGTATACGCTAAATGGTGTTACTTTGGAAGTTGTTAAGTATTGCAGATACGTGTGTGTAATTGTAACACCAACATTATCTTGGCAACACTAAATAAACACAATTACAAATAAAGCCAATGAGATGTTCGGTTTCTTGCGCCCAAGATTTAGCAAGACGTCGTCCTCATTTTAATTGCTGCTAAATAAATCAATTAGAGAAGAATGGCTGTTGAAAGACCATTTGATTATGTACAGTTAGGCTGCAGTAGTTTGTTTGCAGTCTAGGTCAACCACGGGGTTTGTACGTAAGTTAGGTACTACCTATCGATTTAAATATCCGTCAAAGAAGAGTGTAAATTCATGTTTTATTCGGAAATGGACAAGAAATGCCAAGAAGAAACTATAGGGTCTGTAAAAGACAATATGTTTAGAATCAGAAATATGGAGCTTTCTGGTTGGGAAATCGGGCTTATGAAACAGAAAACTTTTCTTTAAGGTACTGAAGCCGGTCCGAAAGAGTCCTATTCCCTAAGCCCCATGCTAAATGGCAACACAAGGTGTGAACGAATTAGCGGCAAGTGCAATTGTTTCTGCAGCCGCATCGGTAAAAGCTATCTCAACCGGTACATAGAACCCTGGGCATGAGTGTCCAAAGTGCACAGGATTGACATGGTCTGATCAGCTTAAGTCAGATTTGATTCATACCACAAAAAAGCGGAAAATATTTTTGGAATTATTGGGAATTGGGAAGGATGAAACCTTGCAGGCCTCTTCAAACGCGAAAGGTGACTGGCCCGTCACATGCTCGACGATGATTTGCGTTCACTTCCTGAGGCGCAGTTCGTGCCGCCGATGCAGAGGCTTACACATCCCTGACGTCGACAGAATTCACGAGTGAGTGTTGCATCAGCGCACTGCAGCATTCAGGAGCGAGTGCTGAACGAGTGAGACAACCGGTGGACGTGCTGCGCGTCCTTCTTGTTTCGTGGCTCATCTGAACCACGTGACATTTGCGCGGGAGGTTGAAACACGATTTACAGCATTCTCAGCGACGACGACGTGCTGCGAGATAACGGCACAGGAGCGCGCGCCGCCGTGGATCGCTGATCTTGCGATCACTTCCTGAGACGCAGCAGCTCCGCACCGTGAACGAGAACGCTGCAGTTCGCGGAGAACGCATTTCGCGTTAGTAAGTATAGCAATCGTAAGCCTTTTTTTAGGGGCGAAGCTCCTAAAGGCGTGGGTCTGTCCATCCTCGACGTATGCATGTAGCCACCTCTAGTTTAGTTCTTGGATTGTTTACTAGATGGCGTGGCTACCTCTAGTTTAGTTCTTGGATTGTTTACTAGATGGCGGTACTTGTATACGATGAAAAGATGCGCTTGGATTGTTTACTAGATGGCGTGGCTACCTCTAGTTTAGTTCTTGGATTGTTTACTAGATGGCGGGGAGCGTTGTAATAAAATCCGTTCGCTGTTGGCGCGCGCTCGGAGTCGCCCGATGGATAAGGCTGCAGATGTGCGTGCCCGCGAGGCAGAAGCGCTCCGTGAAGCTGCGCGACGCCGCCGCCAAGATCCTGCCGTACGAGAGCGCGAGGCCGAAGCGTGTCGTCTGGCTGCGCGACAACGCCGCCAAGATCCCAGCATTCCAGAACGAGAGGCCCAAGCGTCACGGCAACGGCGCGAGGACCCTGCCGTGCGCGAAGCGGCACGGCTGCGGCGCGAAGAGGATCTCCAAAACGTCAGAGAACGGGAAGCGGGGAGAAAGCGCGCGTATCGGCAGGCAGACCCCGATGCAGTGAGAGCTCGTGAGGCGTCTGCAAAACGCATCAGGCGAGCTCAGCCCCAAGGTGCCGACGCGCGGTTTAAGCGAGACTTTGTAGACGTTACGTTCGGACACAGATGTAGTGGGCGAACTTTCACTGAAGAGTCATGGTTTTACCGATGATTTCCCCTTAGGAGCTTCGCCCACTCATCATCATTCACCCCCTGGATATGCTGTGAATTTTTTTCCTCTTTCTCTAACAATAAAAAAATGCTTCCCGTGGTCAGAATCTATCCTGGGTCCCTCGGGTTATGAACCCGGCGTCTATACACCTGCGCTGTCGGCGCTTTTGGTCTTTATTGTGCGGCGTTGTCATCGCATTCAGGGCGTTCAGAATTTTGTTCGAGTTCGAAGCATACGAGGGCATTCGTTCGGACTTTGGCTGAGTTGAAGTAGACTTCCACTTTAAACTTTGGAAATTTGTATTTTGGACTTGAGGGGCGTAAATTTTGGACTTTGGTTTGACCTAGTTTCCACAGAGAAAGCTTCGCGTTTTAAACATCTTTCTCTTAACAAAGCGGCTTTGTTCTTTTTTCCCCACTCGCAAGACGCGGGAATGAGCGGATGCTATGTTTTTTCGTTACAAGGGCTGCTTTTGGTGGCAGGGAAATGTCATCCGCGTGTCTCACAGCAGTCAGTAGTGCTCGCATAGAAAATAGCTTCCGAGATCTCTCTCAAGCTTTCCTTCGGGCTATATCCGTCACTACGTTTCACTGGTCCAGATTTCGGCCGTGCCCTGTCGGCAGCTTTCGTTGCCTAGCAACGGCTGGAAGCTGCATTGTCGTTGTTGGGTTTGGAAAAGGCAGGAGCACGGAGGGCGGGAACAAGACAACTCGGCAGCAGTGGCTTACTGCTTTACTCGCCTCAGGGACTGGTGTCAGTACAACCGACATGTCAAAGAAGAAGCACACACAGATACGGCTGCCGGCTTATAAAGTCAGCGCACACTACGTCACGGCCGCGCAAACGGGCGCTCAGATCTGATCAAGAGATAGCACCACGCGCGAGCTATTCCGAACACCGCGGTATACCGAGCTGCTGGATGTAAGAGTCGCCACCGCGTTCACCCGACAAATATTTTAACAGAAGAGCTGGTTAACCCGGTCGTGATTTGTCCAACGCGAACAGAAAACCTCCAGTTGGAAAGAACAAAAATTTGCCCCTTGGTTGTAATCGAATCTGGGCCACTTGCTTACTGAAAGCGGTGTCTATCCGATTAAGCCATCATCGCATTTTAGATGCGACTGCATCTCATTCACTCGCCTTCACCAGGCAGCGTCGTCGGCGTTGTTGTCGTCCGCCCCTCCCCCATTCTCCTCGCCGCGCGAACTGCGTTCTCCGCAACACCCTCTCCGCCGCTCACCCCCTCTCCTCTCCGATGCCCCTCTGTCGCGAGGGGCATTGGATTGGATTCGAATGAATTGGCTTGGCTTGGATTGGATTGGATTGGATTGAATTGGATTTGGATTGGATTGGATTACAGTGGATTGCGTTGGATTGTGTTGCGTCATAGCCGCGGCAGACACACTGGCGCCGGTCTCCTCTCCTTTGGGCGCGCTGCGCATATAACCGGTGTGCCGCTCTCCGGCGGCCTTTCGGTCGACGGTTGCTCTCCGCTTGCGCTTGAACCCCCCCTCAGCGTCGCATCACACCAGGGTTCCCGCGAGGGGAGGTGGGCGTAATTTTTTTTGTTTTGTTATGTTTTTTACATGGTATTTATTGCACTGCAGGTCAACGTAGAAATGTGTCAAATTTCAGCTTACACTGTTTGCTATTATTGTATAAATTCTCAGCATCATTATACAGCACCTAATAATTATTGCTTAGCAATTCTATTATCGTGTACAGACGCTCTGTTCATAGCTTCCCTATTCCCACTGAGAACGTTTCAGAAGTTTGTCAAACCGAGCGTCTGGGAATCACCGCTCGGCCGCCGGCGTGGACCGGGGACGTATCGAATTCGCGCGCGTCGGCGCCCCAAGTAAATAGCAAAACAAAACCCCCGCCTCTCATTTCCGTCGAAGCTCCCAGAACATTCGCGAGCTTTCATAGCGTTGCCAGTGGCTAACGCGCGCCGGTGATTCGAGAAGGGCGAGAGAGTGAAGTGGTGCGCGTGACAGCGGCGGGTCGCGTTGTGTGTTGTTCCTTCCCTCTCCGCGCTGGTGTGGTTGTAAAAAAGAGAACCAAGAGAACCCACGTTGAGACAAAATAGTTACGTTTGGACGTCGAGATGTAACAACGGCTTTTGCCCGTGCGTGCACCACCATCGGCGACCCGCGCCCTGGAGTACTCCAACGTACTCCCGGGTCTTGAATCACCGCATCGTGTTCGGCCGGCCTGGCATACTTCGAAGCCACGCTTCACAGGTTGCCGAATCGCCTCCGTCAGCGGTGCATCATCCGACCCGACCGGTGAATATTGTGGAACTTTGTCTTACTTATGCATCGAACTGTTTCCCTTAGTTGAAACTTTGTCTTACATATGCATTGAACTGTTTCCTTAGTTAAAAGGGCCCTGCAACACTTGTTTCAACTTTTCTTGAGATTTTAAATGCTTGCAGAACGTAGCCACCCGACACATCCAGTGCTTAGATTACAGGGTGGCAAAGTGCCACAGCCACAAACTTACTTATCTATGCCCATCACGTAGGTTGGATTTTTGTCTCTTTTCCGGTCTTGACGTTCTTCGACCGCTCGAATTACGTCACTAAGGCCATGTAGCTGCTGTTGGCCGGTTTTCCTTCAGTTGCAGCAATGAACGCTTTTCGATAGCAACCTAAACAAAGACACAAAAACAAAGCAGAAATGGAAGGCGTATGTGGTGCGACGAGAAAATCACGCAGTGCCACTGTGTGCTGGCGATAACTAAAGCTTTCGCAGTGGTTCCAGGCGCGAAGGAAATGGTAAAAGCGCTTATCGAAAGTGTTGCAGGGGGTCCCTTTAACTCCGCTACTTTGTACTATTCATTCTTGCGCTCCTTGTTTGAATCGTCTGTAACATTTAACTCTCGCCGTTTCGCTGATACTCATACTCTCATTCATGTGCAGTTACTCGCCGGTTAAAATATAAGCCTATTTTTGCTGTCTCTTCCATTAAATGATACTCATACTCTAATTCATGTGCAGTTACTCGTCGGTTAAAATATAAGCCTATTTTTGCTGTCTCTTCCATTAAAGGCTATCTCTCATTCTTTCCGCTATTGTCGGCAAAAGCCGCGCATCAAACGGCCATCCCATCGTCGCGGGTGCAGTGTAGACTCGGCGCGGTTGTTTGCTTGCCCGGGCTGAGTCCCCATATCTGTTTACAGCGCACAATATTAAGGAAACGGTGACAAAATGATAATTACCACCAGGGTATCGAACCGGAATTTGGGGGGTTCGGTTCGGGTTCGGGTTCGAGCCTTTCAGGTTCGGTTCCGGGTTCGGTTCCGGAGCACCGTTCCGTTCCGGTTCGAACCGGCTCAAACGGTTTCGAGTGGGTTCGGAGAAAAAAGCAGGAGTGTTTCTTTTTTCTTACCTTTTTAGTGATGCGTTTTCGTTTCTTCGTTGCTCTGTAACTTCGGTATAAAAACAAATTCACAATGTAGTTTTTTTTGTAAGTGTTGACTTGGCCAATTTCACTGCAAAATATTTTCCTTGGGACTCCAACGATTGCAACACTAGGAACACTTAACGGTGCTTACGTGCGTGAGTGTGAAAGCATTACTCTTCATGGCCGCAAGTTAATAGTTATTAATTTATTTTAGTTGTTTAATAAAATCTCGTTTAATTTTATTCTTGGCTCATGAACCCGCATTTTCTACACCGCGATTGCTTTTAGAAAAACAACGACAATGGCTCTATGTATCCGTTGCCGTGACGCCTTGTGCTCCACTCCCATCGGCGACCATAGCCTCACCGCGTCCCCAAATAATGCACCCTCCTTGGGCCGCCTCTTTGGCGGGCAGGCAACTTTTCTGGACTGCACAGAGCATGCCCTTCCGCTGTCTTTTTTTGTACCATCAAATGACGCATACGCGTGCACATGCACGCACGCACAAAAACACACTTGCACACGCACACACATCCGCACACACACACACACACACGCGCGCGCACGCACACACACCAGTGTTGCGGAATGAGCAGCTCAACTCCATTCCAATTCCATTCTTAGGAATTAAAAATTCCGGAAACCGCTCTAATTAGTGAGGCGAGCACTTCTCTCTCGGGGACGGAATTGAAGCACCATTCAAGGGTACAGTTGTGTGAATAATGTGATGATCGCTGCCTAGAGAATTATCTTGGACCTCCCATATAGCCGAAGGTAAGCCTATTGCCCAAGTGAGATCGGGAACCGTATATCTTCGGCAACTATTGCCTTGTCGTGTGGAACTGCCTAGGTCGTTAAGCATAGAGAATCGGAGTTGCTGAGAGACCCGCCTTAAGATTTGGCCTGATGGTGAGGTGTAGATGTAGAGCCAATCGGGATGTGGAGCGTTAAAATCTCTAGCCCAAACAGCAACATGTACGCGGTAGGAGCGGGGGAGCTTACCTATACCCACCCAAAAGCGGGTTTCGCCTTAGGAAGCCAATACGAATTCATGATAACTAATGGTGCAGAGCATCCAGGAAATTGAGTGAATAAGGACTTATTCCGACGTGGTCGAATTGTATGCGGAAATATCTACGTGGTGAGTTGGTAATGTGCGGAGGACATATGTCACAACATAGGTACGAGGACTGGGATCGCGGCGAGTCGGCATACTGGGCTGTATGAATAACCCGCACCCTGAAATGTTGTATATATACACCGTGGGTTTACTGAAGGAGTATGATAGGTGGAGGGTGTGGAAGGGATTGAAGGTAAAGCCTAAAAGCCGAGATTTTACGGCGGAGTCCGCGACAGTTCCAATGGACTATAAGCGGCGGAGCCAGGTCCAGTTAACAGTATTTGTCGAGTCCGTAGATTTACCGAAGGTCACGTATCCAGTTCCCAGTCACGTACCCAGGACAGCCGAGTTCGCGAAGTCGGTTGGCTCGGGTTCTGGCACGTGCTAACGCGGTCCACTTTGGGATAGATGTGAAAACTTGCGCACAAAACGATCCTGGCCGGCCAGTCATGGAGAACTTTCAGCGGCAAGCTCGCAAATTCGTATGAGGTGCAACAGCCGGGTCTCAGAGATAAAGAGAGGTGTTTGCCAGCTCTGCTGTTTCTCCAGCCGTGCCCCACTAATGCAAGCTGCGTCAATATTTTGTTACTGTACTTTGCGGGCAAAGATGGGCGCTTCGCTTTTCTCCTGGGGACGTAATTCGGCGACAGCAATCGAAGTTTTACGTATTTTAGAATCTATTTTGTTCACAAAAATTTATAAAGCTGAATAGGGGCATTTCGATAATTTTGAGTATGTTAACTGGCTGCATTACAAAGGCATTTCAGCTACAGCAACAACACGAGAAGACAGCCCTGCCACAGGTGACTACCGCTTTTGTAGCAGCAAACAGCGCCAGGCATTGTGACATGCTGAACATGTTGGGTGCGTTCATGCGAGTGTCCAAGGCAGGGTCCCATGAATGAATGAATGAAACAAATCTTTATTAAAACAACAGGTGCAGTTGTTAGGGCACCGGGTCCCATGCATTGAGGAATTATTCTGAACTGCATAAACGCTGCGAAGCGATGGTCGTATTTATGAAGCCGAATAATAATCCTCTGAAGATTACAAAACTACAGCAACATTTAGTTTGAAAATTTCCCTGCCAGTGCATCTGTGAGAAGTTATTAATGAAGAGTTATCTCCTGAAATATTTGAAACCTTTAGCTCTGACCTAGTTCGAAGCGTTCATAGTACTTCCTAGCGCTAGGCCGTATCTAAATCGAGGGACGCAGGGACGGACGGACGGAAGGACGGACGGACGGATGGACGGACATGCACACAGACAAATACTTTTCGCGTTTGGGTAGGCCAGGAAAGAATATTGTCCCCGAAAAGTGCGTCTGATTTGTAACCCGGACTCATACAATGGCAAGGCAAAGTCAAGCATGTATGATTTTTTATAAAGGAACACTGCAAATATTACTTCTGTATTAATTTGTTTTAAGTGCGAATGCACTTTATAAGTGACCCTGAATTCCGTTGACCGCCGTCTGTCCACATAGCAACAACTGCGGGTGCGCGCGCTCCTCGTCTTCCTTGGCAACTGGGGGAGAGGGCACATACCCACGTGGGGGATTGGCCAGGAATCTCCTCGTATTCCTTGGCAACGGGGGGAGATGGGCGCGCGCTGCCTGGCCGCTGACATGGCACATACCCACGTGGGGGATTGGCCAGGAATCGGGCGTGAGAAGGGCTAATGCACCCGCTTAAAGGAGTACTGACACGAAATTTCAAAGCTGAGATCCGCTCTAGCAATGAAGTACAACGACAACACAAATAGGTGTCTGTGAATAAATGCATCTTTCTTTCTTTGTAGTTGTGTGTGTGTGTGTGTGATCTCTCTTTCGCGAACATTACCGAACCGCGCAAATTCAACTCGTGCATTCGAACTTTCACATTCTTCCCCTCGGGGAAATGCGGGGAAATTTTTCTTATATTTGCGTAATGTCTTGTTCTTCTTCAACAATGTTGACAAGTATGAACATTAAACCGGACATAGACGGGTAGATTTAGCTGTGACTATATAAGACTATTGCGCAGGCATTGTTTTACTTTGTCCGGTTGGCTGAATCGAGTCACAGACAGACAGACGGACAGACAGACAGACATACAGACATACCAAAATTTCTGGGTTTCAGTAGCCCAAGAAAGACTATCGTCTTTAAAAAAGCTGTAAGGTTTATTTACTCTAAATACTCACGCACTGATTCTACTTCACAAATAATTCTTACTAACAATATCCCAAGCCTTGAAACCAGGAGAAGTGCATCCGCCTTGATTTCCTTTCCTCACTCATAAAAAGCGATGTTAATCAAATTGGCGATCGAGCTTGGATTCCTAGTGGTTTCGTTATGACTTCCGGATTTCGTCGCACTCCAACCTAAAAATTATAGTAACGTAAGTGCAGATTACAAAGGGGCGACCAACGCGGTAGGATTTGAAGCGCCTTCTCTGACAACCGCAGCCGGTGCACGAACGAAGAAGCGAGCGACGGCGAAAGATGCGGCGAACTCGAAACTAAAGCGTGGCAAACTGTTCGCATGGCGACGCAGTGAAACATCCCCCTCGCGAGGGGCACGATCAAATGCAGAGCATTTCCGGGTGCGCACGACGTTACGTAGTTTGCGTTACGTTAATGTTGTTGCACTTGTGGCAACTGCTGACGAGAGAGCGCTCGTCAGCAGTAAAATTGGGCCCATCTCCCCGCGGGGGGGACTCGAGTAAATGCGTCGCATAGGGGGTGGGTGTATTGCGTTAACGTTTAGTGTTTGGAGAGTTGGTGGTAGTGAATGCGTTGTATCAGCAGCTTCTTGACGTAGTTTGAATGAGTCAAGGATATAAGGCGCGTTCGTAGCCTCCCATTCTGTGTCGGCTTTGTGGCGCAGTGGGTGGAGCACCATGTACATTGCATTCCACCCGCAGGGTCGAGGGATCGAAGCCAGGCGCCGGGTAGTATTTTTTTATATCGTGTAGGGGGAGGGGTGCGGACAACGACGGTGCGGACTACGACGGACGTCAACGCGGGGGCATCGTGAGTTACGGCGCGTTCGTAGCCTTCCATTCTGTGTCGGCTTTGTGGCGCAGTGGGTAGAGCACCATGTACATTGCGTTCCGCCCGCAGGGTCGAGGGATCGAAACCAGGCGCCGGATAGTATTTTTTTATATAGTGTGGGGGGAGGGGTGCGGACAACGACGGTGCGGACTACGACGGTGCGGACTACGACGGACGTCAACGCGGGTGACATCGTGAGTTACTGAAATGCTCTGCATTTAAAAGCCTGTACCCGCGGGGATTCGAACTTGTGACTGGCAAAACACTTGCGATGATATACCTAGCGCTCCAGACCAAACGGCCACGGGCGAGAGCGTTGCCGACAGTGGAAATATACGGTATATAATGTATAACCAGTTTACACTTTTATTTAGTTTTAGTATTTCAAGCAGCTTAGGTGACTATTTGTTGTATTGAGCTCGTGCAGTAAGCGTCCCCCGAGTTTCCACAATAGCTCACGTCTAGCAATTTCATTTCTTAGACGGAAAAGCGTTCGCAGATGCGTAGTCGTGCTGCTGACCGCTGTGCTTGTTCGCCCAGCGCAAAAAAGTGTTTCCCGCACCCTAGTTTACGCTGTACGGTAAAAATATCAGTTGATTTTATTTCCTTAGTACCTATATTGACTTCGCTGACTCTTCTACCCCTTCAAGAGGCCTTATATTTTCCTACTGGCGTACCAGTCAGCGAAGCGTCGCATGTGCGCTTGTGCAGCGCTTGTGTGAAGCGACCTTGACTTGGAGCTAGATACAGAGTACAAACTAACGAAGTAAAGAAAGGCACATTCTTCCATTCACAAACGTGTTGTGGCTTAGTTTCAACTGATCGAGCGAATTGCCATGACCCGTCGGCGGCCGGCGGACTAAACGTTGGGCCGACTGACTCGGTCGCGGAAGGTCGGCGAGCCGTGCAGTAGCGCAGCCAATTGCCAGCTCCTCTCCTGCTGACGTCACACGAAAACGCCAAAGAAAATGGGCGAGAGTGCAGAGAGGAGGACAGCATTTTCGAATTGATTTTTCTACTAAATAAATTCGCGTAAACACGCTCAGAGTGGTTGAAACAGGGCCTAGGGACTCCGGACTTCAATTTGCGCTCGTAATCCCGCATTTTTTACAAATCACTTGAGTTTCCATTTAAAGCATCTTTTTTCAACGCGTTTCTTTTATTCGTTCTCGCAAAATTGAGCACGCATCTGCTTTTAATAAAATGACACTGCACACACACGTTATGTATGAACTCCTTCCCCAAATAAGCATAATGTTGTTTTTTTTTGCTAAATAATCTTGACAAATACGCAACATCTCGCTAGATATACTAGATTCAAAATGTTTGCCTAGACTTCTTAGTCAATACTTAAATTTAACTTTTGTCCGGCGGCTAAATCGAGGGACGCAGGGACGGACGGACGGACGGACGGACGGAAGGACATGCACACAGACAAATACTTTTCGCGTTTGGGTAGGCCAGGAAAGAATATTGTCCCCGAAAAGTGCGTCTGATTTGTAACCCGGACTCATACAATGGCAAGGCAAAGTGCCCACCGATTGAGCAACATGTTGCCTGTTCCGGGGACGCCAGAAGCTTTCCCGCAATGCTACAAGCTTTTCGCGAAACTCGCCCTTTCAACCGCCAAGGAACCAGGTGGAACCAGTATATATACGCTAAAATTTATATACGAATAGTTTTCACGCCCAAGATAGCGTGATAAGTAAGATATCGCAGAACATTTAGGAATACAACCTTGTTTAACTTTAAAGAGTTAGACTGTAGTACCTCACTCAGCTTCATTCCGTCCACGAAAGACGTTTTTTTTAACCGATGAAAACGCAAGAAATACTTAAGGACTTTCGAATTTCGCGCCCCAGTCACGTGTTACCGGCGCGAGTGACGTCATGTGGACCAGCACTAAAAGCATAATTTTCAGTGGGTCAGGTGCACGTTAGCATTCAAGTGATTCCATCAAACGGAACTAGCGGCCCCAGTACAATCACCCAGTCATGTGTCCAGCGATTGATTAGTTCGACCACCGTCAATCGCCCAAACAAGATTCTGTGACGTCATGGAAAAGTTGCTGAAAACTGGCTAGCGAGTCACCACATTTCCACACGTTTTCTTTAATATCTCAGTGATTTCTTGGAAGTTTGCGATGAAATCAGTGTCATTTTTATCAGGACAAAGCAGCCTTTCCAATGAACCAAACGTGTATTTTGTCTTCATGGCTCCTTTAAGCTCGTTCCTAGGGCCCTGGTGGCCGATGGCTGAATAATACATGAGCCGGAAAGCTGGGGTTGTTCTTCATTTTTGCTACGAATCATGCCATACAAAAATATTCCAAGACAGTGAAATGCGCAATACCTCCCAAGTTCACTTCAACGTAACTTCAAAGAATAGCGCGAGGAGCAGGTCTACAAAGGCGACAAACACAACGAACAACTGTGCCCCTCCTGTTCAATTGGCTCTGCGTGTTTTTAAGAAAGTCATGTGTATCCAATTAGCCCAACGTCAAGCTTTAGTGAATTTATTTTCACCTGATCTGCGGACAGTCTGTTACTCCTCGAGTGGACACTTGAACTGCGGCAAGCCGGCTTTCGCCATTTTAATGAGGCACCGGCTGAACACATGCTGGAAGCGGAGCTCGCTCTTTGTGCGCTTGGGGCACAAGCTTTTGTATAGGTTGTGCAACAAGTGCTTGTCACTAGCCGGGGTGCCACTGCGAGTAGGAGTACTGGAACGAGCTGCGGTGCCGTCGCGAAAGGGGCTATCCCGGGATCCATGGGAGCAGGCACGGGATGTTGCGGCGGCGTTTTCATCATCTTCCGTACTTTCCGTGTCGCCCCCGGGACGCTCCCTCGGCGTCCTGTCGTCGTACTTGGGAGTCTTGTCCGTTCCACGGCTGCTGCTCATCTTTGCCGCCTCTGGATGGGCTTCGGCAGCGTTCGCGACGGCGCCGTTGCTGCGACATCATGGCCCATTCTTGGTGGTAGGCAGCTTTGTTGCGCTTGGCCAGTGCCGCGCGGCGTCTCGCCGGGCAGCCCGTGAAGGTTGCGGCGTGATCACTACCGCAGTTTGCACAGAACGGCTGGCTGCTGCTGGTGCACAGCTTCTAGATGTGCGGTCCCGCGCAAACCTTGCAGCGACGCCGAGCGGTACACATCGCGGCCGTGTGGCCGAAGCGCAGGCATTGGTAGCACTGTATCGGCGTCTGAATATACGGGATGATGCGGAACACCTCAAAACCGAGCGCTATTGTTTCGGGCATCGCCATGCCCGGCCTGAAGGCCAGTATGATGCAGTCTTTGGGAGTTATGGTGGTCAATCCGTCATCCAGGCGCATATAGGTCATCTGGCGCCGAACGTGGATCACGCCGGCTTCAGCAAAGCAGTCCAGAAGTTGGTTGTTGGTGTATCGAAACGGAATGCCGCTGATTTTTCCAACGTTCTTGACGTACCAGCTCGGAATGCGGGCCTCCACTGCCATGTCGACGATGGTCGCGATCAGCAGCAACCTCATTGCGGCCTCGGGAGAGGGCGCAGTGATGGAAAGGAAGCCTGACTTGAGTATCCTCTGAAACGGGAGCTTCGCGCCAGCGACCTTGACCAGTTGCCGCGTGACCTTTTTGTAGTCTAGCTGCCAGAAGGTCCGCGGGAACTCGAGGCTCTTGTAAATGACGGGAATTCCGTAAGGCACCAAATGCATGCCTTGTTTGGCAGTGAGCACTTCGCTTCAGTCGGAAATAGACGAGTTGTCGTCCTGGCCAGAGCTTGAGCAGCTGTCGTCTTGATACTCAGAGGTTGTATCTTTTTCACCTGCATCGATGCCTTCTCTGCGTGGATAAGCATGCACTTGCTCCTGCTGACTGTTCTGTTGACCAGAAATTTGCATTGAGGTCGCACTTATTCTTCCTTGTGTATTGTTCCCTTCAGCTCCCTCTTTATGCACCGAATTTTCATTTCCTTTTTGGTCATGGCTCTAATTGTTTTGTTCGAGACGGTCTTCGTCGGAAGAAACTGAATTGCTTCGCCGTTCCTCCGCGTAGTCTTCGCCTTTACGCTTGCTGCCATGTTTGATCGCGGAACTGCCTTCCTCGTTATCGGACGTTGCGGTATAGGTTCTTTTCCCTTCAGTTGATGGCTGCGGTTCACTTTTGGAATCGGAAAACAAGCCCCCTTTTTCAAACGTACAGCAAGACGGCTTCATGATATTAGCACCGTCCTGTAATTCGAGGGCATGTCGGTCACAATGACGACGGTAGCTTGCAGCAGCCATGACGAGGCCAGCTGTAAACCTTGTGCACACGAGAAAGAAAACTTCGGTTCTCGCGTGCCTGCAGCTTAACGGCGAGTGTTATGTAAAAGTGCTAGCAAGTGGACGTATTTTGGAGTTTGTGGGGAGCGCCTTGGCACACCTTCTTGCCTAGAGGGTGTTACCCGGAGACCCTCGCCGCGAGCTCCCTTCCCTTGCCCTCCTCGCCTGCCGTGCGGCTACCGGGCCGCAAGACTGGGGAGACGTCGGCACCCGAGGGATGGCGCTGGCGGACACGGCGCAGAAGCAGCGATGGGGAGGAGCGGGCGGTGGTGCAAAAGAACCGCGCGCGGAGACTGGGACTCGGGAGACAGAGTGTTCTTGGCTGGTGTGTGTGTGTATGCCCGGACGGGCGACAGCGTGGAAGATGTGAGTAAAGAGTTCTTTCACGCAACCGTAGTGTGCCTCATTCCTTGGCATGCCGTAGAGAGCAGGCCCACATCTGGCGCCCGAACGTGGGGCTGATGTCAAGCCCACCCGTGGACATTTGCTCTCTGTGGCTGCCGGGAAGGGGCCCACTGCGGCTTGGGACGGCATTCCTTTGTTCCGGGAAGGAAGCGCCATTTTGGCAGTGGGAGACCAGGGCTTTGAGCCGTGTAGATGCATGTTTGTAAATTAGTTTTGAGTCCAGTTTTTTAGTTTGCTTAGGTTTTGCGATGGCTGTGGATGCCTGAAGTTTTCCTTGCGTTCTTTTTTTCTGTTGTTTGGTTAACGGCCTAAGTGGTTACATTGCGAGTGTATTTAGCGTTTGTAGGGATATTAGTCGCTTGTGCATTTTGACGTGTCCCTACTGTAGTTTTTTTTTGTATTTTATGTGGCTGTAGTTCAGCCCCGTTGGTCCAATGTATTGTCGTGAAGTTCCTTTTTTGCTTCCATTGTAGATTTGTGAGTGGAGTGTGTGTGTCGCGTTGCGTATGTAGTTGGCGCGGCTTCCTCTGTATCTTCGCGTCTACAGTTTGGCGTGGTTGAGCCAGCTTTTTGTTGGGTAGTTCGCTGGAAATGGCTCCTACCACAAGGAGAGAGACGGGAGAGAAGGAGGAGCCGCAGGGCTCGGGGGGAGACTCAGCGGCCGCTGCGCAGGAGGCTGCTGATCAGTTGCAGCCCGCAGATCTCGCCTCAATGATGAGGCAGATGACTGGGATGTTCGCGGAGATGACCCGAATGCTCGGTTCGGCGCCAGCGGCTCCCACCGCGGGTCCTGTAGTGCCAGTCTTGAAGCCGCGTTTGAATATCGAGGTTCCCTCCTATTCCGGCTACGGAGACGTGAAATCCGTTTGCGAATACCTGCAGCAACTGGATTCGTATCAGACTGCGGTAGGCGCATCGGATGATGACGTGCTGAGGCGGGTCCTGCCCGTGGCACTGGTAGGAAGCGCTGCGCGTTGGAGGCGCTGCCAACCGGCTTTCGAGTCGATGGCAGATTTTAAGGACCGCTTCCGCGCTGAATTCCTGCCACCCGATTACGAACACCGTATGAGGGACGAGCTTGCCCTTCGCACGCAGCACCCTGAGGAGAGTCTCCTCGAGTACGTGCGGGCTATGCAGGAGCAGTACGAACGGGCCGACCCCGAGGCAGCCGACGCGGTCAAGGTAGCGCGCGTGTGCAGGCAATGCCACCCGCGTTTCAGACCGTACCTGCGGGGCCGGAGTTTTCGCAACTTGGAGGCCCTCGCACAAGAAGCGCGAGTAATTCAGGCGGATTTACTCGCCGAGCTTCACTACAGGTTGCCGCCGAGACCCGAGGAATCGCTCGAACCGGGTTGCGCCTGGTCGGGAGGGGGAGCGGATAACGGCCCCACAAACTCCTCAGTCGGAAGCAACGCAGGCGACGGAAGAGGGAGGCAGGACGAAGCAGCCCGCTTGTGCTGGTTTTGTCGCAAGCCTGGCCACTTCTCCCGTCAATGCCCCGAGAAAATGCGTAGCACGCAGGGAAACTCGGATCGCCGGCGACGGTGAAGGACGGTGGCTCGTCGTCGCCGGCGGGAAGCGAGAAGAGGGGGCCAGACAGGGGGGGCGCGAGGGAGCCCCCAGGGCACCCAGAAGCTGGCGTCGACGGGCAACTGGCCCCCTTCGCATGCAGGGCGCAGGAAGACCCCTCTTCGTCTGCCCCATTCATGCGAGTGCAATTAGTCGGTCAAGAACTTTTTGCACTGGTCGACACGGGCTCGACGGTTTCTCTCATCGGGGACGAAATCTTCGAAGCCTGCCGGAAAAGAAGGATCCGGGTCAGGCCCGCCGAGACACCCTTGAGCTTAGCAGCGGGTTCGGCAAAAGCAGACGGAGCTGTGAGACTCACGCTCGGTTTTGATAGCAGAAAGCGCAGACAGCGTTTTGTTTGCTTGCCTGGTTTGTCTGTTCCAGTCATACTGGGCAGAGATTTCCTCTCGAGGGAGGGTGTTGTGCTCGACATGGGGAGGAACGGCTACCAGTACGGGCCGCAACCCCCTTTCTTTCCTTTCGCGAACGCGCCGATGCACGGTTTACAACCGCACGGGGCAAATATACTCTACTGCGCTGCGGAAGGCCAAGGAGAGGCGTCAGGAAAGAGGAGCACTGATGTAGAAGCGATCGTCGCATCTTTTTCAGGATCCGATGATCAGCGCCGAATGTTGGCGGAAAGTTTGCTCCCCTTATCGGAAGAGGGTGGCGGAAGCGCGCGCGCCGAGTGCAGTGGTTTCATGGGCGGCGCGGGCCACCCCGAGAGGGGGAGGAAAGGGCCGGACGGAGGAGTCGAGGCCGGCCGCAAAGGGAAAGCGGAGCGGCATCTCGCAGCGGCGCTTTCTCGCCCCCCGAGAACAGAGGCAGAAAGGAATCTGTCTTGGGGGGAGGTAGTGAGTAAGGAAGAGCTCATTGAGGCCCAGAAAGCAGACGGTCTGTGCCAGCGGGTGCTGAAAAGGCTAGCGGGAGGCGTAGCTTGCATCGGTAACGCTGAGGGGTTTGACGCGTATCTGCTGGGCGACGATGGCTTATTACTTCGCTACTTTCCCCAACTGGACGACGAAGAGGCGGTTTCATCCCCCTTTCGAGTCGTGGTCCCAAGGAAGCTGCGGAAACGGTTCATGCGGTACTTTCACGACTCAGCGCTGGCAGGACATGGCAGCGGCAGTAAGACTTACGACAAGTTATGCCGTGTCGCGACCTGGCCAGGCATGAGGAGAGACGTAATGAGCTATTCCCGCGCTTGCCCTCTTTGCCAGGTAGCGAAGCCGCGCGCTGGGAAACCTGTGGGTTTCATGAAGCCGGTGGAAAGCAGCTACCCGTGGCAGATTGTAGCGTGTGACGTAATGGGACCCCTCCCAAGATCCGCGCGAGGAAACCAGTTCATTCTGGTTATAACGGACCACTTTTCTAAGTGGGTGGAGTTGTTTCCCCTTAGAAAGCTAGCGTCGGAGCGGATCGTAGAGAAGCTGGTGGAGACATTCACTCGTTTCGGCTTCCCCTCCGACCTGATCACTGACAATGCTTCGTATTTCACAAGCAAAGTCTTTTCAGGCTGTTGTCGAGCGCTGCACATTCGGCACAGGAAAACGAGTCCTTATCATGCTCAGAGCAACATCACTGAGAGGGTGAACAGGAACCTGAAGTGCATGTTGGTTGCGACAACCAAGGAGCATAAGGACTGGGACGCGCGTTTGCCTGAGCTGGCTTTCGCGACTAGGACTACCGTAAATAGGTCAACAGGTTTGACACCAGGTTACCTAAATTTCGGTAGAGAGATCGCTTTTCCAATGGAAAATGCACTGCTGTACGCGGCGGCGGGTAACGCCCCTTCTCTGTCGCAGTACGCGGCTAGGCTCCGGGAACGCCTTTGGGCAGCGCAACGCACGGCTCGGGAGAACCTCGACGTGGCGCGCATGGAGCAAGCCGAGCAGTATAACAAAGGCCGTCGTCACCTTGTGTACAACATCGGTGACCTAGTGCTAAGGAGAACGCACCCACTCAGCAACGCTGCACGCGGTTTCACCGCAGCGCTCGCACACAAATGGCAAGGGCCATACAGAATTACGGCGCAGACGACTCTGCTCACGTATGAGATGCAGTCGCTTGAAAGCGACGAGCTGGTGGGTCCTGTGCACGTTAGCGATCTCAAGGCCTATCATGTTCGCACTGGCGATGACGAACAGGTGGTAGCGGAACCAGAAGGTGGGAGTCCCGCTTCTAATGACAGAACGGCCGGCGATAGGGTTCGCACCCATCGATACGACCTGAGGGTGCGGTAGTGTCTACCCCCCACGGGTCTGGGTCTCACGTGGTTCTACCACGGAGCAACCCGCAGCACAGTCACCGCTTCAAGTTTCATCGCGCCACCTGTGCGGTGGTGCGAGGCGTGGTTTTGTGCCTGGCCGTTACGATGACCCGCCGCGGTGGCTCAGTGGCTAAGGCGTTGCGCTGCTGAGCACAAGGTCGCGGGTTCGATTCCCGGCCGCGGCGGCCGCTTTTCTGATGGAGGCGAAAAGCGAAAACGCCCGTGTGTACGAGATTTCGGCGCACGTTAAAGATCCCCAGGTGGTCAAAATTAATCCGGAGCCCTCCACTACGGCGCGCCTCATCGCCTGCGTTGCGTCGGCGTGCTAAACCCTACAATCAATCAATGGCCGTTACGATGCCAGCCTGGGCCTGCCGACAGCGGGCCCTTCCGGTGCGACCCGGGAGCTTCGCACCACCGGCCTGGTGGTGCGGGGCGAAACGTTCGTGCCTGGGCGTTGCGAGTCCGGCCCGGGCCTGCCGAGCAGAGGGCCTTCCTGGTTCGACCCGGGAGCTGTTGCCACGGTCCGGGGGTCCTACCGCCCTTCGGAGATGCGAGGCGGCTGCGGTTCGCCTCCTTGTCAGCGGCGGAGCCCTGTTCGTGGGTTGGAGGCCTGCTGAGCTCATCGCGGAGCTGTAGCCCTGGCGTGGAGGCGCCGGTGGGCGCAGAGCCTACAGCTCGCTCTGGGGCTGCGAGCGCCCATCAACCGGGTTTGCCCCGGGCTCATCGCGGCGCCTACGGTTCCGGCGCCGAGCAGCGGAGATCGGAACACCGGGGCGCTGTCGAGAGGAGCCTGCCCGTTCTATGGATTCCTGCGCCGGGCACCCGAGAATGCGCTCCTGCGGACGCCTACGTGGTGACGATAGCGACAGAGCGGCATGCTGCCACACTTCGGCGGGTGCCAGCCCACCCACAGCCGCACAGGGCGGCCCCAGGCGCCGACCAGTGGTTCCTCGTGCACTAGAACCCCGAGGGTGATCTTCAATGATGGACCCGTATCCCGTGTTTGAGGGGGGGAGAGATGTGGGGAGCGCCTTGGCACACCTTCTTGCCTAGAGGGTGTTACCCGGAGACCCTCGCCGCGAGCTCCCTTCCCTTGCCCTCCTCGCCTGCCGTGCGGCTACCGGGCCGCAAGACTGGGGAGACGTCGGCACCCGAGGGATGGCGCTGGCGGACACGGCGCAGAAGCAGCGATGGGGAGGAGCGGGCGGTGGTGCAAAAGAACCGCGCGCGGAGACTGGGACTCGGGAGACAGAGTGTTCTTGGCTGGTGTGTGTGTGTATGCCCGGACGGGCGACAGCGTGGAAGATGTGAGTAAAGAGTTCTTTCACGCAACCGCAGTGTGCCTCATTCCTTGGCATGCCGTAGAGAGCAGGCCCACAAGTTCAAAGCTAAGATGCGCGACATTTAAAGATAAAGGCGCATGCAGCTAAAGCGATGATATTAGCAACAGTAGTGTCTTGCGAAAGGACACAAAAGGAAAACTTCACGCTCACCGTTCGTATAGAGCCAATCGCCTCACATAGAGAAAAGGAACTTGCAGTTGCTCGTAGTCTGCTCATCTCAATGCAATAAATCTGTCGATGCTCAGTGCCCGAATATGCTTTACGTGTGGCGAGGCCATCCTAAATCCCCGAATAACCATGGTGCTGGCAAAAAAAAAAAACGACAGCAGAAAGCGTTTTCTTGTCTTACTGTGCTTTCACAAACCAAGTTATTTCCGCCATAACACCAGCCAGCTGCATGCAGATTTTTCTTGCTTAGTTTTTTACCCCTGAGAAGCGCCGATTCTTACTTCGAGTTTCACATGTTGAAGAACGGTGCGAGCTCGAGCAGTTAAGCCTATGACGGATGTTACTGTTACCGCCCGAACAAAACCAACCATGCGGGTGCAGCGAAATAGCTATTAAAAAGCACAGTGCTCCCATGCGCGAATCCTTATGGAAATTATAGGAACAATGGATTTTGTTCTAAGGGCCCGCTTTCGCGCTACCAGTGTGTTTACGGCCCGCGAAGGCATTAGCCTCTGTTAACGGGGTCCTGAAAGTCATTTTGAGCACACTAAATGAACTAGCGCAATCGTTAGATTGTCTGTTCAACGTCATCTGTGTCAAGTATAACATCATTACGTGCAGCGGGAAGCTCACACTTTGTTGCAGAGTTTGCTCCCGCGTTCCCACCTTTTTCAGCGTGTTTTTGAGCTCCGTCATCTTCCGGCACGTACAGTCGCGCTCACTATGACCTGCACCGCTCATTTGTATTCAGACGATTATATCGTAAAAACAATGACTATGGGCATATACGTTAGGATAAGGCTTGATTCATTAGGACGTTGTTCTCCTAATGCGCACTTGGTCTTTAACCCCGGGTGCTAGACAAAGGTCATATAAAGCTGTGAATACTAATGAGCGGTGTAGGTCATAGTGAGCACGACTGTACATCACCGAATCTCCCACGTGCGTCACGAAGCACAAGTCTTGCAATTGGACGGCTTTGTCCCGCACTTACGGCGAAGAGAAGCGTCGTCTGCTCATCCTCCATGGGTCGCGTCGGCGCCTTTGGTTAATTAGCGCTTCCCCCAGCACACTTAACGCTGTTCGCCCATATTTATCTTTTTTGCTCTAATACCACGCTTGTCGTTAAGGCACGTTGGCTAGGCCGACACGACAACGACACGACGGCGACGCCAACTTCCGAGTGGCAGACCGCCTTGTCACACGACGGCGACGTGAACATGTCGGCCGATCGAAAATCCGCGTGGTGTGACTGCCGCGCTGACCGAAGACGCTGACAATACCGATTGGCCGAACGGTCGTCGGGAATCGATCGAGAAGCGAAAACCACGCCAAGACAACATTCGTGCCGTAACGAATAAGGGTTCGGTTATAGTTCCTAGAGTGTAATAAACATAGTAAGGTCCATGAAGTTCGTATAACTCAAAACTAGCGCTAATGCGATCCGTATTTCTGCTTACGACGCTTCTAAGAGCAGAATAGGAGTTACGGAAGGTTTATTAGGTGATAAGTAAACAATATTGACCAAAGGTTCTGGCGTAAGGCGTAAAACAAAAGCATGGCTAGCACTGTTCCCGCAAAGCGAAATTGCAGTCGCAGCCGAAACAGTGCTGTTGCTCGAGTTCAATCATTGTGGAGGCTTCATGGAACCTGCCTGCACAACTGGTAATCAAGAAATGTTGAGTTAATCAGCGAGAAATTCTTGAAATCCGGAAGAAACCACTTATGGGACACAAAGCGTGGATCTCAATGTAGTACACAGGTTATTTCAATGGCTTCTCCAGTTGTGCCGCAGCGCAGTGGACTGAAGCCCCGCGACTCGGCGCAAGCTCTGCGCTGGCCTTCACAACTTTCGGCTGTGCAGGAGGAGGGACCGGCCTCGCTGTTGAAACTGCCTAGGACACCACGTGGCCTCGTTCACGGGATGTCCAACCAGGATCAACGCGCAGCACTGAAGGTCGGTTGCCTAATGAAGATGGCCAATGTCGGCATGAAGAAACTGGCCAGGTGCGACGCGGACGGAAGATTGGGCTCTCAGCCCTGACCAGAGTCAAATGGCCTAATAACTGGATCGCAAACGTTACTGTGCGCTTCACGTCCAGGGTCGCCCTCGTGGCCGACACTATGAAGCAAAGCACGCCTAACTAAAACGTTGCATTGCATCGAGGGACATGGGTGCCAAAAAACTGAAAATTTAATGATAAGGCTGAAGGAGAAAGCGACACTTATCTGGCCGACCAAGCACACGGAATTTTGCACGACGACCCAACCAGCGGAACCAAACGCCTTCCCGTTAGTACTGAACGCGAAATGTGCACAGCATAACAGAAATATTCTTCTACATAAGCGCACTCTATAAAGGAAGCATCGAAGCCCCAAGGTTAGTTGTTTTTGCTATCGCACACAACGCTCATAACCAAAGGGCCGGGTTTCACGTATACGTTTTATTCGACTAGAAAACAATCCAGAAATCCGTTTCCAACAAACGCGACGTAACGACGTAACTGCCTGCACTGCGAGGTGCAAGCACGAGAATAAAATGCGATATTTAGCCTCCAGCCCGGCGTAAACGTCGCTCTCAATTCACGCAATTTGCGGGGTCGAACAGCAAGTCACTTCACTTTGGCGCAAGCCGAGAAGGCTTTGAACCGCATACACTGGGATTAGTCATTGCTAGTAATTACAAATTCCCAGCATAGCAAGCATAGCCCACCCACAGGAGCCCAACGTCGCCTTCCACCGTGAGGCGAACTCGTCAACAGCGCACACAGCATCGAACGCCGGCCTGCAGGAGCTTTGTTCAGGCAGTACGCGATGTCACGTTGGTTTCACTCACTGCGAGAGCAACGCAGGACCTATTTAAGAAGACGGGAGCAACAAACTTGTTTTATAAGATGAAAATTACTGCTCACAGAGGGGCGACTGCGTTGAGAGGGTCCGCTCTACTTGCCGCCATGTTGTAAACACAGGGAAACGCAAGGGCCTTAGCGTACGCAGGCTACCTTGCTGAAATAGCGTGGATTCGTTTTACGGCCGATAAACGCAAAACCAACTTTGCAATGGAGTAGGGTACAGAAACGCTTTGCGTTGGACTGAAAACGCTATAATAAAACTCTCTATTACTTTTAAAGTTGCATAATGTGTATACAACCGCACATGCGCGAAATCATTCACAAATACAATCACAGCGAGACACGCAGGCGCGGAAACGCATACACACAAGATCGTTCTTTCATGGAAGCATTTATATTAGGTATTCTTATTTTCCTTGCAACTAATTCTACCACCTTGTGTTCTGCGAGGCGCGAAGCCTCACGACCTCTGTCGGCCTTCCGCCATTATACCCTGACCCATCAATAGAATCCTACACCCCTACATAAACATAAACGGAGGCTTTTGATGACCGCAATATTTCTTCCTCTTTACACTGCTTTTTTTGTGATATGAAAAAATACAACTTCAGGTATAATATTTTCGACGTATTTCAGGCTGTTAAGCCGTGCTTCCCGGTACGTGGAACTGATGACGATGTTTTTTTTATTTATTTTATTGTTTATCTCGAGAAACTCGCCCTAGTTCGAAACTACGCTAAGAAAAAAATATATTTGCAGTGCTCTTAAAAATTCTGCGCCTTAATTTAACAAAGTGCAATATAGCAACCCTAGTAAAGAAACTCTGGCAGCAAACGTGCTGTTTCTGGAACATCCTGTTTCAATCAACACCATAGCGAATGCTGGTTGTTCTTCTCCACGCACGCCTATCGTCACTTAGTGTGGCTTGGGAATTCCGGGTGTGCAGGTTCTCGTTGCGGAAGAATAATGGCCTTGACGACGCAGCTGGGATTAACGCCGAGAAGTTTATATATAAACTGTGCATAGTTATTCAAAGAAGGTGGACAACATCGGAAGTGTCTACGAGGGATAAAATTCCTCCTCAGCAAAGCCGATAGTGGAGCGCACCGTACCGTGGATTATAACGATGGACCGGACCCGTGCATTGTGCTTTAAGCCCTCGTAGTACGGCCCACCTCCGCCTAACATCCAATACCAACGCTTAACTCACGTTATAGGCTGCAACTCGTCAACCAGCTCCGTCTAGGGGACAAGAACAACAAATATACAAAATACGCAAATTCTTGCAACAGAGTGGTGAGCTGGGCAAGTTGCTATGGCGTCATTCTGGGCAACAGCGCGAAAAAAAGACGTGGACGAAGGGAACGGACAGGACGAACGCTGAATTTCATGTTAAGGTGTTGAGTGCTGACAATGTGGAAGAGGGGGTGTGAGGGAGTGTGTTGTATTTGAATGTTTTGTTTTCTATCTCTCTCTCTCTCTCTCTCTCTCTCTCTCTCTCTCTCTCTCTCTCTCTCTCTCTCTCTCTCTCTCTCTCTCTCTCTCTCTTCTGTTGTAAACGTTTATTTTCTGCACGGATCACGTGAATAAACTAGTTGTGAGTCAGCGCTTGTCCTGTCCGTTCCCTTCGTCCACGTCTTTTTTCGCGCTGTTGCCCATAATGACGTCCAATGCTTGCACTCGCGGGAAAGCCTATTTCACCTACATGTTTGCCCACCCTGGAATCTCCCGGAATCCCGTCATTGCGCTGCGATCACCTTCGTTTCGTGCCGTTCTTTGTAAAAAATTAAAGCCGTTCCACTCAATGTGAAAGCTGTCGGAATTGCGGAGCAGTGATTCGCCATAACGGCCTGCACCGCCGTTATCCGCTCACTGCTACCACCCAATGCAATTAAAATTTCCCGCTTTCGCAGTGCTCGCGCGCCCCCTGCCTGAAACTGCGCCAGCGGGAGTTCTGTTCTCTTTGTGCTTTTCTCCCCGCACGTGCCGGTGTTGCACTGCCACATTTTGCGTTGACTATCGTAAAAACCAATCCAACGGGCATCTTTACCTACGTATATTTTTCCTCAAACGTACCTATAGTTTTCTTTGCACTAAACAACGGGACGATGTGTGACAAGCGCCAGCGTTTCACGAGTTTCGAACGCTTATGACTATATAAACCGCTTGGCTTTCGAAGATTCTGCGGTACGCCGCGAACAACAGCGTTACCCCGGGACGCCTCCTTGGTGCTCTATATACTTGGGTCGAGCGAGCGAGCTAGGACGACAAGGCGAGCGCCTAAAGTGCTCTGCACTTAAAAGAAGAATTGGCACAGCTTGGACTGGTCCTGCACGGATGAAGAAACAACGGAGCCGAGGGTCGACGTAGCTTCTTCCCAGACTGACATCGGATCGTACAGGAGTGACGGAGCAGGAAGAACATGTCTATTCACGATAGTCGTACGGCGAGCGGCAACCCGGACTCTCACCCTCGACTTTAACGGCCGCCAAGACGTCGTCGCCGCCGTCCGAAACAAGCCCGCTTACGTCGCCTCCCACCGACCCACGCAGGGTTTCCCGCGGCCCCGCCCTGGAATTTCCAAGCTCAACCAACCGAGAACTTCACGTGGGCAACACAACGGTCCCCGGCTCTACCAGGAGAGCCCTGTAGCGACCCACGTGTCACGACTCTCCCACGCCGAAGACGACGACGAGGAAGTCGGGAGCTCCTGAGCATGCCAGCGCGCAAGCCTGAACGACGCCGCGTGCTCCTCACGAGGCGAACGTTCACGTGCGCTCGGTATTTTTTTGCTAAAGACACTGCGCAAAGGTCACGCCGAGTGCCTCACGCAGGGGTGTTTTTTTTTTAAGACGATAGTCTTTCTTGGGCCACTTAAACCCAGAAATTTTGGTCTGTCTGTATGTCTGTCTGTCCATCTGTCTGTCTCTAACTCGATTCAGCCACCCGGCCAAAGTAGAATTGATATTGCGCAATAGACTTATATACTCACCGCCAAATGTAAACGTCTAAGCCCGGTTTATATGTTCATACTTGTCAACTTTGTTGAACACGAACAAGACATTACGCAAATATAAGACAGAAAATTAGTACACAAGAGATATTTACAGTGTTCCTTTACTAAAAAATTCTTAGATGCTTGGTTTTTCGATAACAAATGATATTTTACATCTACTGCAGAAAACCGCCGCCTCCTGGCGGCAAATGAGAAATCACGCGGCAACAGCAACGAAAGGTTCCGCTAGCTAGGTTCCACGTTCTGCCTGGAACGCACGTGGAGCACGGCCACGCGGTTCTATAAACCTTGTAGTCGGCCGCCTCCATTCACGCGCGTCTCCGCCGTACTGCAGCGCTGGCATCGAGGAACCCGGCCTGTAGCAGTGAAACGCGGTAAATTCAAATCGCCTTGCGCAATCCTTTAGTGTGTTTACCTTGGGATGAGCGCGACGAACAGGAACAGCATGAGAGGTGAGCGGGAAAGCAAAGGGGGGCATTTCCTTGGCAAATGTCTACAAAGACTATCGTCTTTTGACGACATTTGCAACGAAAGGAGCAGATACGCGGCAAATTTTTTCTTGGTATTTTTTGCTAATGCCAACGGGCCAAGCTCAAGCTTGATAAAAGAGAAGACATGCCCCCCCCCCCTCTACGAATGGGTTGCCTCGGCCAGCAGACACTGCTTCGCGTGAACACAATGGCGACGCAGCGAGAGCGCATGCGCGAGCAGGTGCCATGCATGCTCCCTGCAGTTCCTGGGCGCCACAAGAAATTCGGGGAGGACAAATGGCTGACCCCCGCAGCAAACGTCCGTCACGATTCCCGGTAGCCCGTCTTTCGCTTACAGCCATCTTAGAACATCATATGGCATTGGTACAACAGAAAGTGTGTGGCCAATTGATACGTACGTTGTAGAAGTAAACGTTTTCCGATCGTACCATTTAAGCAACACTACCATAATCGGTTCCTTAACCGTGGCGTTCTTTGAGGCCTTCAAACCAGCAAGTCAACCAGTCGGCATCAGATACATCAGTGTCCCCCAATGTTCTTCTAGAAAAACCACCGCTCCACTAAACCACCGAATGTCCCACATGGTGGCTACCTTACCCCCACCCCCCTCACCTGATCTTCAGCGATTAACGTCATTGTCTTCATTCTAACCACCTACCGCCTTCTCCACCGGTACGTTTTGACCTTCTGTCTCACCTCTCAGCCAATTAGTCACAAGGCTTCTCCCAACCCTATAACCTCCTATCCTGGCTCCACCACAGAAACCTTAGAATCACATTTTCTTGCCCAGAAACTTGGACAGGAAGCTTAAGAAGTCGACGTTGGAAGGCGTACGGTCGGCGTACTAATCACCTTCTTGCACAGCATTCTGGTTTCTTTATTTAGGAAAGAATTATACGCAGTATGACTATACATTCGAGGTTTTTTTGCGCCCTTTGGACTGAGAGCGCTGGAGAACACTTCTGGTTGATTATGGACTGAATTCAAAATCGATATGTCGTTCGTTCTTAGCCATGAAGAAAGTGTAAATGTGTTTGGGGCCTAAACCACCCGATGTCCAGAACGCAAGCAGGAACGCATCCAGAACGCAAGCAGGAAAAGCCAGAATACCGAACAATGCTGTCCCCAAGCCAAACCTGGCGTGCGGAAAAAGACACGGCTGGGAGGGTTGGGGAAGGTTCATGGCTAAGAAAATCTCCGGAAACACTATGCCAAAACAACACTTCTACAACCCGACGTAACGTTACTTAGCACTCAAGTTCTTTTTTTTTTTTTTTTTTGTAAAGAGAAGCTCTATTTGTCTCTACTCTAGGGCTTTGAGGCACTGTTGCTGCTGTTTCCCGGCCCAATGCGCCGCTGAGTTCCGGCAGCTCCGGGAGCGACGAGCATCCGGGCACTGTATGCCCGGGTTTCTTACAAAACAACTTAGATGGCGCTTGCCTCCGTCGCTGCCACGAAGCAGTTTGTAGGCTACTGTGCGCTTAAAGCTGGCATCGGTAGAGCGTGGTGCACACGTAAAGCAAGTAGAGCACGTGAACCCGCACCAGAAAAGGGCTCGAAAGCATTCATTTAGCCTTCCAGACATCCAGGCCTGAAAGAATCGTCTAATCGGCTCATATTCCCGGAAACTAATCACTATCGATAGTGACGGCAGCTTTGTGTAGCGCAGCGCTTCCGTTGCAACATCGGCTCGAGTCCTCGTAGTCACTAGCACAATCGGTCGCCATTTCTCCAAAACTGTACCTACGATCGCTTTGCCTAAACTTTTAAAGACTTTTTTAGTGAAGCAGTTCATCCTCGGTTTCATAAAAAGACGCGAACGTCAGCACACGGAGTGAAGAAGCCTTTATATTCCTGGCAGCCGCTTGGTGCAGGTTTCTTGTCCTACCTATGCGGTGCGCTTCTGTTAAACTGAAACAGACAAGTTTTATCGAATAATATTGCAGGAATACTGCAAACAAAAAACTTTTTTCGTGTTACAAATGGAGCGTTAGTGTTAAAATGAACCAACGGAAACTCCGCCTTTTCCATCATTATATTTACTCGCTTCGAAGTCAGCACACCTATACTTGTCTGTTATGAGGGAACAAGCTGTGGTTCTGTTTAGCTTCTATGAAAATTATGACGATCATTAATTGAAAACTTAACACGCTTATAGACCTTTAAACAATTGCAGTTGGCTTGAGTTCTACTCGACCATGTTCCCACGGCGTGTTGAATTTGCAAAATATAACGACATTCTAAGCGTAGAGCTCACATTTTGTGGCAATATCAGTTCTTCTTCTGTTTTATTTTGCTTTTAACCGGTGCAAATTCGATGAATTTGGAGTATTTTTGAAATATTTTAAGTTTCAAGAACACACAGTGCGAAGTCTTGAGGCAGTGCTCGGACTCTCACCATGTTCTTCTTTACCGCTGTCATGCGCTAGGTACAAGCAATCACTTAGTTCAGAACTGTCAAAAGACATATAAAGGTTTAGAACTATTACCTAAAAAATATCTCCCGCCATCTGCAGTGATGGGAAACCTGGAGAGGGGCGAAGCAAGCAGTGCATTAGCGTATTCTTGGGGCCTTGGCGTTTTTGCCAACGGATATGAAACCGTTAGGGGGTAGAGGAGCACAGCTTTGCTGAAAAAGTCTCTTGTCTTAGAAGCACGAAGCGCTGCCGCACGAGGCGTAAACGAGTGTCCCGGTGTTTTTTTTAGTACGCGTTACGTTCTAGCGCGAGGCGTAAACGAGTTTCCTGGTGTTTTAGTGCCGTGACTACATGAGACGATGATTACTACGTCGACAGGAGACGCCAACAGCCCCAGCCCCTAAGAGGCTTCTCCTCTAAAAATATATGCAAGCTTTTCTGAAACCCTTCTCTTGAATACCATCCCTACGTCGTATTATTGCAGCTTTGTTGACGTAGCCACTCACTTCGTAGAATATTCTGTTCCAGTAGACGTCCTGTTAAGAGCATCCGCTAGATCATCCTCTTTAAATATCGGTTGCACTCACAGGCCTCATACGCTAACGTCTTCTTGCTGCTACTTGTGTTTCTTGCCGACTGCAACTAAAATCTATACGACCCACCGTCTGGAAAAAACGTTCGCCAACATTCGTTGTACAAACAAAAATAGAAACTTTCCCCTGTCGCCAGGCTACGTCGTACCAAGCAGTCGAAATCGAGTGACGTTCCAGTAATGCTCAATTCATACACATAAAAGCAACCGAAATAGAAATAAGCAATTTCTGTCTGATAATAACCGGTAACGCTAAAAAACAGGGAACCGTTTTCTAGTTAATCTAAACTTCTGAATCGAAAATACACACGGGGCAGAGTATGCGCGATGATCGCCATTTTTCTTTTATCGCTTATGTCAGTTTGGGGCGGACCCTATAGCTTCGGTTGAAAAGTATTCGAAACTTTCGTTCCTGAAAAAAATTGAGGATTACGCCCTCTCAAAGCAAACTTCGCGGAGCAATGCTGACATTGATATACTCCTTGTAGAGCAGTCGCTTCCAAAACATTTCTGTTCAGAACACCTTCTCGCACATGCTTTTCGAAGAAAGGCACTCACAGTTCTGACGACTCACAAACGTTTCCTACTACTCGCTTTCTCCGCGACCAGCGATCGAAAAGTAGGTGGTTACAAGGTTCAAGTCAAGTGGGCGTGACCAAAAAGGCAAAACGAATGTGCGTAGCCTCCACCCAACCGTTTGTTCGAACCAGACATCCCCAGCCATCACGGCACAACCAGCCGCAGAAATTTTCCCGTCGCCTGGCTAGGCCGTACCAGGCGAGCGTAATCGTCGTACAGATCTGTCGATATCATTGATCTGCCGTACGTCAAACAGATAGAGACGACGGTGAATGTAATTTCGTGCATGAGCAAACAATATTTCTAATAGTACGAGCTATTGTGGGCGCTTTTGCAATGGCGAAACAGACAGCGTACTAGAGCGCTTTAAAAACTCTTCCTTTGACTTGCATCTCTCGCCATCAAACTAGCACCACCACCATCATCGGCAGAAGCTTTGTTTTTTGTGCGCCTTCTTTCTCTTAGAATTTAGCATTGAAAATTTGTTTTATTCTCAACAAGCGTCTTGGGCCGGGGCCAACCAGGCGGAAACTTTCTTCCTTCCTACTTTCTTCTTCCACCCCTTTAAAATATTTTCATATCCAGCGTGGCAAAAGCATAGAGCAAAAAAAATGGAAGCAATGGACAGTCAAGACAAAGGCAAGGATAAATCAAGAAGGTAGACGAAGTCGGCACCGGAGAAGGACTGGCCGGTAGACTCCACCTTTAAATCGGCTCCTTCAATGTCCTGAGGACTGCTACCAGGACGGCCCCGGGGCGCAGGTGATCTGGGGCCGTCGCGCGACGCTCAGACCCCACGTCGCACCTCGTAACGCCGTGCCCCGGTCGCATGCCATTATGGCACTGTTTTATTTGTTTAGTTATTTGTAGGTACCCTCAGGCCGAAGCATTATGGAGGAGTGTTGGTTGGAATTGTTGAACAAGTAATAATAAATAATAAACGAATTACTACTAATAAATGATCGGAAAGCATCAATGTCTAAAAAAACAGCCGCAGCTGCTGGCGGAACATCGTTACAGTCACGTGATGCTCGTGGAATAAATCAGCAAGCGCATGGTACTCAAAAGCATGGCACCTTTGTGGGCGTGATCACATCGGGATGACACATAGTTTGGGGGAGAAAGGAGGCTATTGCTTAACGTGCAATTATAAATTATGAAACCGAAACTTTCTATGTCTTTCTGCTGGCGCCGAGAAGCAGAAACGCTCTGCAGGGAGGCAAACTTTACGCTATGGGTTTCCCAAGTCGCTGGGAATGATTGGCGAAGGCACATCGACCGCCTCAAGAAAAAGATGCTTCCTGTGGTCACAATATGACCTGGGTTCCTCGGGTCATAAAGCTGACGTTCATCCCCTTGCGCCATTCCGACACGGTCGATGTAGTTTGGATTTTGGACCATGACTTTGTCGCAGGTTGCATGAGAACAGGCTTTGCATTTTTACCATATTTCTCTTAAAAAGGTGGCCTTCATTTTAAAACTGAAGTAACGTGTAGAAAAGACAACACCATTAGCGCACACTCACACGTGCACGCGCTATCTCGCGCACATAAAGACACGCGCACATGAACACACAACACACACTGGCGTTGGACTATGCCTCCCGTACCGTATAGCCTGTACGTTATACTTGTCCACCGGTGGAGGTACAAACCACTGACACCAAATTTGCATTCTCACATTACATTCTTACATTCCCTGTTCTTACAGTCCTGAAACTATTACTTTCACCGTCAAATGTACGATGCTGTAAGTTCTATTAAATGAATACCGATATTACGATAACTCCAGGCAACATACACTTCTATTATCGATTATTTCGTTGTGTCGTACAGGATAGCAACTCCAGTTCGCTTGGATACGTTCAAAATATTACAGCCTGCTTAAATTATTAACAAGCTCCACAGTCTGTGAGAACGCCTACCAACCCTTTTTAATTGACAGCACCGGCTGTCCACAGAAACTCATAATGTTCTAAATTATTCGCAGGAATTGTAAAGTATTTGATTCCGTGCTGGAATGTGCGTATTACACGATACCGAAGTATCCCGCCGCAGAAATCGTAACATCGAGAAATCTGAACCGCATTAGGCGCTGGTCGATGAGATTTCAGCGGGCGAAGTAACGCGGAGGAAAGGACCACTGTGATTGTACGTGACACAGGACCAGTCAGAAGGAAGCTGGTGACGTGATAGAATAGTTAGATGGGAATATTAAGGGGTCCCTGCAACACTCTTTTCAAGTTTTTTTTTTTTCGAAATCCTAAATGCTTGCATAACGCAGTCAACCAGCACATCCAGTACATGCGTTAAGTGGTCACAAAGTACCTCAGCCAAAAATTAGGATTCTATGCCCATCAGATAACTCAGAAACTTGCTCAAAAGATTTTAAAAAACAGGTCAAAGAAGTGTTACTCAAGCAAAACGCTTGCAATACTGATATATAATTAAGGGTTTGAAATATATGTCTACATGTTCCCCTAAAGGTGGAAATTAAAAACAATTACAAACAAAAATACATTGATACGTAATTGTGACGTAGTAGTGTAACTGATGAAACTCCATGCGTTCGAATTACTGCTTCTATGTGTACACTGTGATCCTCCCGTGATTTTTAGACCTATGCTTTGTATAATACATAGGAAATGTAGTAATGACTTTGCTTTGTGGTATTTCTCTATTACGATTGTGCTATTATGCTTAAATTTGTGAACAGACGTGTTATTATCTACGCTGTAAACCAGGTGGCTGAGGCCCCTGTCAGGCCGCGTCCGCCTTTAGTCTCAGCCTCCCCTTGGTTTTCCCAAGAAATAAAAATCAAATACTCAAATACTCAAAAGATTTTTCTCTCTTTCCCGGTATTGACGTTCTTCAGCCACTGGAATTACGTCATTAAATCAGTGTAGCGGCTATTGGCCGGCTCCATTTCAGTTGCAGCAATGAACGCATTCGGTAGCCACTTTAAAAAGGAAGCCACAAAAGCAAACCAGAAACGGAAGGCGTATCTGCTGCGACGAGTGAATCACCCAGCGCGGCTCCATGCTGGCGATAACTATTCGCAATTCCAAGTTCCGCGACGCAGTCTGCCAACACTAGTCGATACAACCAAAATGGCGTCGCAAAACAAATCTCCATTCGCAGTTTCGCTTCGCTGCCGTACTAAGATCCTCAGACTGTAGCGTTGGTTCGCGTTGTTTTGGCGAGGAAGAGCGCTTTATCTAAGCCGACGTCGTCATCTTAATTGGGGTCATAGATCCCAGCGATGAAAATGACGAGATCGTACCTATGTGCATGCAAACATCGGGTGGGATCGAAGAACCACATCGCATTTCGCCAAAATCGTGCAAAGGCAGTGCTTTTGCACGATTGAAAATCGTGCAAAAAGGCAATTGAAAATCGCGCAAGGGCAGTGCTCGTGCGCGCCAGGTCTGTCCGAGAAGTGCAAGCAGCTTGCTGCGGCTCTCATCCAATGCTAGAGGTAAGTCGTACAATTTTAACTACCACTGTTTTGGCTGGGGTACAGCTTCGTCGTAGCCTTATGAATAATTATCTGGTGTATGTGACAGGGCAAACTGCAGAAAAAATAGAAATCGGAAGGGACAGGGCAATACGAACACTTTCGGTTTATTGTTTATTGTCTTTACGCTCGTATTCATGGCGCTATAGACGCGCTTAGAAACGGAGCACCTGCATCGGGCTATATGCGCGATGCCTGTTTCCTTAAGTCTGGGCCGATTTTTAGATTGTGCGCTGTATTATGTGCGGTCGAACTGCATCAGTTATGTAGGGGGTTCGGTCGCTTTGCGGAGGCTGTATTTCCGATGGTGGCGAAAAGCGGAAACGCCGTATATTCCAGGTATGGGCGTTCAGCTCGCCAATTTCTGTTGTATCGACAGGAAAGAGTGTCGTTGCCACACCACCAGCGGCAAGAAGGACAACAACAGAAGGCCTTGCATGTCACATTGCATTAGTAAAGACTTCAGTAAGTTTGGAACATGGTTTGTCACTGTGTGTAGTTAGTTCCACAATTCTGCCCCAATGTTTTTTTTTTTTGCTCGCTGCTGTGATACCTGCCTTCGGTTTGTTCGATATGACCATTGTAATTTATGTTACATTCTGGTCACCTTGAATGATTTGATATGAATATGCTGTCAATTTATAATTGTGTTGCACTAATATGTAAAAGGATGAGCCAGTTTTATTGGCGTGTTTTATCTAAGTATAGTGGACTTCCACTACTTGTACCAGTTGCATACTTCAGCCACACATAAGAATCGTGGCACGCATTCCCACATTGCTATGGAAAAAGAAGCAATTTGTATGCTTCACCGCAGCTTGCCGGGTAATCTTACTACCACCTGACAGATAAGGCATGTTCTGACCTATGCACGTTGCACACCAGTGCTAAAAGTAATCATCGTGCGATACTTATAGCAAGTTGATCAACCGCTTTGCTTGGGGGGTTTGGCCGGAAGCGGTTGCGTCACCATTTCCTCCTGGCATTTGATCGTAGTCTGATGCAGTAGCAGCCATTAAAAATTAGTGCCTTCGTTGAGGAAGTCATGCGTGTTTCAATGCCTAAAAGCAAGTGGACTATTTCCAGCAAATAATAGAAATTTTAGTTAACTTGGTTCGTCCAACCAGTGCTTGCAGTCCTGCAACTGTGCAAGGGTTGAGTTAACATAAATCGAGTGGAGAAGAATATGTATTTTCTGTAGAAGTAACGCACACTTAAGTACAACTTGGTATGTAATAATCCGTGTTTCTGTTGTTTTTCAGGGATGGACTGCACCGACGCGGACTGTTCATGTGCAACAGACTGTATTCTTTAATTGGTTGTAACCAGGCGCTCTAGCAACTGCAGTGAGGATAATTCGGTGAAGGAATGAACAGTAAAACCACTTAGGTGTAAACACATTTGTTTGCAAGTGCTCCTGGTTTAACTTGAACAGCTTTGTCATTTTTCACACGATCTTGAGATGCCAGTTCTGCAAGGCCAGTACCAGTGCCTTGCTCCTCAGGAGTGGAAGGAGGCGCCCGTGCACATCCTGCAAAAAGATGATAGAGTAGAAATAAAAAAGAGAAAGGAAGTTGTGGTGCTAGCTGAGAATTAATGTTTTTTTTTTTCAAGTAACTAGCACGAAGAAGTGTTGCGCTTTACCATGAGGATGGCTTACAGCTTTGTTCAAACGATAGGTTTTGGAGTCCACATCTTGTCGCAGTTTTGGTCGATGGGGACATTGAAGCCATCACGAAGGAGTAATTGCTGTATGGGGTGGATTTCAAATTATCTGCGTACTGCACCGTAATAATATGTGGCACGGGCTATGTGACTGTTTGAGGGAGCAACCAAATATTAGCAGCCAGCACAGTGACTTCACACACCGTAAAGAGAAAACTGGAAGATTGGAACCACTGATCATGCCTAAAGCAACTCTACAGGGCCTTTCATGTGAAGCTGCGCAATGGTTAAGAGATGAGCTTTGTTGGATGGATGATGAAGTCGGATTATTTGAGCTTGTCTGAACCTCAGTAGCCTTTTAGAAATCGGCACATTTTTTATTTCAAATGTTTTTTTGTCGCGCAATATAGACATAAGCTTCGAACAGCGAGAAACCCAGGTTCGAACGCAACCAGGGGAATCGGTTTTCGTTTCGAAGCCTTTGTTCGTGTGCGTGACTCCGTGACCCCAGATGAGCTACGAAGACAAGCCGGGCCTCTAATGTGCTCTGCACTTAAAACGACAGGACAGGAGGGAGCTCACTGGCAACCTATTTTGTGCAAAGGATATTCTCGTTATACATACAAAGCATACCGATGAAACGGCTGGTACAGTGAAACTGTGCATTAGTGCCTGGCTGGTCATTTTAGTGAGAACTGTTGGTAGCTTACTGCGAGAGGGTATTTTGTTCACGGCTTGTCTAAGGATATCACGATATGTCTGCTGCCATTATGATATTATGGGTTCACACTTGGCACAGCAGATTAAAAAAAACAAAGTGCTTTTGGCAGTTCCAACAAAAATTTTGGGTTTTGAATCCAGGTCCCTCTGTTTCTCAGCAGGAAACGTGACCGCCCGCCCACGGGCTTTTGCTAATAACCTGTTAAAGCTGCGCATTTTTTGTGTGTATGTGTGGCCTGTTTTGTGGCAAAGGTGGCTGAATAAACATTCGTTGGGTCTGGTACACTTCCCTAGAAATGGAAACAGCAATGTAAAAATACACACTGGTGCTACTTTAAACCCGTGCTGACACACACGCGATATTTCCACATGGACAAAAGAAGTGGTAATGTGTTACTAGGACGTCTGAACGGTCATGTTCCCAGAACAATACCCGCATATTTTGACATGGCACATTTCCGTGCACTGGAATCTTTTTCGCATTTTAAATCGTGAACTTTAGGGTGGGTGTGCTGAATAAGATTTTGCCCCAGGAGAAACGTAATCCCGCAGCAGTATGTCAACAGATGTTATTGTTGGTCATATCACCATGGTGTGATTGCCTAAATTTGTTGTCTTTGTAGGCTCTCCACTCTGAATTTTTTGCGGCCTTAAGTGAAAGTAGCCTCGAAACTGCCGAAGTCTTAGTGCGCGGAAAGGTGCTCACTCTTTTGGTGCCATGACTAGCAATGCTTGCTGTTTGGTGTGGTGATTGACTTGAGACACAAGCTCGAAGAAGTTGGTGCTCCGACATTCCTTTCTCCTGGAAAATGGTAATATCCCTGATTGGCATGAATAATTATGGTAGGTATAATGGCATAGAAAATTACCACAGTTGTGTCACCTAAACAGCACAAGTACCAGCACTGGTGATCACTGGCATGTCAAGTATCTCTTAGCTGCACGATGTGGCCGTAGACGTCTACCTGCCCTGATTTCAAGAAAGGTAACAGAGAATGGGTACTGTGCACATTTTTAAGTAGGGTTACAGCTGCCAGGAGCTTCAGAAATATTTTTGTGCTTACTGCAATGGATGGTAGGCAGCTGCACCCTTAGCTGCCTTTCTGCGCTCAGCTGTTCATGACGGGCAGCGTTCATTGCATCATGGGCTGATTTTGGCAGGTCCTGACTTGGAACTGCAATTTTTTTTTGTTACCCTCCTCTTGAATTGGTAGCCTGCAAACCCAGTCCAGAATATCATTAGCCAGGTTAGTATTTAAGCATGACATGACAACACGCGAATTTAAATGCAAATTATAGCACATATTAGTTCAGCACTGTTTCCGAACAACCTGGTTCATATCGAATGGCTGTAAACATTTTGTGAAAAATAGCTGGCTTTTCATGTCAACGATGACAGCATGCAGCTTACGTGCTGGACAAACTTGTAAAGCGAACATCTTACGCCATGGTGTAATGCCTAGTACGTTGTGAGGCTGCGCGCGAAGTCAGATTCTATGCTGCCGGGCTGTGTTTTAAAATGATCGACATTCGCGCGCGCACAATATATTGCCGGTACAGTTTTTTTCGCAAATTCGTAATTCCCCGCTTTGAGAGCCAAGTTTCAATATTCTGATTTGCAGGTGCCGGCGACGTTCGCTAATTAATAAAAAGTACAACGTCGTACTAGGGGGTTAACAGGCGCACCCATCACTGCGGGAGTTTGGAACATACACACTCTACTTCTGGCAAACGACTTAACTAGAAGCGCACGTGCGTTAAAAGTAAACATAAAGGCGATACAGTGCGGATAAGATTACGTCGTGCGCTCGCTGCTTGGAGCAGTCAAGGCTGCGGGAGTTCAGCCATTCACCGACTTGAGCGTCACGTATGTCGAGGTGCACGCGGAGCGACCGCGCAGATGCACATTTGAGGCCCGCTTCAGGCACGGAGTAGAAATCGATGTTCCAAGCTAAGTAAAATCAAGGCTTCATGTCAAACATGTATCCTGACATAATTAGCACCTAACAGATATCCGAAAGGGCAGGTAGAGCCTTCCAAATGTTTATATCACGGGAGCGACGAACAATCGGCATGTCAGAGCCTTTTCCCGGTGTCTACAGGTGAAATCAGCGAGAATACGCGCACGCGCACTAGGGTAGTCTGTTGTAGGAGTGTCGTCTGCTACGCTGTTCTCTACAGAGCAACACACCCCTGTTGTGCCTATGTGCGGAGGCTGCTTTAGTTTCGCCAGCCACCGAAGGTAACTAAGCAGCGTAAACAGTCCTAATGCACGTGCCCTGCAAATGATAAGAAAGAAAAAGAAAACACCCATTGGAGGCGCGTATGTGTTTCAAATATTCTCGGTTTTTTTGTAAACAAAGCCAAGGCGATACTGTGGGGGTATAGCGCTCTCAAGGAAACAGCGTAGCAGATGATGCTCTCGAAAGAGAGGGCTTTTTGCGCGTGCGCTTACTCTCGCCTATTTCGCAGGTAGCCACCGTGATAAGGCGCTGACATGCCGATCGGTCGTCACTCCCGTGTTATAAAAAATTTAGGAGGTTGTACATGCTCGATCAGAACACAAGGAGGAAAGCACGCCGACAGAAAGTACGCCACGCGCATGCAATGCGGCTTTATGATAATGAAAAAGCAAGTGGCTACTGACCTGGAAGGTAGTAGTCGTCTTGAGAGAAGTGTTCTGGGCAAACTTGCATGGTGGGCGTCACTTTTTTTCGAGTCGTAGGTTCCGTGTCCACAACGCTTTGCGAGGCTCGTCATCCGCTTCTCGCGGGAAGCGGTAAAAGGGTGGACTGTTGTGCTTCCATTGTGCCGAAACACAAAAGGGAACGCAAAATTACTTCTTACACCTCCGCTTTTTCGTATTTGGGTCTTCTTTCGGCGCCATCACGACAACTACGCAGTTACGACAATAAACAAGCCCGCTACGCAACGGAGAAGTCCGCAACCGGACCTGATTAGCGCGATTCTCGGGACGGCCGCCAGGTGGCGAGTACGAACGCAAGATCGCCTATAGATTTCGCAGTACTTCCAGATGCGAAGTAAAGAGTGAAAGCGTGTGTCGGAAGTGTTGCAGAAACCCTTTAATGTTACAGTGCACGATGCTGAGCAACGATAATGGAAGTGGTTCAGACAGCCGTAAGTTCTGCGCACCGGGTGTTCGTGATACGCTCACGTACAATGCCTTCAACTGGCAGATAACCAAAAAAATTTTCCAAGCACTACAGCTAGGTGTGAGAGCATCAGCTCAAAACTAAACCCTCTACTTCCACGCAAATAAGTGATTCAGCCCTGGTCAATTCCCCCTCGTGGGTACGTGCGAACACATTAAGGGCACCATACTAATCATACTTATCATCATCATCATCCCATCTGGGCAGCGCTCACCCATCCTCACATAAAACACGTTAGGGGAAGAAGTTTTTCCTCGTACTTAATTGCAGCACCCAATGATGCGGGCACCTATTTAACCTCGATGGCATTACCATGTACCTAACTTATATTGCACTTATATTCCCGTTTGTAACCAGCAACTCAACCCAAATTAAGAAATCTTGTTTCTTTTTGGCAGTTAGCCTAAGCGTTCCAAAGTAATTTTATTTCACGTGTCGGCGAACATCAAGGTAAGGTACGTATGTGGTGGCTAATTTTACAGAGTTACGCGCACTACATTTTCATGTGTGCGTACTCGCCCTACATTTTCATTTGTCTGTCACCGCCATACAGATAAATTCGCGGGTGTCATTATTCTAATACATATGGCCGTGTGTGCTCGCTTCACCGCGGCGTGCTACAACGTCCTGAAAACGTTGCTCAGTCAATGTCATTATATTCGAGGCGAAAAATTGTAAATTCGTTATTCGATGTTGTCGTGAAGTTGTCGTTCACAATTGGAAATGGTACCACGCAGGCCCGCAGCACTCACGAAAAATGAGATACAGTGGCAGCCCGTGTTTTAACAGTATGCAGGTACTGTCTCCTTGAATCGACCGGCTGTCGCTGAAAGCAAAAAATAACGGTAGCTCGAGGATCAGGAGGGCCTGATACTCTGGGCACTGGCTGCTTAAAAAGGGAGAGGGAGGGGGGGGGGGGGGCCTGAAAGCGGCCTGGACTGAGGCCACCACTCACTCTCCTATACGCTTTGCATTGAAAAAATAATAAATGTTATTTTTCATCCTCCTACGAAAAAAATTAAAAACAAAAACGGACAGAAAGCGTAATACAGATAAACTATTCTACAAAAACTTAAACGGAAACACTCTACACTAAGCCAGCGTGGTCGAGTGTCTGGAAAGAATAGTCCTTGAAACAGACAAACACCCTTGTTTACATATTTTGCGGGCAACGTCAGGCCGAAAGGCTGGAGCAGTAGGGAAAAATAAACGCTTCGTGATCAGCCAGCATGTCGACACGCCACAAATAGCGTGTTTTAAGACTCCACAGAAGTGGCCACTTTCAAAGGACGCTATTGTTGAGTTACCCTGCACACAGCCGACAACATCTTTGGTGGGAGCTTATCAATAGTAAATTATCTATACGACAAACTCGCGCTCTGTAAAGTACGTAGCCTAGTGACATCAACGTTTTTGAGCTCTATATTGAAATGCCGGCCGCAGGAGGTAATTAGAACATGTGGGCATAAATAATTCAATTGCTTTCTGCTGAGTGGGTGCCGTTTTATTGCTCGTGTGTAATTTTTTTGATGGCCAGAAACAAAGACAGTTCGATTCGGGCTGTAGTACGGAACGCTCCGAAAACGACTATAACGCTCCAAGTGCCACGGATAGTAAGGACACCCTGTGACTCTTTGAGATAGCAGGACTTCTTCAAGGTTGAGCCTGCTTTGTCCTACTCTCGAAGAATTGGTGGCGGTCAACTCTGAATCCCAAGTCTTTGGGAAGCATGAAACTGTGAAGACCACAGAGGATATTGGAAGGTATGCGCAAGGAGTGGCCGCTGATTGGCTGAGAGGTGAGAGAGTAGATGAGTACGCAAATACGAGAAGGGTGAAAAGTGGAAAGGATGACGTCGATAGCTACCTGTGAGGAGTAATGCCCGCGATGTGGAGGAGTTAACCAGGGTTATATAATGCCAGTTATCCGAGGACCGGGATAATTGGAGATTAATAACGCCACCGGTCAGAGCTAAAGCTTACACCACTCCACTCTTAAAAAGTGTAGCAAAAGGGCATTCACAATTGCCCTAGTATTTTGGCAGAGCCCTTGTGGGTTATTGTTCGACGGCGGAAGTTCACCGAACATGGCAAGCTCATAAAGAACGGGAGGCCTTTGTCCTGCAGTGGGCTTAGATAGGCTAGTGATGACGATGATAGAATGGATGGAAGAGGTGGGTAACGTATCTTTGGCTGAAGTGCATGATGGCGATTCATTCATTTGGGTTGCTGACGCTCCGGAAGTACGCCAGGGTTTATAAAACCATTCACGGCATTGTCGCCGAAGCGTTGGCATCGGAGAAAGTTTCCCGCATACAATTTAATTTATTACACTAAAGAAATATAGAAATCGTCGCACGGGGAGTGAGGGGGGTAGGGGGGCTTCCCCGCAGACCAGGGCAGTGACGAATCAGCGTGAATAAATGTGCGAATTTGCCCAATGACGAGGGCCAACAAACAATAAGAGTAAAAAAATAGTAATGGAGTTAGCTCGGCTATGTCAGGATATACGTAGCGTGAGCTAAGGTTCAGCTCGTTATTCTTAGGTCTCCTGGTTGTCTTTAGCTGATTATCATGCTTACTTTTGCTGAAACGATTTCCAATCCAATGCAATCCAATCACGGCGTCGCCTCCGGCGCGCCAGCTGTGCGCAGTGAGACGTGACTTCTCCTCGCGCATGCGCAGCACTGCTCTCCAGGAGCAACGCGAAACTGCTCAACCTCGGCCAGTGTAGCTTACGCTACAAAAGAATCTGCGCTGGAGCAGCAGAACACATGCACGCCTTGCGCGGTTGTCCAGGCACAGATTCTATTTTCTCACTCTAATCACATTCTGGGACTCACAATTCGCCAAGTTCGCACATTTGGTCGCGTTAATTGGCTGTTTTCGAGCATTGTGGTCAATCCCGCCTGCGGGAATTTTTTAGGGTCTAGCACCATATATTTTTGGGGAGCAGGTTCTATGTTCTGAAAACAGTTTTAAACAGTGTTTGCTCGAGAAGCAGTGCCTTCTCTGAGGATAATGTGTTATGCGTCACTACTGCTTCGCTAAGTGACTTTGGGGGATTAAGTAAATAATGAATTTTCGGAGTTAAGCACATTCGAATGACATTTAACCGGAACGAACTCCTCGTAGTAGCTAGAGCAAGCGAAATATTCGTATTTTCTATTCCGCAATGACGGTTGGGCGTCTCCGGTTTGAACGTACAGGCGTGTTTACATTATTCGTTGTGTTCGCCTTCTCTGTCGCGTTAACTTTGGTTCTTAGATCTGCTTAACTCTTGGTGTACAGCCGCTAGAAGACATGCAGTTACAGGACCTTGAGAGACCATAGAACCGGCGAGGGCTTTATCTTCCAGGAATGTTCTGAGGAGGATTCCACTAAATGGAAATTATTGTGTCCCCATTGCTCCAATGGGCGAGTTTTCTCTGCAAATCTAATGGCTTCTTGGAATCCTTTCTCTGCAAAGCGAGTGCCCGCACATTGCCTGTATAAGCCGTAGAAAAGAGGTATTCGCCCCGAGCGCGAACAGAGTCGGCCCCTGGCGGCGGCGGGACGAACCGCTCCTAGTGTGGATGGCGCTCTCGCGTCGTCTGCTTTTTCACGTTGCGTGCGGCGCAAGACGCGGGCTGCACACGACAAAACAACCAATATGTTTGCTCGTTTTGCAGCAAGCAATGACATAGTTACTTCTGCTTGCGCATTTCCTCTAGAAACGCAATAATCAGCGGCCGTTGAGGGTTAATGCGCTGGTTTAATTCCACGAAACATCTTCGAAGTGGTCACCGCTTGAGTGTGAACATTGCTTCCACACATTGCACTTTTTCTATTGCTGAGTACAGTCGTCTGCCGTTTCGGGAACGTCGAAGGGTGCTTTTTGAAGGTGGCGTGGTGATTATTTAAAGGATAAAAGTTTAGTACGCGAAACGGGTAAGAAGCGACAAGACCTGTGCATACGCGTGCAAATTCCACACCCTTGTAAAACTGCGCTGTGTCCTTATAGAAAGAAGAAACTGCACACGACCCCTGAGCTATCGCCCATACAACACCCGACACGTATTTTACACCAGCAAGCGCCTGTGTGATCGCGTCCTTCCCGTATATTTCTAAAATGAATACCATTTTCGGACAGTCGTTGTTTACACTGAGGAGGAGGAATAAAATTTATTCAACTGTATCGAGTTGCTAAATTTACGTATTATTTAAAATACGTTTCTATGGATGCGCAAGAGTATTTAGGGGGGATTTTTCGGTAAAATTAAGCAGTTGTGAGTTTGCGTCTGTCATGTGGGATTTCGTGTGTCATTTTCATATATATCATTTTCAAATCCGACATGAATCACCTTGTCCAGAAACGTGTCTCACTCAGCATAACCAAATGCCTAATATGGTCACGTCTTAACCTCTTAAGGTGGACCTAAGTTTAAAGAAAGAGGAGAAAACGTGTAATATAATGCACGTTGTTGCCCACATGTGTGAGGGGTGTGTGCCTTGACTCGCTGATTTTTTTTTAATTTTTTCCCACAATGCTTGCTTTCAATACATTTTTGAAAAAGGCGAGCCACAATTCCTGGACAATCTCGGACTAAAGGGATTTCAAATTCAAATTAATTTTGAAAATACGTGTTAAAGTACTGCTTTTTCACCGCTACAGAACACAACGCCTAGTGTAGTTTCGATTGTAAGCAATACTGATAACCATAGTTTGGCTTTTCGCGTTACATGCGTTCTCTTCTCTCTGCTCTTGCAACATTAACAGAACCCCCCCCCCCCCCGCCCCCCTCTTCCTGAAAAAAAAAAGGAAATGCACAGAATTTCATTTTTAACCAATCCTCAAGAATTAAATGCCATGACAAAGGCGATATTCAGTTTACAAAACAAAATAGTTACCGGGAACCCGTTGCGCTGATTCGCAACGAGAAATAAAAAGGAAATGTTTTACTACATCTGCAACAGCGCAACTTCGATCATTTATTGCCATCTTTAGGGTTCGTAAGCGACCTTATACGCAAGAATGCAAACACATGTCGCTGTTGCAGGCACCTGTTAGATTTTAAAAGGAACGCAAATGGTCAACAGAGCAGCCGTAACAGAAAATTTGTGCTCACTGTGAGGTCCCAGAAGCTTGGTTTGCACACTGTAAACCTGCTTGTCACTTTGCTAAAACCTAGCTAAACATATGAGATGTTGATTGTACTGCGTGCGTTGACAATTCAATTCGCAAGTTCACTTGCGACGAAAGCCGTAAATAAGTGATCTGAAACCGTTATTCATCAAACCTTCCTTTAGAGTCGCTAAAATTTAATTTAAAAGACCCGTTAGAGCGGTTACATTTATATCTCTGCGCTGATCAAAATTCAGTAATTTTATGTTGCCTTTTGAACACACAAAAAATATCGTAAGCTCTTAGAAAGAATGTCGGGGCAGTTAAGTAGTGTTACCATTTCAGGGCATCCCACAAATGCAAGAATGCGTCATGCTACCAGTGAAAGCGATTGAGATTGCCGTTGTAAACTGAATTTCAGAGATCGAGGATTCCTAATTTGTTTCTATTTATGCTTTTATTGAAGGCTCAAAGCCATAGTCTGGAAAGATCGAGGTTGCTACGAGCCACAGCGTACAAGTTCATTGTCACAATTACGGCAATTCTGAGATTCCCGATGAGCCGTCGCTTTTTTTGGCGTAGTAATGAAAACTGACTGCCGCTTCCATGCTATACATTGAACGTTGAGGAACCGAACTACAGCAAACCACTCTTGTTTGCACCTTTCATGCGCACATACTGCGAGAAAAAAGCACGAAGCGCGCCCACAGTGTGCATTCTTACGGGCCGCTCAGCGGAGCATCCACACTAGCAGCGCGACGGTGTCGCCACCTACATGTCGAGCTCGCGGCGAATAGCTAGCCTAAAAAAAGATTCGTTTGACCATGTGTTTTGCCATTTCAAATTTTGAAGTAGGGGGAAAATTTCCCAAGTTGACTTGAGTAATATCGTTGTACCGTTAATTCTCTATGTGTCTCAAAATTTTCGTTGTTTCTTTCACAATGAGAACCGTAAGACGTGGCGTGGTAAGCAACGGTAAGGGAAAATGGTATAGTTTCAAGGGTGCTAAGCAACCCGAAAAAAACTTGCAATAATTGATAAATTTCATTCATTATACAGTGCGACACGACCACTTCTTGTAGCCTATCCGTTGGATAAGAACAATCGCGCCTACTCGTGGACGCTTTTGTTGTTGTATTCGTTTATTTCTGTGCAACTCGCTACAAACCGTCTTGGGTGGCACGGCCAAATTAAAAGAAAACGCCTGATGCTACCTTGTCACCCGTAACAGTCAGGAAAACAGAGGGATCACAAGGAACAACATTTTTTTCTGCACATACTACGGATGGTAGAATAAAGAAAAAAAGTGAGTTACATCACTAACATATTTAATGAACATAATGTCAAATCAGTGAAGTATTGGTTGTGTACAGATTCAAGAGTCAACAGAAACCCCGCATTTAAAACGTAATAAAAGTGTTTTCTTTCCGTTGTTCTCACTCTTTTCTTTTGATCATTCTTGTCTTTTCCTTCCAGCGTGAATAACATCGAGGACGCGGACGGGAAACCAGAGCGAAGCGGCCGCCAGGAGAAATATGCGGTGTTTCATTTCCCTTGCGGTGACGTATGCGACTTTTTTGGCGACCCAGCAGGTTCGCTTGCCTGCAAATGTTACCAGAGGTTTAGACCAAGCTATTGCACAAACACTTGTACATAACTGTACATCACTCGTACTGGCGACCTCAGGGCTTCGAGCCGATATTGCAGTGGAGGTGATGCGATACGTTAGCCAACCTTCCCTCTCCCTGTTGATCAATTCTCCGATTGAGAGGCCGCAATTGTACCATGCCCTTCGCAGTGAATGTAAACGCGGTGCGCACGCCGTGTTGTTCTACTCGCCGGAAGGTGGTCGTGGAGGTGTTTTTGATCTCTTGTGGTCTAACAGATATTTCCTACGCCAGCTGACCCTGGTCTATTTCACGCCGCCTGGCGCTGCCGGGAAGCCTTGCGATTCCATGCGCCAGCTGCACTGCCCCTCAGTAGCGCTCAAGGACCAAGAGGTTGAGATCTGCAAGGGACGTTATCGGCTTCCCGAAACGCAGATTTGGTCGGGACTTAGACATCGCGGCATTGTCATCGCTTGCGGTGATGGGCCCCGGTTCTGCGATGGGAAAATCGATGCCGCGATAATCGGAGCGCTGAACTTTCTCAACGCAACGGTTACCTTACGGCAAGGCTTTATGTTTGCGGCAAAGGCTACAAAAACTGAGGTAGAATTTTTGTCGGCGGATGTCACTTTTTCGTACGAAATGCTAGACGAGGAATCTCCCTCCGACTACCACATCTCTCCCCTGCTGATCGAGAAACGCGTAATATTTTACGCCCACGTGAGGCACGCGCGCGTACAAACCCCGACAGGATCGCAGTATTCATCGCGCAATTTGCGGGGAATCATTTACGTTACAGCAGTGGTGTTCGCCTTCTTCTTAGCTGTCGCTGCAATCGCCATGATGACGGAACGGTTCTTGCACGAACCTGGCTCAGGTCTTCTGGGGGTCTTTCTCAGTATCGCCCTGTGGAAGGGTTACAACCTGCGCAAAGATAAGTTTTCCTCTCACACTCGTCGGCTGCTCTTTTCCTTCTGGTCTCTTTCATGCATGTGCGTCGTTGTGTATGTCCAGTCAGTTCTAACTTCAGCCGTCATTCTTCCCTTCCAGCAGACGGCAGTCCTTTCGTTCCAGTCGCTCTGCGATGCAATACGCAAGGAAAACTTGTGTCGATGCGGCACCGAGCAAGCCCTTGGCTACTCGCGTGCGCTGCCAACATGGAAAACTCTTATGAAATTGCTCGTCAAGAGCAACAAAAGAAGGACAGACTGTCAATTTCATATTTCTCCTGATAATTGCCCCCAAAAAGTTCGTGAAGATTCGCACGTTGGCTTTGCCATCGCAGACCACGACAGAACATGTCAAGGGCTTTTCGGACATGAGTTGATCCAGGGACAGAAGGCCCTGGGCGCAATACTCACGGGGTCCTTCGTTAGAAAGGGATACCCGCTGGCGAGCCATTACCACAGCCTCGTACGAAGGCACATAGAAACCGGCTTGTTTTCAAAGTTGCAGCCTCTGCGCCCGTCGCCGTGCACAGACAAGCGTTACCTGGAAGAATTTCTGAGCTGGTACGCCCCGTTCGTGGCGTGCATTGCTGGTTGTGCGTTATCAACATTCGTATGTGTTGGTGAAATTATGATGTCCAGCGTGAAGAAGCAATGCTGTCGCAAATTCTGCTCACTCGTCAAGTATATAAGAACATTAGTCTTCACCATGCGCCGGCTTTATTAGTTTTATTTCTCTCAATTTTCTTAAAAGCAACGCACACACGGAGCAACCTTTGCGCAGTCGTGGTCGTGTCAAGAATTATTCACGCATTAAGAACAACATCGCAACTCTGGAGTAAATTGTTCATAAGTTCTTGTTCTATAACGTTTTCGCATTGATCGTGCACCCGAACTTGTAGCATAAACATCATCGCAATCTCTTGCAAAAATTCACGACTGCCGCACATCCTCTTCAATCGATACTCAAGCAGCCTCACTGATGCGCATGCATTCTGGACGAATCCTGATCCCTTCCTTCTACAGTCCACCTCCACGTGTCCCCTGCAGCAGAAGCCCTCGACCGCTCCCCTTGGGATGTGGTGTCTTTTATGACCTAGTAAGAGAATTCCTCACAACCCACATGATCTTTGTACCTTTGCCTTTCCTAGAGCAGTGGGAAAGCGGGATGACCACCTCATGGATTGACTGCAAGAAAAACCTACTTCAAGCGCGAGCAGCGGGGACCGACGAGGTGTACCCCACTTTTCATCCTTTAGTTTTTATATCGGCTGCAAAGAACCGAGTCTCCTCTTCTTGCCCCGTTTCTATTTCTGTATTCTGTCACGAGAGAAAATTTATCGTTTGGCAGCAAAATCCTCGGGCTAGCTGCCATTTCCGCGGCGAGGGCTAGTTCTAGCAGGCCAGCCTCAACGCCGGCACCAGTTGCGGCTTCAGTGTCACGAACACAAAACTGACGGTCATAAACATTAGTTGCACGAACTCTCCTTTGATATTGCTTTAGCTTAGGCGGCATTATTTTAGTCTAGGACAGTAGCAGCCGGGCAGACAGCTAATCTTCGTTTTCAAGCTTGTACCTGTATACTTGAAATTAAACGGACTTTGACCAGTAATTTTTAAGCACTTAGTGTGGATATTTTTTGTGCGTTATCCTTCACAAAACGTGTGGTGTCACCACTGTGCCGACTCGACACCTTGGCTGACTGCGGAACAAGAACTGATTTCATTGTTGGGTTTAACACGCCGACGCTGCGCAGGCGATGAAGCGCGCAGTAGTGGAGGGCTCCGGGTTAGTTTTGAACACCTTGGGATCTTTAGCGTGCGCCAAAATATCGGACACATGGGCGGAACAAAAATTGCCTTGGTGCTGCAGTGCCAGAGGCGAACGTGATGGCACATGAGAAGAACACGTGCACGCACAAAGCTGTGACTGTGGTAGGCTAATTCGTAAATTTCGGCGAATCCGCCGGCGGGATTAACGTAGTTCAAATGACAAAGATTCGATTCAGAAATTAAAGTTCAGAAAAAGACGTAAACGTGATGTAGCAGTAACGAAGTCTTTGATAATGACTACTAAGTTACAGCATTCAAATCCCGTAAGCAGACTTAAGTTGAAGCAGTCCGACCTTGCAGGCAAGCAGCGTATGCTGAAGAAGTGGTTCGACAACAGAGCGGTTTATCCGCCGCTCACAACTGATGCCTAACGGTAGAAGACCAGCGCCCGAGACGATCTTGAAGACGGGGTGGTCTTTCCCGAAGTATCGACGGCGGCGCGTTCACGGGCGGCCCTGGCTGCCGTCAGCTGCGGTCGCCGGTGCTTTCGTCAGGCAGCATGCGTGAAGACGGATACCGTTCACAACGGCTCCCACAGATAGGGCCTTGCGGCGGTATACCGGTCCCGCAGACGACCTCTTAAAGGCCAAGTGCACTCAAATTTTTCTTTGTCGAAATTTGATCCATATAAGTAGTCTATGCTATTCAAATTACCATGGCGAAATCCTAAGCTTCGTAAGCACGGAGAACACCAGGTACTGTCCTTCGAATTACCTTCGATCCGACGAAGTTTGCACCTGGCGGGGAGTCGCACAAACAAGTTCCGAGCTGCCTGTGACGGAGGTTGGGGAACCTGTCCCGTGGAGCTCGCGCTTCTCCGGTGACTTGCACGGCGCTCCGCCGGGCGCAGGGATGCGTTAGCCCGGAGTTTCTCTGCTACGCCATCATGTTGTACCGCCGTCACCATCACGTGTTTAAAGCTAGCAATATCCGCCACTTTTTTTTTCAATGCAGTAAAGGAGATTAGAGAGAGAGAATGCAATAAAGGAGATTAGAAGCCTACAAACTATTCACGCGCTTGCGAACGTTCTGGACTTGGAAAACTTTTTCACTTGAAAATATTTTTAGTAAAAAAAAATAGCGGAAACGCGCACTTGGCCTACATTTGTCATTCCTATTGCATCTATCCCAGAAAAAAAAAAAGGGATCTCTTATGAATTCCGGACCACTTGCCCTTCCCCGTCCAATATTTGCCACATTTGGGCTGGCCCAACGCCACCTCCACCCATTAGACCTTTTTAAATGTTTGATCTGGCATTGTTGTACACGCGGGTATAAACATTTGTGTGACTTTTGCCTCACTCGCTAAGTGAACCAAAATCAGCCTTGCTCCTGGTAACATATACACCCGCACAAATATCGGCCGTCATCTTCGCGAAGTGCGAAAGCTAACGAAAGTGTCCCTCTCCTAAACAATACACTAGATTTTTTTTCAATTCCCAAGTGAAGTATTTACTTTTGTAGAGCATTATATTTAGTTTACTCGAAATTAAAATGTCTTCAACAGCACGCCTCTGGTGAAAGTAGAAAACAGCGGCATATAGATAACTTTTTCGTGTTTTAGTGCACTCTTTAGCTATGGAAGCTGACTTATAGTTTCAGACCACTTTCGTGAATCGATTCTCGGTGTGCATCAAGGCAAAAAATTCTGGGCCGCAATTCAAAGCTGTCTGTACGTAGTGTATAGTAGCGATAGTGATTGATCTCCGGCCGCGTGCGGTTTGTTCCCTTCAAAGAGCGCGGTGTGACAGCCGAGCCGCCGGCTAACGGAAGCTGCTCTTCGATATATTACGAGCAAGTAGCTTTGTAGATCAGCGCCCGCTTTTTTACTCGCAATGCAAAGTATTGCTACTGGTGGAAAAATAACTGTCGAACGGTGTACTTCATCTCGATTGATAGCAATGTGATGTCGGAAGTGCGCCTAACCGCATTATCCTGGGAAAACGTTAGTGGAAGTTCTTCTGCAGTGCGATACGCGACGCGACCACACGCGTTTGAAGGCGGCTCTGAGCGCGGCCGCTTCCGTTCCATCACGCACGTCACGTCCGGCCGCCGGTAATGGCCGCATTTTCTATTCAGTTTCGGTTCCGAAAACACTAATATCGCGAGCTGTTTGCGTCGCTCGCGTTCACGTTTGAAATGCAGTATTTTGCATTTCGCACTCTTTTTTTTTTTGTACTATCGGGTGACATTATTTTTAAGTTGTCGAAAATTTGAGTGCAGTTGGCCCGGTCCTTGCAGGAGGCACAAATGCGGCAGGGTCCCGTCCGTAACTCGTGCTCCGCAAGGGTAGTGTCCAGTGCGGTCGTCTTCAGCTGTCTCGGGAAGCCTCGGCCAGGCGCGCGCGCCCGTTATGAACAATTTTCTGGGCCACCGCGCACACTTCTGCGCAGGGGTATTCGCGCAACGCTTCCCTAGCGGGCGCGATCTTGAAGGTATGTACGCAGGTCGCGCTGCTTCCAATATCGCACGTAAACACAAGCACTTGCCCAAGTGTACATTGGCAGGCAGCGTGGGTTCCTACAAAGTGCACCAGAAATTTTGCATTCCTTAACTTCATTGCGTCCAATGCAAGGACAGCGGTGCAAGAAAGTGCAGGCGAACACGAAACTTGGGGTACAGAGGCACAGAAACGTTGTTCCCAGGAATCCTATGAACAAGTCAATGAACAATGTCTACAGACAAGACATTGTCTATTTTCGGCAATTTTGCAGCATTTTTTTGTGTGTGTGTATTAACGCGTCCGCACACGCCGGCAACCTGCAATATTGCACTACGTGTTTCTATTGCCCATTGAGTTCCGAACCTTTTGTGTCAGGTAGGTCACGCGTATTAGTAATTGCCAATTCATGCACGAACATAGTATATTGTCATCTACTGTGGATATTGTGTGTCGATCGCAAATAAATCACCGTGTCCTTTAATGCCGTGTCGTATTTTTTCGCCGCGACTAACACAGTGGCAGCAGTTCCAACTCCTCGGCAGTCTACCTAGGGTCATCTCTGCACTCGCGCTAATGCTAACAAATTCGGTATAAGGCAATGCGTTCAAACCTAGCTGTTAATATTTACAGCGAAATTCTCATCTGCTTAAGAAAAAGCCTTGCCTTGTTGTCTATATCGCATTGATGTGGAGATTCTGGCAGTTTGCGTGTCATAAAAAAGACGTATCCTACTGCAGAAGTTGTGACCCCTACTATAAAGGGTATTTGTGTGAACTCGATTTCCAAAGGTAAAGTTAAGAGAGACGCAGCAGCGATTTTAAAAACCCTTTTACTTTACTAGGTACAGGTAAGAAGCACCTTATCATTCACGATGCTTAGCATACCTTTCGCATGGTCGGTTCAGCTTTACTAAACGGACGTTGTGTTATCATTAGTGAGGGTCAACTGAAATCAACGGTAAAATCAAAAAGAGCCTTTGCTGAAAAACGCTATATTGAAATGATAATGATATTAATATTAATGGTACTAACCGTCATCACCATCATCATCTTCTCCTTTGACTCCAACGGCCAGCTGTATACTATTTATATGCGACAATCCGCACGTGCACGCAACCCGCCTCATCCAAGACACTCACGACGGCAGCAAGTGCACATTTTATACAATTTGGATTCCACATGCCAGTTGTTGGTCTGGGGGAAAACTTTCTCTCGTATTGGGTGATACCCCAGGCATATTTGGTGCCGCTTCGAATTGAATTACACGACCGTATATCTAACTTATTTCCCAATTTTAATCACGTTTCGACCAAAGAATAAACCCGAATGGCGCAAACGTTTGTTTTGAAACTAAGCCCAAATGTGAGAAACATATCTCACTTGTAAATTGTCTGGTGAAAGCGCACAGGGCAAGGCTACTGGAACGGCTCCTACCTAAGCGAGCGGGGCCGGGTTACCCTGCGTCGCTTCAGTTACGTTGGTCCGGTCAAAGCCCAAAATCACCACACCCTCCTCGGTTTAATGACCCATCAAACAGGTAAATACCCCATAAAACACGTATCCCGTCTGGTGGAAGGTACGCCTAGACGCCCCAGTCAGCATTCTACGCACTCACAGTAGCGACGTTAACTCGAGATACGTTTATGCTCCGGAATACTCAAACGAAACATTCAAACCAGCACATACAATCAGTGAGTGGGTGACTCCAGTAGTTGTCACCTTCCTACTTATGTAACCAAAGGGACGGGAGACCAAGACTCAGCGAAAGATGCTTGCCATGACCACTACCCCGAAAACATACAACATGTTAGAGTGCTCGGACCCGAAAGTAATTTGCAGGAATTTTCCGAAGAACGAATTTATAATGCAGCGCTTCAAATCACATCAAAGATATACCACGCATGCGTAAGTCGGTTAAAAGTCTTCACCGTGTGGACGCTGAGGCATGAGTCCCTTAAAAATAGCGTAGCGGCCTTCTCTGCAGCCCAATGCATCTCACTCTGGCCAGTTGCCGCATCGGGGTCACATCCACTCCACAAGATACCACAAAAAAAAACCTTCCCGTTTCGCAACAAAACAAGACCATCGTAAAACAACAGACTTACGAGAATAAAATACTTATCCTCACATCCCAAGCTCACCAAAGAACAATTAGCACAACTATACGCTGTTGTGACTCAGCGCGCCGCTATTCTCTTCGCGCGTACTGCAAGTTTCGCACACTGCTCCTGTGCTTTGTGGCAAAGCCTATCACTACGTGCGCATTCCGGAATCTTAGTTATGATCATTTCATGTCGTGTGTTACGTTTGACACATAGTGTGAGTTCTTATTTTAAGAGTCTTGCGTCGCGCATGGGTCTCTTGGTGTGGAGGGTCCAAATTGGGGGATAGACACTTAGATAGGAGAATTTATTATGTTTTTGAGTCTGGTGTTCTGACGGAGGACAGAGGATGCTTGCTTGCGCTGGGTGTTGCCTGTTGTCGGCCGGTTCTTTGCAAGCTGCAGAACGATGGGAAACCGGTTCTGAGAAACGAGACCGGAAGAGCCGGGCGAAGCTGGTCGAGACACCTGGGCAGCACGGCGATGTACCTGTGACCCGGACCGGGCAGGTGGTACCTGTTCGAGGAAAGGAGCGTGGTGGAGCCGGCCTTTTCAATGGAGCACTGGAGGTGAACCTGGATGAGCCTGGATAACGAGCGCGCCCGGCATCCGAGCCTCGTGGAGGCAGCTCGTCTTCCTGCCGCATTGTCTGGCGGCGGGGGTGCTGTGGTGCCAGAGCGCCCGGACCCAAATTCGTTACACGGGCAACGAGCCAACAGCGGGGCTGATTCACGCATCGCCCAAACCGGACCAAGCCGCCCGCGGCTGACGGTCGTAGTCTTGGAGCGTCGCAGAGTCGCCTCTCCTTTTGCGACGTGGCGGCGCGGCCGAATCGTGCCTTGGGTGAACGACCGGCAACCGACGGGCCGCCACCCGCCTGGAGGCGGCGTCGCGGAGACGGCAGGGGCGTCGCCTTCCCTTTCCCCATCGTGGCGGCTCGGCTGACGCAACCCCTTCGCCTCCATTCGTCGGATTTCAAACTTCGGCCAGCGAGGGTCCTGATTGGAGCGATTGGAACTTCTCGAGGCCACAACGGACTCCCCTGGGTATAAAACAAGCCCGGAGGCACTCTTCGGCGGCACCGAGTGGAGAGGTGCTGACGCCTTTGTGCGAGCCATGTAACGGTGTTGTTACCCTTGTACATACTGTATATAAATGCTGCTTCAACGTTTCGTCGGCTCGAGAACTTCTTCGCTCTGCTCTGCGCCGCGTCGATAGCGGACAGAGCAAGGCAGCGACGCGACACCGGTGGCTGCAGCGAGTGGGCCTAGTCCCAACGCTTCATTTCCAGTTCATGCTGTCGCTCCCGTTTTCTTTCCTGTTTCTGCCTCACGAAGTCCTGTTCTCGCTTTTTCTCCTCGAGCTCACGTTCCATCTCTTGCCTTTTTTCTTCGCGTTCTGCCTCTGCAGCCTGACGTTTAGCGGTCTCCCTGTCATTGATCAGCTCAATGCACTCAACAGCGAGTATAGCCTGTATCAGTTCTGGCTTTCTCGGCGCGACCGAAACATCCAAGCGCAACTGTTTTACAAGCTCCAACAACTGCGGTTATTTCAACGCCTTCAAATTCATGGCTGGCTAAGAGTGCTGCTTTCCCACAGGTCCAAATTTGTTTTGCGCGAATAACCCATGCGAAAAAACACACGCCCTAGCCGCTATTCTCAGAAGCCTGGTAAAACTCAGTGAAAAGTACAGCACTCACCCTTGACCGCCGTGAATTCTGCGAAGTCCGGAGCCGCCTGGACGTCCGTGGTGACTGTGAGAGGGCAAGAGGTTCCCAGACTGCACCACACTTGGATCTCGCACCGCTGGCTCCAGGTGTTACGAAGTAGCCATCCGACCGCTGCCAACCAGTTGTTGCGACGTTGTCATCCCATTGCTGCCAACCAGTTGTTGCGACGTTGTCATCCCACCGCTGACAACCCGCTGCTGCATACGGGAAGGCATACCCGAGCCGAGCTCCGTCGCCTCCGATATATGTGTGGTAGCGTGGTGAAGCGAGCGGCCAGCCAATGTTGCAGCCTTGAAGAAGACCAGAAGCCGAAGGCAAACTTAACTTGTTTACTTCATGGCGAGAGATGAGCCGAAGCCAGACAAGAGCAATGCCCCGGCGGGCGGGGTTACAGTACAGGACTCGAGCAGAGTGACAGCATTAATTCACTGCTAAAACAGGAATGAACTACAACGCTTGGGGGGTCTTATTTATACCCAAAGCGCTAACGGTCAAACAAGCGTTCCCTCTAGATTGTGCACACGACACGAACGGCACAGACGCACACAACACCCTTTCCAGAGTTCGTGAGCGGTCGGTAGTAGCGGCGCACTCTGAGTCCGACAGAGGGAACAGCGGCTATTGCGTCCTTCGGACAAGTTGAAGCATGCCTCGTCTGCCAACGCCGAAGTTCGAATCGCGCCGATAGCGAGGCGCCAACGATCCAGACATGTAGCAATGCGTTTGAATCCGTCGGCTGCAAGCGAGTCACCCACAGGGAGGCCTGCTCGAAAGGCGCACGTAGTGGAGGCTTCGCCACACAGCCACGGAGTGTTGCACAAAGTCCAGAGCATTGCGGCCCACTGATTCGTCATCATCATCATCATCATCATCATCACCAGCCTATCTACGCCCACTGCAGGGCAAAGGCCTCTCCCATTATTCTCCAATTGCCTCGGTCCTGTGCCAACTGTGACCAATTTATCCCCGCAAACTTCTTTATCTCATCTGCCCATCTAACTTTCTGCCGCCCCCTGCAACGCTTGCCTTCTCTAGGGATCCACTCTGTTACCCTTAATGACCAGCGGTTATCTTGCCTTCGCATTACATTTCCTGCCCACGTCCATTTCTTCTTCTTAATTTCTACTAATATGTCTTTAACACCAGTTTGCTCGCTGACCCACTCCGCTCTCTTCCTGTCCCTTAATGTTACACCTATCATTTTCCGCTCCATTGCCCGCTGAGTCGTTCTCAATTTAAGTTGAACCCTCTTAGTGAGCCTCCAAGTTTCTGCCCCGTAGGTGAGTACCGGTAAGATGCAGCTGTCATACACTTTCTTCTTCAGCGACAATGGTAGGCTGCTATTCATTATCTGAGAATGTCTGCCATATGCACCCCACCCCATTCTTATCCTTCTAATTATCTCTGCCTGTTGGTTTGGATCTGGGGTCACAACTTGGCCTAAGTAGATATATTCGCTTACCACTTCCACTGCCTCGCCACCTATGTCAAACCGCTGTGCTGTCCCGAGGTTATTGATCATTACTTTAGTTTTCTGCATATTAATTTTCAGTTCCACGGTTCTACTCTGTTCGCCCAGTGCGGAAAGCATGCTTTGCAATTCGTCCCCCGAGTTACTTAGCAAGGCAACATCATCAGCAAATCTGAGGTTACTGAGGTATTCTCCATTAACCCTTACTCCCACCTGTTCCCAATCCAACGTTCTGAATACTTCTTGTAAGCATGCTGTGAATAACATTGGAGAGATTGTGTCTCCTTGTCTGACACCCTTTCTTATAGGTATTTTACTGATCTCCCTATGGAGGATGATCGTAGCTGTAGACCCATTGTAGGTATCCTCTAGTATTCTTACATAATGCTCATCTACCCCCTGGTTCCGTAATGCCTGAATGACTGCTAGGGTTTCGACCGAGTCAAATGCTTTCTCATAATCTATGAAGGCTATATATAGAGGTTCAGTATACTCAGCGCACTTCTCTATCACCTTATTGATCGTGTGAATATGGTCCATTGTTGAATAACCTTTACGGAACCCTGCTTGTTCTTTAGGTTGACTGAAATCTAAGGTTGCAGAAATTCGGTTAGCGATTACCTTGGTAAATACCTTGTAGACGACTGACAGTAAGCTGATCGGCCTGTAATTCGTAACTGATTCGTAACACGACACAGATGGCCTTGATATGAGCCGCATAGACGGTAGCGCCAGATTCCTCTCTAGTGCATATAGTAAGGAACTCTATGCCGCAAAGTACCTCAGCCATACATTACTACTCACGAGAGTTTATCAAACGTCATTCAATTTACATACGTTAGTAACTGCCCACATAGCACCGTCACTGTGCACAGCATAAACCTTAGCATCGGGAATAAATCTAAGCAGGTTAGGCCATGCTTGCAAAGGCAGAAGTCCACATTAAAGGGATCCTGCAACACTTCTTTCAACTTTTTTTCGAAATCTTAGATATTTGCAAAACGTAGTCAACCAACCCATTCATATATTTAAATTAGTGGTCGCAAAGTGCCTCAGCTTAAAGGAGCATTGACACCAATTTTCGGCGTTAATAATATTGCACAGTTTGCTTCCTTCACTCAACAGAATACCCTGGCTGAAATATGAGCGGCCTGCGACGCGAAGAACATAGTTCAATTGGATCTCATTTATCGCGCTGACGGAGCAGCGCGCGGAGCGGCACTCAGCAAATGGACGTCAGCGTGACATCAATCCAGGAGAGGAAAAAGAAGTGACACGACAGCGCCCATCAAAAACTCGTGACGTCACTTCACGCGTGCGGCCCCACGAGCGGCGAGCGGGCGCAACACCCTCTCAAGCGGGCGCCGGTGACATCCGTACAAAGCGGTGAGGTCAGGCAGGGAGTCTGTCGCATAGAGTTTCATACAAATAACTAGAGGGGAAACTGGCGCTGCGATCGTACGCCTTAATGGGCGTGATGGGTAGTTGTGGATTCGGATTGGCGCTCAATGGCTTGCGGAAGTTACTATGGATTGCAGGCAGTTTCGTTTTCGTTTTGGATTTACATGAACGCATTTGCCTATGCGGTGTGTTAGAAGAATCTATCAAAAATACGTTTCTCCTTGAACTGCATGCCGCGCGTGCACAGACGCCACCCTGAGTAGAAAGTTTTATAACTAGAGTTGCGAATTGGGTGGGTTATCAATTCGTTGCCGGCGCAGCGAGCACGAAAACACAAACGACGGCGCTCTGTGCGGCGAAGTTGTCTGCGAATAAGGAGATGCGGCGCTGCTTATTCGGCAGAGCAATGTATTGTCGAAGCTAACGACGGTTGCGAATCGCTTAGAACAGCCACACCTACCATGCGAACGCCGGCTCCTACAACGTAGACCAGCAGTATCGGCGGTTGATAGGAACACAGCTTGATGAATGTCACTAATTCAGGCAAGAATAACTTCTCCAAAGGTAATCGGTTTCTTTTAAATGCAGAGCATTTCAGTAACTCACGATGTCACCCGCGTTGACGTCCGTAGTCCGCACCGCACCCCTCCCTACTATATAAAAAAAAATACTATCCGGCGCCCGGTTTCGATCCCTCGACCCACCGGCGGAACGCAATGCACATGGTGCTCTACCCACTGCGCCACAAAGCCGACACAGAATGGGACGCTACGAACGCGCCTTATATCGTTGACTCATTCAAATTACTGCTGACGAGCGCTCTCTCGTCAGCAGTTGCCACAAGTGCAACAACATTAACGTAACGCAAACTACTTAACGTCGTGCGCCCCCGGTAATGCCCTGCATTTGATCGTGCCCCTCGCGAGGGGGATGTTTCACTGTGTCTTCTTTCGGTCCCGGGACCCGTGGCGCCATCTGGCGGAGGCGCGGCACAACTCGTAGCACTTTCTTTGAAAAAGCGCCTCGAAAGCGCGGCAAATATGAAATAGGGAGGACGCGCTTTCGAGGCAATCCGCCGACGCGGCTGCTTTGTGTACAGACTCGGCGGCGAGCGTCCCGGGATTCTGGTGCCGACCGAACCCCATTGTTTGGTGCGCATCGTAGCAGACGGCTCCAGCATATATGATACTTGTGTCAGTAAACGGAGTAGAAACGACAGCGTTTCCCGTTTTAGACAAGAATGGTCGTCACGTGCAACAAGATTGTGAATTTGTGTACGAAACACAAGATAAGTGCAGGGTGACGCCATTTCGAAAAACCCCGCAACAGGCCGCACCTGTCGGCAGGCTGCACCTGGTGCGCACGGCCTTGCCGCAACGGCGAGTGCAGACGCCAATGAGACTCGAGCATTGGTGCCCCTTTAAATCGCGCCATAGTAATATATGTTAAAAACGAATGCCGGATTGCGGCTGGGACAGGCTGCGGTGATTTCAGGACTGCCTGCGGTCTTTGCAATAGAAGGTTTGTTACCTAAAAGTGCACAAACGTCGTCTGCTGCGGTCCGTGTTTGCACTTTCGGGTTTTTTTTTTTTTTCGAAATGGCGTCACCCTGAACTTATCTTGTGTTTCGTACACAAATTCACTATCTTGTTGCACGTGACGACCATTCTCGTCTAAAACGGGAAACGCTGTCGTTTCTACTCCGTTTACTGACACAAGTATCATATATGCTGGAGCCGTCTGCTACAATGCGCACCAAACAATGGGGTTCGGTCGGCACCAGAATTCCGGGACGCTCGCCGCCGAGTCTGTACACAAAGCAGCCGCGTCGGCGGATTGCCTCGAAAGCGCGTCATCCCTATTTTGTTAGATGGCGTAATTTTTTTTTATGAGCACAAAACTTTTCGCTTCCTATTACAAACCACCAGCGCCGAAACGTTTTACAAGTAGTTTTTAGAGAAGTCCGCGTCCTGCTGTATTTGGCTGCAAATGGCAAACCTGCTCCGCAAACCTCCTAGACTCCGCGTCTGCTTTTTATTTAACGCGGCGTTTTATTTCGTACAAAACCAGTTTTTTGTCACTAACTTTTTTGTTCGCCATGTAATTTGTAAACGGAGAACCAGACAATAAGAGTTTTTTTTTTTTTTTTTTTTGTAAAAAAACACAATTTGCGCAGCCAGAAGCTTGTTTCGATCCTACGCAATCCGGTTCCACAACTACCCATCATTCCCATTGAAGCGTAAGTGCCGCTGCCATGTTCGCGTTGACACTAGCTCCAGTTTCCCCTCTAGTTATTATTGTATGAAACTCTATGGTCTGCCGTATGCGCCGCTCGGGATGAAAGCGCGGGAATTTGAAACAAACGATTTTCAGGCCGTTCAATGTAATTAACTATCGCGCGCTGAAGTATTTAAAGTGCTGTTTCAGGTTGGCCAGACCAGCATCGATAAAAGCAATAAAAGTGTAACATTATATTTTCGTGTCAGCACGTGCTCCTTTAAAACTTACGACTGTGTGCCCACCACAAAACTTAAAAACTTGCTCAAACCACTTTTCTCTCTTTCCCGGTCTTGGCGTTCTTCGACCACTTGACTTACGTCATTACAGCGATTTAGCGACTGTTGGCCGGATTTCCTTAGGATGCAGTAATGAACGCATTCGATAGGCAGAATAAAAAGAAAACCGCAAAAGCAAAGCAGAAACGGAAGGCGTATCTGGTGCGACGAGCAAATCACGCAGTGCCGCTCCGTGATGGCGATAAGATAGCTTTCGCCTCCAGACGCGATGGAAAGAGTGAAAGCGCTTAACGAAAGTGTTGCAGGGTCTCTTTAAGCCTCACAAACAGACGCTTAGAAGCACTAAGAACACCAAGCTTCAGCTGATCGTAAGGCACATCTGCCCGCCTTTTTTAGCATTCATCAACGCGTTGAGTGCTTCTCGCTCCCTGTCACCATGATCCAACTGCCCAATTGTTATTAGGCGAGGTTTCTATGGTTAGGATGAAAAATTTTATGATGCCCGCGCACTCGTGCAGAGACGCAAAGTGGGAAAAACAGCTTCCATAGTCTAAGCTTATCACCAAAGCAAACGTATGTCGCCGCTCTTGTCGGAGCTATGGACATGTCTCTGAATGTATGACGTAGTGCGTGACGTAGTGTGCGCCTTATAAGGCGACCAAGCGCGGCGATAGTAAACGAACGTCCCTGGCTATGTACCGTTCGAACGCGCTCACCACCGTATTCGCACGCCGTTAAAAATTAGCAGTGGCTTAGCTCGGCTATGCCAGGATATACGTAGCGTGAGCTAAGGTTCAGCTGGTTATTCTTAGGTTTCGTGGTTGTCTAGGATTATCTGATTATGGTGCTTACTGTTGCTAAAACGATTTACAATCCAGTCTAATCCAATATAATCCAATTCAATCCAGTTCAGTCCAGTCACAGCTCCTCGCGCATGCGCAGCACGGCTCTCCAGGAGCCACGCGAAACAGCTATCAAGCGGCTCCGGCGCAGCGTCAGACTTGGCTACTGCGCAACAGAGGCGCACAGCTATTCGCCGCGAGCTCGACATGTAGGTGGCGACAGCGTCGCGCTGCTAGTGTGGATGCTCCGCTGAGCGGCCCGTAAGAATTCACACTGTGGGCGCGCTTCGTGCCGTTTTCCCGCAGTATGTGCGCACGAAAGGTGCAAACAAGAGTGATATGCTGTAGTTCGGTTCCTCAACGTTCAATGTATAGCATGGAAGCGGCAGTCAGTTTTCATTACTACGCCAAAAAAGCGACGACTCGTCGGGAATCTCAAAATGGCCGTAATTGTGACAATGAACTTGTACGCTGTGGCTCATAGCAAGCTCGATCTTTCCAGACTATGGCTTTGAGCCTTCAATAAAAGCATAAATAGAAACAAACCAGGAAGCCTCGATCTCTGAAATTCAGTTTACAACGGCAATCTCAATCGCTTTCACTGGTAGCCCGACGCATTCTTGCATTTGTGGGATGCCCTGAAATGGCAACACTACTTAACTGCCCCTAAATTCTTTCTAAGAGCTTACGATATTTTTGGTGTGCTCAAAAGGCAACATAAAATTACTGAATTTTGATCAGCGCAGATATATAAATGTAACCGCTTTTTTAACGACTCTGAAGAAGGGTTTGATGAATAACGGTTTCGGATCACTTATTTACGGCTTTTGTTGCAAGTGAACTTGCGAATTGAATTGTCAACGCAAGCAGTACAATCAACATCTCATGTTTAGCTAGGTTTTCGCAAAGTGACAAGCATGTTTACAGTGTGCAAACCAAGCCTCTGGGACCTCACAGTGAGCATAGATTTTCTGTCACGGCTGCTCCGTTGAGCATTTGCGTTCCTTTTAAAATCTAACAGGTGCCTGCAACAGCGAGATGTGTTTGCATTCTTGCGTATAAGGTCGCTTACGAACCCTAAAGATGGCAATAAATGAAGTTGCGCTGTTGCAAATGTAGTAAAACATTTCCTTTTTATTTCTCGTTGCGAATCAGCGCAACGGGTTCCCGGTAACTACTTTGTTTTGTAAACTGGATATCGCCTTGGTCTTGGCATTTAATGCTTGAGGATTGGTTAAAAAATGTAATTGTGTACATTTAGTTTTTGTTCGAGAAGGGAAGGGGGGGAGGGGGGATCCTGCCAACGTTGCAAGAGCAGCGAGAAGAGAACGCATGTAACGCGAAAAGCCAAACTATGGTTATCAGTATTACTTACAATCGAAACTACACTAGGCGTCGTGTTCTGTAGCGGTGAAAAAGCCGTACGTATTTCCATTGTGGGAAAAAATTAAAAAAAAATAGCGAGTCATGGCACACATCCCTCACACATGTGGGCAACAACGTGCATTATATTACGCGTTTTGTCCTCTTTCTTTAAACTTAGGTCCACCTTAAGAGGTTAAGACGTGACCATATTAGGCATTTGGTTATGCTGAGTGAGTTTTTGGACAAGGTGATTCATGTCGGATTTGAAAATGATATATATGAAAATGACACACGAAATGCCACATGACAGACGCAAACTCACAACTGCTTAATTTTACCGAAAAATCAGACCTAAATACTCTTGCGCATCCATAGAAACGTATTTTAAATAACACGTAAAATTAGCAACTCGATACAGTTGAATAAATGTTTATTCCTCCTCCTTAGTATAAACAACGACTGTCCAAAAACGGTATTTATTTTAGAAAAGTTACGGGAAGGATACGATCACACAGGCGCTTGCGGGTGTAAAATACTTGTCCGGTAATGTATGGGCGATAGCGCACGGGTCGTGTGCAGTGTAAATGTTTTTGTTTGTTTTATCTTTCGATAAGGACACAGAGCAATTTTACAAGGGTGCGGAATTTGCACGCGTATGCACAGGTCTTGTCGCTTCTTACCCGTTTCGCGTACTAAACTTTTATCCTTTAAATAATCACCACGCCACCTTCAAAAAGCACCCTTCGACGTTCCCGAAACGGCAGACGACTGCACTCAGCAATAAGAAAAGTGCAATGTGTGGAAGCAATGTTTATAACACGTTTCACACTCAAGCGGTGACCAGGGCGAAGATGTTTCGTGGAATTAAACCACCGCATTAACCCGCAACGGCCGCTGATTATTGCATTTCTAGAGGAAATGCGCAAGCAGAGGTAACTATGTCATTGCTTACTGCCAAACGAGCACACATATTGGTTGTTTTGTCATGTGCAGCACGCGTCTTGCGCCGCACGCAACGTGAAAAAGCAGACGACGCGAGAGCGCCATCCACACTCACGGCCGGGCTGGAGGAGCGGCGGGCGCGCACTTCCATGCGGCCTGCGCTTCGGGTATAGTTCCCACCTTTGACCGCCGCTAGTTCGTGTCGCTGCGGACCAACCCTCGCCGGTTGACCTACAGCACGCGCGGGGTAGGTAGAGCGGCGGCGCGCGCGCATTTGCCACAGCTCTAGCCCTGCCGTGGCTACACGCGATACCTGTCCGTGTAAATTTACATGTGCGTCATTAAAATAGGCGACTCCTCCCCCCTTCTGAATTTTCGGTCTAATTGGGTCAAACAGCCTAACATTATCACTCGGAAGCGCCTAATCAAAAAATTGAAAGAAACATTTTAACTCGGGCCACATGAAGAAAAATATGCGAGGCCTTCATATCTTATCAGCGACTGTATTATATGAAAATGGTGAGACAGGCAAATAAACACGGCACTTTCCGTGACTGAAATATCATTTCTTATTTTTTATTTTTCCTTTCGGATGATGTCTTGGTTTGCACACGCACAGGGCACGACCAGTGACGCGAATGATTTCCCGTCGAGGGAGATAGGGTTATCGCTTAGCTAAACGTGATTCTGCTATTCACGCTCCGGTCGGGCTGAGCGGCCCGCCGGCAGCGAAGCGCACTGTCAAAAACACACAGCTGCGCTCGGCCAGAGGCGATGCGTCGACTAACAGAAAGGCGGGTTGGAAGGGCAGAGGGTTGGTTCGAAGCGCCCCCACTGTAAAGAATCTGCTGTATTGGTTCCTTCTTGGGTGCGCAGGCCGTATGAAAGTGCGCGCTCGCCGCTGCTCCAGTCCGGCCGTGCCACACTAGGAGCGGTTCGTCCCGCCGCCGCCAGGGGCCGACTGTGTTCGCGCTCGGGGCGAATACTCGCACGGCCGGACTGGAGCAGCGGCGAGCGCGCTGCTGCTCCTCCAGCCCGGCCGTGATACTCGGTGACAACCAACGTTTTTAGATTAGGTCAGTTGGCAAAGAGCGCGGCCTTCCAAGCACAGCGGCGCGGGCCGGATCTGTCGCCGACCAGGCGGTGGCGCTGCGGTAGCGTTGAGATCGGTCTCGGCGCGTCGTCTGCTACTCCTTGCTTGGAAAGGCGCCGGTGAACGACCACCGCACATCGTTAATGTTCTTCTTTGACATGCGAAATCCAACTTCGCTCTACTCTTACGCTTTAGTGACAAGAGCTTTACATTTTTATCGACATTATGATGAGAAACAAGCTGTACTTAAAAAAAAAAAGGCAAGGCAAACACTGAACAGTCCGCTTGTCTTCGGCTGCTTCCCGTTCCGTATACTTATTTTCCCCCAGTACGGGATCTCTTATAGCTCAATAATGTTTAAAGCATATCCGAACGCGCCTTACGCTACTGAAACTGCGGGGAAGCCTACAATAGTCAGCCATCTACTTGGAATCAAGAAAAGACGCCTCGAAATTTTTATTTATGCTGTGGAAGCAAATGCAGTAGGCACGTTTTCACAACAACATATTTACAACCCCAACAAAACTGATAAAGTGAGCCGATTGGAAACCAAGTGCTGACGTGCGAGCTCAGCAAATTCTTGGTATTTTAAGTGCGGACACGAAAAATTGCGATTTGTTAAACAGCTTCGCTGTTAACAAAGAAAATTGAACCAATTATTAAACCAATGTTTTTTTATTTCTTTGACAGGTATAAATGTCGTTTCTTAAAAGAAATAAACGTTTTTCTCGGATCAGAATGTTTGTCGTACCGCTATTCTTTTTTGTTGGTTTGTAAATCTGATGGACAGAAACTTTCATTTACCTTCTTGTAGCCCTGATATGCCGATTTTTTAAAGCGTTTAGCCCGGTAGTTTTTCCGTTGAGCCATCACTTATGCTATTTTCTGCGTTGATTTTTCCTACTCGTTTCTTTTTGCAATCTACAGATAGGCAACACTTCTCAGTTTTGACTAGTCAGATTGATTTATAAGAGGTTTAACGCGCCGACACTTCACAGGGGATGAGGCGCGCCGTAGTGGAGGGCTCCGGATTAATTTTGACCACGTAGGGGATCTTTAACATGCGCTGAAATCTCGAACACACGGGTGTTTTCGCTTTCCGCCTCTATCAGAATAGCGGCCGGGAATCGAACCCGAGTCCTTGCGTCCAGCAGCACGGCGCCTTAGCCACCGCGCCGGCTAGGGATCTGATCTGACAGCACCGGGAATGTTGTGCCACACACACTGCATGCCCTTTCACGGCAGTTGTTGCGGATGAAACGTCTGGAAACAGGTAACATTTGTTCCAAGGGCTGATCTTGGAACAAATGGGATGATCTTTAAGGGATACATTCTTCCGCCTTGCCAGCTGGGGCTGAGTATTCCCATTTTTATCGCTGTAGCTACACGGCGGGACAAGCAAACCTCTTGAATTAACTTCAACCGACAAGTTTTGCCCGACTACTGCAGCCTTCTCAATCACACCCAGAATTTTCGAGCTTGTAGAAGATAACCTAGCTGGGGAGGCGAAGCCTTCACATTCTACGATTGAAATGTCGGACATTTGCTGAATTCCTGCATAATCGCAAACTACAGCTCAGTTCCCAACGTACGTGCTGACTTCGGCGCTTTCTACACCACTCATACCGCCACTTACGCCAGTTTCATCGCGCAAAGGTCCATCATTTTGGCAGGACGCAACATAGGTGGGAACCACTGTCATCCAGGGTGGTTTTCGGCATGACTTTGACGTCTTTGGTTGCCGACAGATGCTCAGGTATGTCAGGGAAAATACGGGGCGCCGCGCCGTCCCTCCGAGTCCACCTGCCTTACGGTATCCTTACAGTTTGACCATTCACGACGTGTTCGTAACAGTTGACGATGTCTGAAGGCTCACAATGAATGTCACAAACGTATGTTTATGGCGTAACCTTGAAGTTTTTCTGCGGAATCGCGCTTTCCCACGCCTTCAATCCGTCAGGACCCTTCGGCGTTTTGAAGAAATGCCGCTGCACGGACTTTGCCGCTTCCGAAGCATACCCCGAACGGCAGCCCGGCGCGCAGCACGTCAACAAACCACACCGACACTTCAGAGATCCACTAAAATATGTATGCACGATGACAGCACAGATCTAATACGTTAATACAGACGTGACGAGCAGGCGAGCACCAACAGCACAGCGAAAACACATGGCCGGGGCGAGCCTCGCTCCCCAAACTAGATCTCAACGCAACGCCAGCGCCACCTCTCGGAATGGCTACAAAATGGTGCCGCCTCTCGAGGCGCAGTTTGCAAACTGACCTAATCTAAAAACGTTGGTGACAACTTAAGGACGGCACCGGAAGTTGTCGCTGTGCCTTATCACCGTAGCCGGATGTTTCTCCGCGCGGCGCAAGTAGGGCGTTACTGGGAATATTTGGAACATGGCGTGAGCCGTTCCCGTGATTTTTTGGACTTAATATGCTTATAAACGACTCCAGTGACGACAAACAAACTGCGTGAGACAAGGCAGGCGATATCACGCATTTATAGCAAACCCCTTTCAAAACGCGCGCGCACTGACGTCATGGGTTCGGCGCTTTGGCGGAGTGATACACTACATGAGGTGGTGCCGCCAGTGCGTCTGCCACGGCTGTGACGTAACTCCTCTGGAATGCGCAGACCGGCGAATGTGCAGACCCAATTCTCTACACACCCGTACTCCAATTGGATTGGATTTCAATCCAACACAATCCACTTTAATCCAATCCAAGCCAATCCAAGCCAGGCCAATCCAATTCGATCCGATCCTATCCAAACCAATCCAATGCTCCTCGCGCTTGCGCAGAACTATAGTGCCTAGAATATTCCAGGCACTATAGCAGAACGGCCCTTGACGGCACACGCGAAACTGCTCAACCTCGGCCAGTGTAGCTTACGCTACAAAACTGGTTTAGTACCCCAAGACTATACGTCTGATCACATGTCATGCATTTGGATTGGAATAATTATCGTTAGTAGGCACCATTTACAAGGTGTCAGTGGAGTCAAAGTAAAGGTGCGTTCGTGTATGTATGTGTCTCTTGGGGATGATCGCCGTCAATGCTCAGCAGAAATAAAATTTGCTCATCTCTTTCTCCTAAATTCTGAGTAACCGTTATGTTGTCTTCTAAAAAGCTTCGTTGGGCATGTGCACCTTCACAGCGTAAAATGGCTGATGATGTTTTTCTGCTTTCCTGTATTGGACTCATTTCAAAACACGTATTTTCATCATTTTTCATAAGTTCACAACAGTGTTTCTGGTGGTCTTTCACGCCGCAGCGCACACCGCGTAGCCCTTCCCTGCTGATTACTCCGGAAGATGCGAGGTGATAAAAAATCATATCCGGCACCTAATTGTAAGGCTCATTGATAAACCGGCTCTCTCCAGGATGTCTCGGAGGATGAATTGCAGACGCGTGAGATTATCAGCGGCTGCACCCATGCCACGAAGCGATGTGGGTCACTGCGCTCCGGCCCTATATCGCCGCTCGTGTCTGGCCCATTGTTTGTCGCCTGTCTACCATCCCGCATTGTTTCAAAATGCGTGCCCTCGTGGCCACTGTGCAAATAGCCCACTATCACTGTCCCCGCCCCTGACCACGTTGTACAGTCGTTTGCTCCAATTACCGGCTCTTGGAACAGTAGCATTGACTGGTTGATTGATTGTAAGGTTTAACGCGCCAAAGCTACGCTAGGGCTGCGAGGCCCGCCGTTGTGGAGTGCTACGGATTAATTTTGACCACCAGGGCATCTTTAACGTGCGCCGAAATCTCGCACACACGGACGTTCTGGCTTTTCGCCTCTATCACAAAAACGGCCTCCGCGGCCATGGAATCGAACCCGTGTCGTTGTGCGCCTTAGCCATTCAGCCACCTCGGAGGGTAACGCTAGCATCGAGCTCAATGAGGGAAAAAATCACTGCTTCCAACCCTCCCATTCCCAGTCGCTACACCGATAAACTGCACCACTACCGTCGGAGCCACCGCCGTTACCCACACCATCATCCCTCCCTCAACACTTGCGGCGCCCGCGATTATGGCGCAGACCGCAGGCGGAAACATATTTTAACACCCTTATTCTTCATCATGTTTCCCCAACTACATACCCTTACAACTGCCCTGCCTGCCATACTCCCAGTACGAATTACCATCTTGTATGGACATGCGCCGACCACCCGAACCCCCTCCCTTCCCCCACCCCGGAGCAGTGGGAGTGCGGGCTGACCAGCTCTCAACTCGGGACTCAGGAACACCTGATCTCGATCGCTCGTGGCTTTATGAACTAAAAAGATGCTACCCACCTTTTAAAGCAAAGCTTTCTAGCTCTACCAGCCAACGGTTCTTTCGTGGCGTGCGGGACAACAAACTCCCAACGTGGCGGAGGCGGCGGCAGCAGGGTTTAATTCACGGAGCGCACTGTAGATGGCGCGACGAATACCCAGCGTTCCCCGCGCGGAAGTGCCTGAGCGCCGGCGGCGGCGTCGGCGGTACGGCTTTGTCGTTTGCTTTAGCGATGGTTGTATTGGGCCAGTTTTGGCGCAGCTTCGCGCCCAATGCGCGCTGCCTTCGCACGGCTTGATTAATTTGTTGGACAGCACCTTCTGGTAAACCCGCACCCGACGGAATTAAATGGTCGTACGGCAAGCACATAGGGCGACAAAACAAAATGTACAAACTGCATACAGACATCCGGCCGCTAGAGAAACGCTACCTTTTGCATACTGCTTGCCACGAATGGGACTCCGTTTTATAAATTGGATACCATTGCGGTTGTGTTTTGAATTAAGTGGTACTACAAGAGGCGAAAGGAGGAACTTGTTCTGAAAAATAGCGATTATAAAAGTTCCCTCAGCTTTCTCGCCATTCTGAAACTTACTAAACTAACTAGTTTAAACGGGTATAAATGGGGATCACTAAGCTCACGTGCCAATTGTTTCGTTGTCTGCGCTTGTGTCGCGCGGTGGTGTAGCCCCTAGCTAGCACATCAGGATGGCTAGGTTCCGCTGTCTCACCCTTCGAAAGCGGCCCCTCTCCGTCTTCTTTTCGCCGACGCACGGCTGGGCTACAGCGGCGGCGTCTGCCGCTCGAGCCTGGCCGTGACCGATGCTGCTGCGTTCGGGACCCCGATTCTCCACAAGGTGCACCGTCCGGTCTTAGTGCGGACAAGTCGTTGTTTTGGTGCCGAGAGTATATCTGATGTCCCTTATCTCCTCGAAGGCGCTAAATATACCCTATTTATAGTTTTTTGTTTGTTTGTTTGCGGTATATATCGGCACAACTAGGACGGCTTTGTGTACCGACCTGATGATAGTGTTTATTCTCTCTTCTTTCTTGCATATCGTATTGTCACGAAGCCAAGGACGACGCAGTTGTCTTGCAGGAGAAACAAGTTTATTGGAGCGAACTTGTGCTCCCCTAACAACTCAAAAGAATACAGAGGCGGCGAAGCAGCGGTCAACAAAGTGACTTGCGTCAGCGAGCGTCGCAGAATCGAATGCCCCGGCGTCCGCACTGCAGGCTTTTTATCTTTCGGTGCGCGTGGTTCTCGAAACGTCGATTCACATCGAGAACATAGTAGATCCAAGAAGATTATTCTGGGCTGTTCACGTTAGATCGGAATGCTCTCCCTATCACGACAGATAACAGATGCGGCACAGAAAGAAAGAATGGAACACGCGCTTCCCTTGGCGCAGAGATAACACAGACCGGCGCAGCCGGGCGGTAAAAGCAAAACACAAATAAACAAACCCAATGTATGGTTCGCGGCATTACCCCCCCTCTAAGAGTGCATCGACCCGATGCTAACATAAGCGACAGTCCGAAAATAAAAATAAAATTCGTTATCGTCCGTAGAAAGGTTTTAAGCGAACCACGTGGACGACTTCGGGCCGCGTGCGTCGTCGTGATGTTCCGGAATCACCATCGGGGATCACCTCGTAGGTAAGTTGGCCGACACGTCGTAGAATCTGGTAGGGTCCGAAATACCGTCGCAGGAGCTTCTCACTGAGTCCGCGTCGTCGGATGGGAGTCCAAACCCACACACGATCCCCTGGTTGGTACTCGGCGTCTCGGCGTCGGAGGTTGTAGCGGCCCGCATCCACCAGCTGCTGGTCCGTTATACGAACTCGAGCGAGCTGGCGGGCCTCCTCCGCACGTTGAAGATATCCGTGGACGTCGGTGTTGAGGTCGTCGTCTTCTACGTGCGGAAGCATGGCGTCGAGCATCGTAGTCGGCCTTCTACCGTAGACAAGCTCGAACGGCGTCAGCTGCGTCGTCTCCTGGATAGCCGTGTTGTACGCAAACGTGACATACGGGAGCACTTCGTCCCAAGTCTTATGTTCAACGTCAACGTACATTGACAGCATATCTGCGATTGTCTTGTTCAGACGTTCTGTTAGTCCGTTCGTTTGGGGGTGGTACGCCGTCGTTCTTCGGTGATCCGTGTTGCTGTAGCGTAATACTCCTTGCATCAGCTCCGCAGTAAATGCCGTTCCGCGGTCTGTGATTAGGACTTCCGGGGCTCCATGTCGCAGCACAACTTGGCTTATAAAGAACTTTGCCACTTCTTGTGCAGTCCCTCTCGGAAGAGCGGCGGTCTCTGCGTAGCGCGTCATGTAGTCTGTCGCTACGACAATCCACTTGTTCTGTGATCGTGACGTAGGGAACGGGCCTAAAAGGTCCATTCCAATCTGTTGAAATGGTCTCGATGGGACGGCGATCGGTTGTAGAAGTCCGGCGGGTCTTGACGGCGGCGTTTTTCGTCGCTGGCAGTCACGGCAGCTCCGGACGTAGTGGGTGACGTCAGCGGTAAGGCCGGGCCAGTAGTACCTCGCCTTGATTTTTCCAATAGTGCGGGCTGTGCCGAGATGTCCGGAAGACGGGTCGTCGTGGCACGCTTCCAAAATTTCGTCACGAAGGTCCGCGGGGATGACGAGAAGGTAATTCGCTCTTGTTCCGGGGCTGAAATTCTTCTTCACGAGGACGGAGTTTCTCAGGCTGAATGCTGGTAAGGTGCGTTTGAAGGTCCTAGGAACGGCAACGTTGCATCCCTCGAGGTACTCGATTATGGCGCGTAAGTCGGGGTCGGCACGCTGCTGGGCGGCTAGGTCGCTCTCCGTCACGATCCCGAAGAACGCGCTGTCTTCATCAGAGTCTTGTGGTGGTGGGTCGACGGGGGCGCGGGACAGGCAGTCGGCGTCGGAGTGTTTCCTGCCGGATTTATACACGACTGTAACGTCGAACTCCTGCAGGCGCAAGCTCCACCGCCCAAGACGGCCAGAGGGGTCCTTCAAATTGGCGAGCCAACACAGCGCATGGTGGTCTGTTACAACCTTGAATGGCCTTCCATACACGTATGGGCGAAATTTTGAAATCGCCCATATAATAGCCAGGCACTCTTTCTCAGAGGCAGAATAGTTTTTCTCCTCCTTCGACAGACCACGGCTGGCATAGGCGATTACCCTTTCGCAGCCGCTTTGCTTTTGGACAAGGACGGCACCCAAGCCTATATCACTGGCGTCCGTGTGCATTTCCGTTTCGGCATTTTCGTCGAAATGAGCGAGCACGGGCGGGCTTTGCAGGCGTTTTTGCAGCTCGCAGAATGCTTTTTCTTGGTCGTTTTCCCAGCTGAAATGGGTGCTGTCTTTTGTCAAGCGCGTGAGTGGTTCTGCAATGCGTGCGAAGTTTGCGACGAAGCGCCGGTAGTATGCGCACAGCCCGAGAAATCTTCGCACGCCCTTCTTGTCTTTCGGCCTAGGGAAGTTCGCGATAGCTGAAGTTTTTGCCGGGTCAGGTAGGACTCCCGCGGCGTTGACGACGTGGCCCAAGAACTTGAGTTCCTCGTATGCGAAACGGCACTTTTCAGGCTTCAGCGTCAACCCCGACGTACGAATGGCCTCGAGTACAGACTCCAACCTTGCAAGGTGTTCGTCGAAAGTCCGGGCGAATACCACTACGTCGTCGAGGTATACGAGGCAGGTGTGCCACTTAAGGCCAGCTAGCACAGTGTCCATGACTCTTTGAAACGTCGCTGGTGCTGTGCACAGCCCAAAACGGCATCACCTTGAACTCGTATAGGCCGTCTGGGGTTATAAATGCAGTCTTCTCTCGGTCTCTCTCGTCCACTTCAATTTACCAGTAGCCAGTCTTCAGGTCCATCGATGAGAAGTACTTCGCGTGGCAGAGGTGGTCGAGGGCGTCGTCGATTCGGGGGAGGGGGTACACGTCCTTTTTCGTGATTTTGTTCAGTCGCCGGTAGTCAACACAAAACCTTAATGTGCCGTCTTTTTTCTTTACGAGTACGACGGGCGCAGCCCAGGGGCTTTTCGATGGCTGTATAATGTCGTCGCTGAGCATGTCGTCGACTTGAGTCCGGATGGCTTCCCGTTCGTGTGAAGAGACGCGGTACGGTGACTGTCGGGTAGGTCGGGCTCCATCTTCGGTTATTATTCGGTGCTTCGCTAGAGGGGTCTGACGTAGTTTTGCGCTCGACGAAAAACATTCGCTATAGCGACGCAGCAAAGCCAATAATTTGTTCCGTTGTTCTTGCGGTAGCGCCGGATTCACGTCGAAGGGCTGCGGGAGCTTGAAGGTTTCTACGGGGGTGCGTTCAAAGTCGGCGACCGCGATCACGTCACTTGCTTCTTGCGTTTCTTCGAGGAATGCAATTGCCGCGCCCTTGTTTAAATGCTGGTACTCCTCGGTGAAATTAGTAACCAAAATGTGGGATTGGTGTTCCTTGAAGCGCGCAATGCCTCTTGCGACAGACACACCGCGGTCAAGAAGCAACCTTTGGTCACTCTCCACGATAGCGTCAACGTCAGGAGCAGCACCTTCACAGTAGACGGTGATCATCAAACTTGCGCGGGGTGGCAGGGTGACATGATCATCGGCTATCCTTACAGCTGCACGGATTTCGGGGTTCGATTCCGGCGTCATGGAGTGGTCGGAGGAAAACGTTATCGACTTCGTCTGCAGATCGATTATTGCGCCGTTGTCCGTCAACTCGACGCAGTTGACGTTGTCCGTCAAGGACGACGCAGTTGTCTTGCAGGAGAAACAAGTTTATTGGAGCGAACTTGTGCTCCCCTAACAACTCAAAAGAATACAGAGGCGGCGAAGCAGCGGTCAACAAAGTGACTTGCGTCAGCGAGCGTCGCAGAATCGAATGCCCCGGCGTCCGCACTGCAGGCTTTTTATCTTTCGGTGCGCGTGGTTCTCGAAACGTCGATTCACATCGAGAACATAGTAGATCCAAGAAGATTATTCTGGGCTGTTCACGTTAGATCGGAATGCTCTCCCTATCACGACAGATAACAGATGCGGCACAGAAAGAAAGAATGGAACACGCGCTTCCCTTGGCGCAGAGATAACACAGACCGGCGCAGCCGGGCGGTAAAAGCAAAACACAAATAAACAAACCCAATGTATGGTTCGCGGCAGTATGATATGGCAAGATGTATATGAGATTCCGCTCATGATGAGTGCTTGCATTATGCGTAAGGTTTCTCCTTCGCGTAGGCCTTTCTGGGTTTTGATGTTCCTCCTCACTATACGAGATAGCTGGGTTGCGGATTTGTCGATTTTATCAATTGTTTAGTGGGCTCGTCTGTTTCCCTGTATGATCATTCCGAGAATACGAATCGACTTCGTTCGGGTATTTCGCATGATCCGATTTTTATGGAGATCTTGTCGATGCTATTTCGTTGTGGATGGACTAATGATTTCCGATTTCTCTGGTGCACACTTGAGTCCATTATCTGCTGCTAGTTTGGCTACCCAGTTGCCAGTTGCGTTTTAGAGGTTATGTTGTTTTTGGTCAAGTGTACCCTCTGCTGCCCGTACTGTGATATTGATTGATTGATTGTGGGGTTTTAACGCGCCGACGCAACGCAGGCGATGAGGCGCGCCGTAGTGGAGGGCTCCGGATTAATTTTGACCACCTGGGGATCTTTATCGTGCGCCGAAACTGTGATATCACCTGCGTAGATGATGTGGCTGATACCTGGGAGCTCTCTGAGTTTCTTGGCGATATTTATCATTTGAGATTAAATAACAGAGGTGATACAATCGAGCACTGAGAGGTTCCGGCCTTCGACATAATCCGATCGTAGTTCACCTATGCGGACTGTGGCGGTTTCGGTTCGTCACAGAGGCTGAGACGTAATTACGTTTCCCGCATCCTATCTCCCTGACGCACCTTTGAGATCTAGTGCGAGTATAAAGTGTTCTCCTTGTGCTTGGTTCTTGAACACTTCTTCACAGAACCACATAACGAGAGGAGGTTATGTTATAACGAAGTTCGACTGTATAAGAATTGAGAACCGCTGACGAAACATGTGAAGTAAGTTCACTGTGTGCATGTATGCCTGTCTGCCCGGTATTGCGTTGTAGGAATTCCTACGACGAATACTGGACCGCACAAGACCAACGCCCTACCGGGCAGACAGGCATGCATGCACATAGTGAACTTGCTTCACATGTTTCGTTAGCGGTTCTTAATTCTTATACAGTCGAACTTCGTTATAACGAAGTACTGTCAGAGCAGTAAATTAGTTCGTTATATCCTATATTCGTTATAACCATAGAGGTAAAAATGGGCTCTAATAAATCGCGAATCTGGCTCGCGCAACAATCCTAGATGAAAAACGCATTGTTCTAGGCTTCGAACCCACTATAAACGAGGTAGTCCTTATCGGTCTCCTTGTGGCATTTCAAACTAAACAGACCGGAACGTGAGAACGTGAAATCATAGCAGCACTAAGTTCGTTCGACAAAACAGGCCGGCCTTATTTACTTGAAGGAGGATATGTGGCAAGCTTCGCCTGGTGGCTTTTCACAGTCTGAGCGGAATGAAGCTTTTCACAGTGTCCATGCAGTAATAGGCCTTAAGGTACTAAAAAGGGGTTGTTGTGTTTCACTTTTTTTTTTAATTTTGTCTTTAGTATGCTGGCTGTCGAGTTTTGAACCTCGCGGGAACCATTTCTTACATAGCCGATATCGCGCGGCCCTCGAGGATTCGGTTTCGTTATAAAAAGAATAGGTGGCATTTAAATGAAGCGTGACAGAAAAACATCGTATTTAGTTCCCTATATCCCATAATTCGCTATATATCAGTGTTCGCTATAACGAGGTTCGACTGTATATCCTTCCCCAAAGAGATCATCGTTGTATTGGGTGAGGTGCTTCAGAAAAGTAATAAATTTATAAGCTTAATTTTAGAAATAGGCAGACGAAACTTGCAATATATAGAGTGCTGATGTACAAAATATTTTTAATTGAAAAGCAAAGTAACTTTTCGCTTTTGCTTGTATATGAAATGTAAGCTATTATTTGATGCTTTGTAGTAACTTTGTACGTCCACTGGCGGATGTCATTAGTACTCGTACAACCGTTTCTGGATTGTCCACTGTACGTCCTATAATTTACGTACAGTGGACGTATATAGTGGCCGTGCAAAGTGGTCATTGGATGTTCGGCTGCATTTCGGACGTCCGTGGTCGCTGGGGATGGTTGTGTAATCTTTGGCGGGGGTTGTCGATATCCCCCGGGGGGGTGGGGGGGGGGGGGGGGGGAGTGTATAAATTCCTGGCAGTCACTAGGTTCTTCGATCTGCAGCTCACCATGTTTCGAAGCATGGTGTTAGTAATGCCGTTATTCTCTGCGGCACTTGTCTTTTTGGCAGAAACCATTGCATTGAAAACTTCCTCCTCTGACTTCTCTGTCCAGCAGTTCGTTCCTATGTATAGTAATCCCCGTGTATTTCGCTGTGGTTCTTCGTTTTTTGGCATTGTGCCGCATTTGCTTTTGAGGGCTTCAATTAACTCTTCATCGTTGCCTCTGAAGTGCCTCTCTTCTGAGGTTGTGGTTGTTCTCTCGATAATTGTTCAGTTGCTATATAGGGTCTAAAAATTAAAATACCCCGGCCAGGTTTTCGGAGTACTGAGGGCCCGATCACTTTTGCGGCGAAAGCGACGGAATTTCTGCCGCTTTGTCGCCCGGTGATCGCTTTTGTCATTTGGTCCGGACCGAATTTTCTCGCCGCAAAAGGAATCGCGTACCGCTTCGTCGCAAGTGTGAACGGGTGCATAAATCGTTCCAATTTTGCTTGGCAAGCTTCTCTGCATAGTCTCGTGCTTGTTTGGTGGGCTCCTTGATCCGCTGCTTTAGGCTTTTTTTGTTTTGTTTTGTTTTTTCAACCTTGCGGTTAGCTTTCTCCGTTTTTTCCGGATGTTTCTGAGGTACGTGGATATCAATGGTAGGTGCTCGTTCTGCTCGTTGTAGAATTTGGGTCTTTTACCGCATTCGTTTATAACTGTCATTTTTGCTTTGGCATCTCTCTGGTGCATAGATTCTCTTTATTTCTTCCAATCGGTGAGTTTAGCTTGTTGAATTTTTTGCTCGCGCGCGCTTTTTCCCGCCAGCGCCATCTGTCCAAATAAACAAACCCTACCAATCGCTTCGCAATGCTCGCACAAGATGGCTGGACCTCCGTTAAAACGGAGCGCCAGGCGAAGCTTGTTGCGCCAGGTTGCGCTCGCTCGCTTCACGGCAATCTCGCTTGCCACCTGCGCGTACGCTTGGGGGAACGCGTCGTGGTTATCCGGTCGGGATTTGTCTGTCCGTGCGCCTGTCAGCTGATCCGCGGCGCTGTGCTGTGCTTGTGCGACTGATGCCAGTGATAATCTTGGCATCTTGAAAGGCTCCGCGGGTGATACGGTAGGCGTAATCGATAGTTGAGCGACTGATAATAGTCGCTGACCTCGTGACGGTGGGCGTATTCTTCGAGCTGTGAGCACGCAGAGTCGTCCACAGCGCTTTCGCCTCCGCCGACGGATAGGGGAAGCCGCTCGACTGCCACTGTCGTCGGGCGCTGGGAGTTACTGGAGTCGGCCGCAGCAGCAAGCACTAATTCCACGCCATGGCCTGGACCAAGTATCAAGGCTTCCTCGCCCTTATGCTCGTCTTCACTGGCTCCATCAACACGCTGGCAACAAAGTAAGTAGGCGTCTTTTCTCTGCTGTCAGTTCGGCAGTGTGCCCGCACCGTGAGCTACAAAGTAGGCGTCATGCCGTAGCTTGAAATGCGGCGGTTCTCTTTAAAAAGCATTCCACCCTCGAAAGTTAAAGCTGCCCGCTCGTTGTTTAAAAGACGAAAACGTTTTTGTTGCCGTCGGTGCGTCATTTAGCAACGCTGTTGACTTTTTACAGATGGGCTGACAACTCCTATTCGATCGGTCGGGATGGCAAATTGCGGCTCTTCGACCACCCCTTTTTGCAGGTAAGTGCGAAGTTCTTTTCTTGTCGGGTAACCCGTTTGGGAGGTAACGCACGTGGTTGAGTCGGTGATGTCAACGGTGTTGTTTTTCGAACGTTCGTTAAAGTGCATTGTTTTGCGACATGTGCTCCCGCCTTGCTCGTACGGTGCGCGTGGATGTGACTCAGCGGAGCAGAGCATGACGCGCGCCGGAGGCAGGCGCGTGCTTGCAATATTACAACAATCTATCTTCCACCCGAGACAATTGTAGAGCGCCTCGTTTCGCTGTCGACGGGAAACAGCGCGCGTCGAATGAAATGTGAAAGGAATAGAAAGGAATCTGTTAATAATTTGAGTGGTGACAATGCCGATTGATGTGCTTGACTCCCTCGTAAATGAGGCGGATCCGTATGACTGACCGATTCGGGTATCGGTCCATTCACACCCTCCTCCACTTTTCCCTTCCTTCCACTGCCCCTCGAATCCCTCGATCCTGCCGTTCTGGTCTGTCCACTTTTGCTGCGGCTTCGCATTGACGCTGATAGCTCAGTTGGTCGTGATGAGATACGACTTTAATTTGAAGGAGCTCTGCTTCAGTACCATACTCATCTCCATTCAAGCCTTGAAAGACGTATTTCAATCGAAAAACCGCAAGAAGTATTGAATAACTTTCGAATTTCGTGCTACAAACAAGATTCGGTGATGTCACAGAAAAAGTTGCCGGAAAGCAGCTAGGATGCCCCACTGCTTCGCACGTTTTCTTTAATATTTTCATTATTGCTTGGAAGTTTGCGATAAAATTGGTCTCACTGTATCGGGACAAAAGTTTATAATGAACCAAGCCTGTATTGTGTCTTTATGGCCCCTTAATGATTCTTTGTGCATGCGCACTTGGTGAGTGGTATGCCTTTGTCTCCACCAAATGTCTTAAATGTCCAGACAATGCACGTTCCACATTGAACCGCCGCGGTGGCTCAGTGGCTAAGGCGTTGTGCTGCTGAGCACGAGGACATGGGTTCGATTCCCGGCCGTGGCGGCCGCTTTTCTGATCGCAGCGAAAAGCAAAAACGCCCGTGTGTACGAGATTTCGGCACACATTAAAGATCCGCAGGTGGTCAAAATTAATCCTTAGCCTTTCACTACGGCGTGCCTAATTGCCTGCGCTGCATTGGCATGATAAACCCTACCATCAATCAACGTTCCCCATTGTCCAGAAAACTTTCATTGTGCACTTTCATTGTATGCAATGTCTGGAAAGTGTTCATTGTGGTTCAATGAACGCAGTATAGGGAAACCAAATTGACTTGATACTACGGACAGTTTAAGAAAGCTATTAGTAGTGTAAAAAAATTGATAGTTTTTCAAAGGCTGTTTATAGGCTTGCTATCAATATTACTAGTGACATAATTAGCCTGGCTACAGGCAGTGCTATAGCATTGCCCGCAAAAGCCTTCTAATGGTTAGTCTCAAAATCCGCCGTGGGTGGCTCTGGCCGTGTTCCTGTGATGCTGATATTGGGCATGTTCACGGATTCGATTTCGCTTTTGCACAATGAGATTAGTATTTGTGGGAGAGTTGGGCCAGTGCTGCATGTTGTCTAGTCTTCCTCAGTCGTGTTTTCTGCACGTCTTTTTATGCTTCTTTGCTTCTTCGCAACTCGCGGGAACTTTATTATTGCACGGCTTTCTTAGATTTTCTAGCTTTTTGCTGCACTGAGGCATCACTGGACATACTTAACAATGCAAGAGCCTTGTACTACATCCAACCTTTTCGTGCATCTTTCATTCACAGAAAAAGTGCAGGTAGTTGGGGGCTATTTGTAGCCGCATCCCCAGAACACGTTTTCCTACGACGCATATGTTGTCAGGCCGCAATTAAGAGTTAAGCACGTCTAATTATTAGGTGTAAGGAAGGCAACAATCTATGATGCACTTGTTCTGGATGGTGACGACAGGGTGAACTGCTGCTGTTGTCATAGCTAACGCTTGGGAGGGTGACCAGAAAATGCACAGGGCTAGGAACCGCGTTTTTTTTTTTTTCTTCGTCATTTGAGTTCCCTACCAAAGCAGTGGGTGTTTTTTTTTGTTTTTTTTTGTCCTATTTTCTCACAGACATGACCGTAACAAGCTTATGGGTGCTGTCAGTGTGCACTGAGGGCTGTCAGCATTGAATCGGAGTGCTGTCAGTGCTGAACTGCACCAAGATGTTTCTTTTTCCTCGTTAACTTGCGACTGCACTACTTGCGGTCTGGCAGGTGTGTTGTGGGGGAAAAAAACTGGCACAACCAACCGCTTTTTCCACTACCAACTTTGTTTTTGTATTGTGCTGCACCTGTAGAAGGCATCGTATGTTTCCGTGCTCTGAGCTTCAGTGGCAGCTGTTGTTAATGGGGACTACATAAGGGCCTTACTTGAGCAGTCGAGTGGGGTGGCTGCTTAGCCATTGTTGTGGAGGCAGCCTGAATGAGGCTGCTGTCTTGCTAAGACATCAAGGAATGAGTTCAGTGGAGGCCTTTGGAATTGTGCTGATTCTTTTTGTACTCCATAAGGCTGGAAGTTCTGCTTCCAGCTGCCGTGGCTGTATTTCCAGTGGAGGCGACGTATAAGTGCTCAAATGTTGCAGGGAAAGCTGGTCTACAATTTAGTTTGCACGTACTACCACCACTGCAACTTACCTCGTAGCAGACGCATAAAGTTAGTAGCGCATCAGAGTGTATTGTCTTGTGCTGGACAGCTGATGCAAGTAAAAATTGATTAGCCAACCTGGCGATGTTTCAGGCTGGGTTCGATGCTAGCTAATAAGGTTTTGGCACCCTTTTCAAAGAGGGAAACTATCACTAGTCTTACCTGCTGGTAGCCAACTTGAAAGGAATTCGTTTTTTCACAGGTAGCATTCACCAGTAACGCTACCTGTGCAATGCACAATAACCTCGGGAGGGCACAGCAGTTCGAGATAGGTGCCGAGGCAGTGGAAGTGGTCAGCGAATATATCTACTTAGGTCAGGTTGTGACCCCGGATCCCAACCACGAGGCAAAGGTAATTAGAAGGATAAGAATGGGGTGGAGTGCATACGGCAGATTTTCTCAGGTAATGAATGGCAGCCTGCCATTGTCGCTGAAGAAAGTGTATGACAGCTGCATCTTACCATCGCCTCCTTTAATAGTTAAAGGAGGCGATGATCTTACCGGTACACACGTACGGGGCAGAAGCTTGGAGGCTCACTAAGAGGGTTCAACTTAAATTGAGAACGACTCAGCGGGCAATGGAGCGGAAGATGATAGGCGTAACATTAAGGGACAAGAGGAGAGCGGAGTGGATCAGGGAACAAACACGTGTTAAGGACATACGAGTAGAAATTGAGAAGAAATGGGTCTGGGCAGGGCATGTAATGCGAAGGCAAGATAACCGCTGGTCATTAAGGGTAACAGAGTGAATCCCTAGAGAAGGGAAGCATGGCAAGGGGCGGCAGAAAGTTAGATGGGCAAATGAGATCAAGAAGTTTGCGGGGATAAATTGGTCACAGTTGGCACAGGACCGGGGTAATGGGAGATTAATGGGAGGGGCCTTTGCCCTGCAGTGGGCGTAGATAGGCTGGTGATGGTGATTCAGCAGGAGGCTCGCATCTTCCATGCATTGAGCTCAAGCAGAAAGGGGGTGCTCACGACTGATCACCTGATTTCAGCTGCTCCTGCTGTTGCACTTCTTAGTGCACTTCTATTTCATTCTGCCACAAAGCTCAGATCTTGTAGCCCCCTCCCCTGTTTGCAGTGGTTGGTGCTTTCTTGCGAGGCACAGGCAGTTGGTAGATTAGAATGTCAATAAAAGTGCTGTTAAAATTGAAATTTTAAGGTGAAGTTTCAAGGATTGTACTTAACTCATTTGGAAATGCGTGAGTTTCTAGGATGACTGATATTCTTGCAGCTGTATTGCTGAGTGGAATCGTTGATCTTGGGATAGTAGTAAACTATGAAAAAAATTACTATGTGTCTGCATGCAGTGGGCTTTTGCAGTGCCCCATTTTGCATACATGTCGCGGCGTGCTCAAGTTTACGGTAGGAATGTGTTACTACTTTGCCAGCTGGTGCGGTGTGATCTGCCTTCACTGAATACGATCTCAGCTTGTGCTCAAAGTGTGAAGCAACACTGGTCCATCACCTCCGCTGAAATAGCGCGCATGCGAAGGGACTGTTTAGGAATTTGGAGGCTGAAAATGGGGCGAGCAGGTGTGAAGCCTATCCTCAACATCAACGGAGCAGGGGACGCTACTCTTGCGGAATGTGAAATGTCAACTGACTATGTTGTGGTCGTACGGGTACGAGAACGATGCGAGATGTGTCCTTGCTGCCAGTCGTGTGTGGTAGGGATTGCAAAAGCGTTAAATTTGTCAAGCAGCAGGAATTTGACCAGAATAGGTGTATTTGTGGCTGAAAAATTGTTTTAAAGCGGGTTTTAAAGGAACTCTAGGAAGTGCTCATAAATTATTTGCAGTTCAGCGCAAACATGTGGATCTCGCACGCCCCGCAGTGCATCTTTCTGGCCCCCAGTTTACTTTTAAATGCAAAATCAAAGTGGTTATAATGCACTTTTGCCAGCCTTTGGCTACTCACTCTTGGCCGAGTGAATTTTCGTGTTGGTTGGTCCTGTTGCGCAAATGCTACCCAGAAAAACTGCTCCGAGCCCGTTTTGGTTTTTATCTGAAAAGCTTGAAACTCGGCACCTGCTATTCTAAACAATCTTTCGCATAGCATTTTTCATTGACATTAGTATATTGTCTGAAGTTTATTAAATGCTGTGGTCACCGCGATGTCGCCGGAGGTAATTTCAGCATAGCTGCTGTCAGGGAATGCTTCCATGTTCCAGCATGTGCTGGGCAATTGGTGACGTGCTGTTGGTTTCTATATAAACAAAATGTGATCGCTGATGTGGCACAATTTCCAAATTATTTCTCTTGTGCATGCTGCCCAGCTATGTACTTCATTACACCTCAGGTGATGCAGGAAAATGAATATGCAAGTTCATTTCTCGTTTGTCAAGTAGCTTCATTAGCACATCATCCAAGTCGAGCATCACCTGTCAGGCCTAGCCAAAACCGATTGATAGGCTTGCAATTTTGTTACTGAATGCAAACCGAGGCAGTCAAGATGAATGTGGCCCTTCTGATGCAGGTTTTCTTCAAGAAAAAAAAAAATTAAGGAAGCTCACATTAACGCGGTCTTGAAGGTAGCAAAGCTGTACGAAACCTTTTGACAATCGCGAAGGTTTAAGGCCATGTTTGCAGCCGACTTGCTTCTTCTTCGCTGTCACAATGACCTTTACTCTGTCATTGTTGCTATCAGTGTGAGGTTCTTCCCTTTTTCTTGAGGTTATAGTCATTGGAGGTCACCTTGGAGGGGCATACATACACTATGACGTTTCTTTCTCGTTCCGAGCAAGGGTTGCCATGATTAAGGCAAACGCTGGAGTTTTTTTTTCCCCAATCTTGACCAGTCTCCCTGAGTGGGTATGCAGGCCTGACAAACCCGTGCTGGGGATGCTTGGCGGTCGTCGCGAGGCACGCACACACAAGTGCTCGGCATTTTCTTGGTTTTTTTGTAACTGCTAGGTGGTTGCAGTGTTTTAACTGCGGACATGAAAAATTACGATTTGCTAAGCACCTTCACTGTTAAAGGGACACTGAAGTGAATTTGTCAAGCTCCCGTTTTTGCTTGCACTGTGTAGACTGGCTCAAATTAACACACTATTCATCGTTTATCCGGTTGACAAATCGGTAATTATTTTACAAAGCGCGAAAGAAGAAAAACTACTATGCGCGGTTTGCGGCGGCCGCACCAACTAAAGGCTGTGACGTCAGGAGGGGGGGGCACGATGATTGGACGATGCCCAAGGTTAGCAATCAAAAGTTTCGGTTTCGGTTCTGTAAAACAAGATGCTTGACATCTGATGGCGTTGTTGGATGGGCATTCTCGATTTCTCAATTATCGCCGTACCGCGCTTCTGCCATGTTGTCGGCTGTCAAATGTCTAAGATAAACCTCCCAGGGCAGCTTGGAATCGTAGAAATCACTAGACGAGGCCTACGCAGTGGATGAACGCCCTCCGCGTCACCGCAGACTCTCAAATGCCATGCGCTTTTCCCGCATATTCGGAGCTTGCCTCACTCATGTCTGTTCGTAAAAAGCTAGTTCGCACCAGGCCAAGGGTGTGCTGATTTCAGGCCTGGGCCCACTGCCCGTAAGCAGTCGGTGCTTGTGGCAACAGCACGCCAGCGAGAACTCGCTAGCGCGTCATTGTCAGTATGCGCGCGTTGTGCGATCTAGCTCGTGGAGCAGTGAACGTTACGGCCCAAAAATGCTGAACTCAGTTCAGAAAACATCGGCCGCATACGAAAAAATCAACTTACAAAAAAAAAATACATGTACCCTCAGGGATTCGAACTTGCGACTTTCGAAACTAATTCCAGCGCCTCAGACCTCTAGGCCACGAGCCGGCGCTGGCCGGTTGGGATATATAAGGTTTATAATGTAGGACCAGTTTACCCTTTTATTTATTTTAAGCATTTTAAGTACTTTATGTGACTATTTGTTGTATATCACTCCTGCAGTAAGTGTCCCCCAAACTTCCACAATATCTCACGTCTAGCAATTGCATTTCTTTGACGGAAAAGCGTTCGCAGATGTGCGGTCGTGCTGCTGACCGCTGTGCTTGTTTACCCAGCGCAAAAAATGCTTCCTGCTCCCTAGTTTTGCGCTGTACGGTAAAAGTTTCGGGTGATTTTATTTTCTTAGTACCTATATTGACTTCGCTGACTCTTCTCCCGCCTTCAATTGGCCTTAGATTTTCCTACTAGCGTAAAGTCAGCGAAGCGTCGCATGTGCACTTTTGCAGCGCTTGTGTGGAGCGACCCGGACTCTGAGTTTGACACAGTGTACAAACTAACAAAGTAAGGAAAGGCACATTCTTTCATTCACAAAGGTGTTGTGGCTTAGTTTCAATTGAGCGAGCGAATAGCGACGACCCGTCGGCGGCCGGCGGACGAAACGCTGGGCTGACCGACTTGATCGGTAGGTCGGCTGGTCGGCGAACCGTGCAGTAGCGCAGCCATTTTCCAGCTCATCTCCTGCTGACGTCACACGAAAACGCCACAGAAAATGGGCGAGCGTAAAGAGAGGAGGACAGCATTTTCGAGTTGATTTTTCTACTAAATAAATTCGCGTAAACGCGGCCAGAGTGGTCGAAACAATGCCTACGGACTCCGAACTACAATTTGCGCTAGTAATCCCGCAATGTTTACAAATCACTTCAGTGTCCCTTTAAAAAGGTCTAAGAGTATGGAAAGTAATTTGCCATGTGTACTGGCAGTCCTCAGCCACTCTAGCATTCCTTCAATCAGTGTGTGCTGGGCAGAGTGGGTGGTAAGGGAAAAAATGGATGGAGAAAAGTTTGGCCACCTGGAAAAGATTCAATCAAGTGCAGAGGAAGGTGCCAGTGAGAGCGGGGGCGGCGACCGTGTGTGTTGCGCAGGCGGTGGGCATGTTCCTGGGCGAGTTCTCGTGCCTGCTGGTCTTTCGGCTGGTCTTCTGGTACTACACACGCAAGGCCAAGGCTGGCGAGGCGGTCGAGCTCCCGCCCAGCGTCAGCGGCAGCAGGGACTTCAACCCGCTCATCTTCCTGCCTCCCGCCATGTGCGACCTGTTCGGGACCTCCATCATGTACATCGGGCTCAATCTCACCTACGCCTCCAGCTTCCAGATGCTCCGCGGTGAGTCCCTCCGGCCTTTTCTTCTTTTTAAAGCGAAGCTGTCTGTGCTGCCTCGCTTGTGCCGTAGAACGTAACCCCGAAATGCACTGCCAGAAAGCCAACCTTGCACAGTGCGTCCCACAAAACAATAAAGCAAAGGTAAATCGAGCACCTCGAGAAAAAAGCTTCCTGTGGTTGGAATCGAACCTGCGTTTCTCGCGTTATGAAGCAGTTTGTCTGAATACGCCATTCCGACACAGTCGAAGTATAGTTTCAATTTTGGACTTTAACACGGGTTGCACAAGAGAAAGCTTTGCATTTCAAGTCTTTCTTAAAGGGACCCTGCAACGCTCTTTGAGCAGTGCAAGTAAACCTGCGCTATATTAGATTACACTGCCAGGAATACCTGAGCCAAATGTTACAAGTGCACGTGAAGCGATGAGTGCGGAAATTGCTGTTAAAGGTGCGGAAAGACCAACCGCGCTCTCTTCAGTTGTCCTCATGATGCACCCCTGGCATGGCCCAAGCGACGTCATTTCTGCCATGGCTGTCCTTTTGGCTGCCGCTGGTCAACTTCGCGGCTTATTTCTCCCATTTCGTGTGACAATCTGCCGTCGTCGGCGCTGTGTACGAACCTCTTCTATGCCTGAACCTGTACACACAGTTTTGCAGTTTCTTTTGTGTTTTGAGTGCGTGCGGAGCTTTAGCGATGAGCTCGATACTTCCCTTTCAGTGAGACCACTCGACAACAAACGTATATTGCTTCAAAAATGCCCTAGAATCCTGAGTGTGTGCTTGCGAGCAGGCAGCCATGCCTGCCTTTTTGTGGCACCAGAGCGAAGATAGACCCCTCCACGCGGAGAAAAGAGCTCCCCAGCCTGCGATATATCAAAGGCTACCGAAGAGAATGCCACAAGCCGCCCCTTTTTTTGGGAGAGCGCACAGCTTTCGTTGTGTTGTCCGCAGTCGAGTTGAGAGGGAACGATTATGCGCAATTTTTTATCGCACCGTAGTAGAACAGATTTCCATAATTCTTGTGGGAGGAGGTTGCTGGGACAATAGACTGTACCCCAAAATACATTCCAAGTTTTTGATGGTAAGTGCTGCAGGGTACCCTTTTAAAAAAAGGGTTTTTTTTTTTTTTTGCTTGCAACGCTTTGTTGTCATTGGGAGCCTAACTTGGGCATCGCTACAGCGGAATTATGGGTCGCCTAAAAAAATTGTTTGCCAGGCAAACTTTGTGGTCGGGAATTCCGCGCATGGTGAATTGCTTTGGGGAAACTAGTCCAAGCCTTAGCATTTAATGGTCGCTTCGTGTGGTTCTTTTCTCTTCTTTCGCAGCAACGCTTTTTTGTGATTGGTACTTGCTCGTCAATTGCACTGCCTTGTTGCAAAGCCAGAGTGGGGCGACACCTTGACACGCATACGAAAGTATCAGTGGTGGTGCGTGAAAGCAGAGCAAGGTGGCCGGTCTCTCCAGGAAGCATGCCAGGTCATTCCAGCCGCATTGTTCCAGGCTTGGCTTTAAGCTGTCTCCAAAAAGAGCCGTCGAGATTCCTCTGAGGCTCTCCTGCCAGCGGTGGGCGGGAAGCGTGCCGTACTTATCGCGAAAGAATGACGAGATAATGCCTCTCTCATTGTGATTGGCATCTGCGAACGGCCATTGTTTTCCGACAACAGCCCCACAATGGGAAGTCGCTGGCCAGGTCTGCCGTGCTTTTTAACAGGCGGAGTATCTCTGCGGACTGCGTGTGTAACCACTGCGATGGCTTGGTGGCTTGCCCGTGCATCTTGCTGTCGAAAACACGAGATTGTAGGTTCAGTTTGCAGGAATTTACAAGGTCTGCATTGATTGGAAAAAAAACCTCAACGTGCAAGGGCATCTTTTAGACCTTTTTTCTTTGATGTGTTAGTCCGCTACTCTAATCCTAGCAATTGTATGGGCAAATATCTTTGCTACTCAACTGCAACTTGAAAGGTTATGGAGGATTTCTTTAATCTTTGCATACTTTTCTGCAGACATTGTAAAGAGATGGCATTTGGTGGATTGATGTGGAAAGCATTTAAGAGACACAGCATACCACTAACCCCTTGGTATTCACGCTGGCAGCTTAGCATGTGCCCTGTGCTTCTTGAGAACATGCTATTGCCAGAATGGCTACCACACACACCTCGCAGCTTACAAGATAGGCTAATGAACCAAGCAGTCGCACTGTGCACAAAGACCTCAAGTGCAAAACTAAGCGTTCGAATTTGCCGCCGAACTGCGTAGCGCGGACCCACTTGCCTGCACACGCAACATAGATGCAGGCTGACTCCTTCCTGGAGGCCTCCTTCTGGTTGCATCTTGCCATGGGTGCATTCGTGCATGCGGAAGGCAGTTGTTTGGGTGATTAGATAAATTGTAGCCAGGTTGGGCAGATAAGTGCCCTGGGTGCTTTCCGTAGTCACGGGCCCCGGCATCACGAGTCTGAGAAGGAAGCGATATTGCTTCCTAAGCTTTGTCAATACAGCCTAAGACCTGAAGGACCATAAAAGAGAGATGGTTTTCGTTCTTGGGGTAAGAGTGGGTCACCAAACAGGTAATTTGCCTGTTCGCTTCAGAGAGCGAAGAAACAGTTGTCAGCTGTGTTCCCTTATTCACTACACTTGTTTACTGCAATGAACCCGTTCTTGACTGTGGGGCAGTTTTTTTTTGCATAAAAATTTTAAAATGAGAAATTTGAGATGTTAAGGTATTCTTTGGTATTTGCACTTCAAATCTGTTATGAATGTTCAGTTTTTGTCTCTGCCTGCAAATCTGCCATTGCAGAAAGTGTTACAGTAAAACCTCATTACAAGAGACACTCAAGAGACCCGGGAAACGTCTCTTGTAACCAAGGTCTCTTGTATGCAATGTTGCTAACATGGTGAACATTGGAAAACCAACCAAACCGCTTTCATTCTAATGTCTCTTATAACCAAGTGTCTCTTGTAACGAGGTTTTACTGTATGTGGTTCAAATAGGTCCGAGAGAAACTGAGCCACAGACAGCTTGGGGAATCCATCCAAGATTTGTGCCAGGAACACGTCTTACTTGAGTGGAAAGTAGTCTTTCCTTCAAAAAGTTACTTTTCACCACAGCCTGCACACATTTTTGTGAAATGGCTTTACCACCTTTTATGTGCTGAAAGCACATTGCTGTACCTTCCAGGCAAACTTCATTTCGAAGGCATGTCTTACTGGTGTTGGATTATTTCATTTTTTGGGGGGGGAGCGGGTGGTTGTAAGTAAACTTTTCAGACTTGTGTTTCAACTGAGCAGTAGTAGGAGTCTCAGTTATTAAAGTAGCATATTTTTTCAAATCATATTTAAATTTCAAATTCCCGTTAAGTTCCCAGGCTAATGTAACACTTGACTGAACACTTTCAAAGATGTTTCTTGCAGTGCAAGAAACTTCTCAAACTTCAAAGTTAGCTGGTGAGTAGAGCATGCTGGTACTTAAGGTATTGCATACAAGGCAAGCTGTTTTATCCTGAGCGTATCGAAGTCTCCTTTATTATTTTGCTGCACGTAGTCTTGCCAAGCCGAGTATGGGCATAGTGTGGAGTTCTTGTAATAAAATTGTTGTTTGTATAACGTGTAACATCGTGTTCAAAGAAATTAGTTTCTCAAAAAAATTGTCCACCTAGGAAGTTGTTTATAACCGGTTGCCTACCTAATATACTGACTTACATTGCACATACATAACAAAAATTCTTCAGTCTTTTCACTCTGGGATCGATGAGCACCAAAGCTGTGATGGGTTGCCCTAATCAGTACGTCTATGCGTGAAACTAAACATTTGTTTGTAATTTGCAATTGAGCATACTTTGTTGTTAATCACATGAATGAAGCGTTGAAGGACTAGTTTTATTCTAGAGGACAAACATCGGGCTGTCCACTCCCCTCCCACAGAATCCCATGTATTGAGATGAAACTTGATGCAATGTTAGTCGTCATATTACCAATTGTCATATAGTTTGTTTCGGGATAGTTTCAACAAAACAAGAGTTAGAGCCATTTTCTTTGATTGCAATCACTCTGTAGGGGGCCGTGTATTGGCAGCAAGTGAGAATTCTCTAATGTTTACAACTTCATTGTGAAGTAATTAACCGTGACGAGTAAGTGAAACTCTTAGTGGCCATGATTTCTTGCAAGGTATTTAATTAGATTGAGGGCTGCGCAGCATTCGCCAGAACTAAAATCTTGTGTTGTCGCGACGTAGAGATAGACTGACATCGACCGCTGCCAGGGAATAGCTACATGCAGTGCCGCTATACCCAAAATAAAATTGCTGTGGGGTCACAGAGGGACCCTGTAGACTTGTGCCTGAGCAGAATGATTTAGAAATGACCTTTGCTGCCACTTGGCACTTCGTGTATGAAGTTTGGTATATAGACAGGCGATCGCGAGTTGTCTTCTGGTCGTTCACTTGTTTGCTGGCCACTGCAGTGCCTGCTTGCAGCTGATACTATGGTGAAAATTCAGTTTTGATGTAGACTGAGTGCTTTTGCTCTGTATCGAGTCCTCCGCCTGAGCATGCAATTTCTCACAACCCGCTGATTAGGGGGTAATTGCTGCGGAATGTGGCCCTGAGGGCCAAATTGTATAGCACATGGTGTAAGCATGGTTTGTGCAACATTTTTTGCTATGGCAGCCCTGCTGCAAACGAAATACGGCTATTTGAATGTCAGAAGCACACAACCAATACCATGTAGTCAGGTCGTGATGAGCAATGGCCATGACCAGTTTAAGTTCCGAGCGCCGTATGGTGGCAGATTCGTATCATTCATTGTTGCTTTGTTCCATGTGCATGGCAGTTTTGTTAGAAAACGTGACCACCAACACTGCGTCCCTACTCCCAGGTGCGGTGATCATCTTCACGGGCCTGCTGTCGGTAGCGTTCCTGGGGCGGCATCTGCGCTCGTACGAGTGGCTGGGCATCATGACGGTCATGTGTGGCCTGGTGGTGGTGGGCCTGTCCGACATCCTCTTCCCCGACAGCCACTCCACCAAGGGGCCCAACAGCATCATCACCGGTGAGGGATGGCTTCACACCCTGTCTGGGGACACTCTCTTGCGGCTGTGTGTGAAAGCATTGGGCTGAAACTGGGCTGCAGTCATTTTCCTGCAGTGCAGCTATGTGTGGAATACTCACATTTTTGGGTCTCCTGTAATTGATGGCAAGTTAGTTGGTGTTTCTGTGGCATGGGCTGTTTCAGTGTGCTGCTTCAGTGCGAGCTGCTGCATAGAACTGTGGCATGTGGTGCAGATGTGGTTCACTTCCTGTAATGAAAATTTCATTGGTTAGTGCCCAACTTGGAAAAACAAAGTTATCGGTACTAGTCATTTGATGATCCAAAAAGCTAGTGGCCTTGTCCGGAATTTGCCAATGAGGTTAGTGCGTCTCAGATAGTGGTTAGGCAAAGGAACCTTTGAGCTCTTAGCATAGAGTTCGAGGGTTTATATTACTCATGCTGCATGTTGAAATTGGCTATCACGGTAGAGCTATGGTGGGTTAACAAGTGCTGTGTTTACTCGTATATAAGCCACTTTTTAAACCTCGTTTGAGTGTAGGTTACACCAGAGCCACGCCTATAGCTACATGTGCACACTCTGCAGTGCTACTAAAGCTTCAGTGCAGAATGCAACTGATTATTATAAACACTTTATCTATTCATCACCCCTTTGGTCCTCACCACTGTCACAAACTTGCTAACCTCATCCACACTCTCCGGACAGGGCCGCCAACTCTTCCTATCATCAAATAATGACTACAGTTACCGTATATTGCCGTGTTCAAGTCTACCTTCTTTAGAAAAAAATGACCTTCCAAAATTAGGGGGGGTCGACTTATAGGTGGAGTCGACCTATACATGAACTGCCATTTGCTAAAAATTCAAATTTGCCGCCGCTCAAAAGTTGTTTCTGGAGCAGACTAGAGCCACTACAAAGCCCTATCTAGCCAGCATGGAGGCTAGCCAGCACGAGCCAGTCACATGAGTCGCTCGCCATTTTGGAAAGCACTCTGTGTTGCGGGCGGCACGGTTGAGGCATTGGTGACCGTTCCTGACCAGACGTAACAATTCCTCTGCAAGCTCGGTGCCAGTGCAGCGCGGCATTCAAACACAAGGTGATTTTGTTTGCCGAGGAGAAAAACGTCGCTGCAGAACGAGAGTTCAACGTCTCCGAAAAGTGTGTTCGGGGATGGCAGCAGAAGAAAGACCGGATCTTCACGTGCGCTGGTACGCGTCAGTCGTTTTGCAGGGAGACGTTGCCCTGTCGTTGAAGAGAAAGTGCTCAAGTGGGTGCAGCGGCAGCGGAAAGAAAGCCTCAGCGTGTCCTACGAGGACATCGAAATGAAGTCGCGGGACGTCGCAAATGAGCTAAACATCCACCGCGACGAGTTCAAAATATCCAAGATATGGATAACGAACTTTATGAAGCGGAACGGGCTGAGTCTCCGGCGTCACACGACGGTTGCACAAAAGCTCCCGGAGACGTACGACGAAAAGCAGCTTGAGTTTCGGCGGCACGTCAAGGACCTGAGGAGGTGGCGCGGGCTCCTGCTCGGCCAGATCGGCGGGGCCGACCAAACCCCGGTCTGGTTCGATATGCTGAGCAGGAGAACTGTCGCCGAAAAGGGAGAGCGTCAGGTCCGCCTCCTAACAGGGAATGAGCACAGCCACTTCACCGTCATGTTGTGCTGTACGGCAGACGGTCACAAGTTGCCACCCTTCATCGTTTTCAAGCGGGGGAAAACCCTGCCAAAGGAGACGTTCCCGCGCAAGGTCATTGTGCGAGTGAACGAGAAGAGTTTCTCCAATGAAGACACCGTGCTGGAATGGTTTCGGATGGTGTGGTGCAGGAGTCTCGGAGCATGCTTGTGCTGGACTCTTTCCGTGGCCACATGATGGACCGGGTCAAGAAGGCTGTGGCCAACGCAGAGTGCGACCTTGTAATCCCGGGGGGATGATGTCGATGCTTCAGCCGGTCGACGTATCCCTCAAAGCCCTTCAAGGACCGTGTCAGGGCTCTGTACAACGACTGGATGAAACAGGTGGACAAACCCACAACACCCACCAGCCATGTGAAGCGCCCATCCCTGAGCATGGTAGCCCAGTGGGTTAATGACACCTGGTATGGCCTACCTGATGACATGGTGCGTGACACCTTCGTGAAGTGTTCGATTTCGGCCCCGCTTGAGCCAGCCACCTCCGATGACGACGAAAGCCATGAGTAGGCTTAGGCTTCGAGCTACCGCTCTGGAACTGGTCACTTTTTGGTTGTTGCCAATCATTTTTCGATATTTTTGTTTTGTTTCGTTGGCTCGGCGACAGCATTGACGGTCGCATCCGCAGTGGGAATAAGTATTTTTAATCCTTCAGTAGTGTTTTTTCTTTCTCTTTTCTTCTTTTTTTATTTTTTCGGAAATGAAAACTAGGGGGGTCGAATTATTTTCGTAGTCGACTAATAGGCGGCAATCTACAGTAATTGTTTCTCGCGCTATGTACCAACCATATGCAGCATGGATATATGCTCACACTGCAACGATTGACCATTTTGCAATTTCACTCAGTAAAAAATGTAACAAGGCAAAGCAAAGTACGGCCTCACGCCAAAGTTTTTCATTTTTAATTTAAATTGTTTCCTTGCTTTGGCTTCAATGTTTGTTTTTCTCCGGTTCTGCTTTCGTGTTCCCCCTGTCTTTTTTTGGTGTACCCTGCATTCTTCCGAAATAAAAATCCTGTGTGCGCCACTGATACCAGCCGAACATGACTATGGTAATAGCAGAAATAAAGGAAACGAAAAAAAACTGTTTAGGGTGGCTGCTATTCCAAGATGCAGTGCAAGTGGGTCTGTATGTAGTGCGAGAACGTAGGGTCAAGCCCTTGCCATTTGGTTCAAAGGTCAAAACTCCAAAAACAGAACATGGAAACAGTCAACCTGAACAGTTCCTGTGGTAAATAGTGCTTGCAGAAATTCTGTCTGCAAGCAAGGACTGTGGTTCTCGAACATCTTGAAGTAGTGCATTCGACACGGGCACACTACGAAGGAAGTAGACAGGCCATAGTGATGTCTACTTATTTCTACCTGTGTTGTATGTGCTATTTCAAAATGTTCAAGAACCACTTTCAGCTATCCTCATCGTCGATTCCTCTGGAGCTGTGGGTGCATTAATCGTGACATCTGTCCTGTCCCATCCCCCTCATACCTTTTCTTTCTCCCCCTTTCCGTTTTCCAGGTGACCTCTTGATCGTGCTGGCCCAGGTGATCTCAGCCTCGCAGATGGTCATCGAGGAGAAGTTTGTCACCAAGTACAAGGTGGCCCCCCTGCAAGCTGTCGGATGGGAAGGCAAGTGGCATCTCTGCAACTCTGCGGGGCAACTGCGGCCGTCGCAGGCAAAAGCGAGTGTGGAGCACTTGTGGTGCATGTTGTAAGAGTGGGGAAAATTAACACCCAGCGGTATCGTACTACGTATAACCAAATTATACTTCTGTATGGCAAGGCATATCTACTGAACTGACTGCTTGCAGATAGCTACTAGGTTGTCAGAATACTAGGTTGGCAACCAAAGCCTATCCTTGGTGCTGGGGTGGTCCCTGTTGTCTCTTCCTTTTGATGCCAGATGGTGGCACCTGACATTTGACTAAGCATGAGACTGAACATCAAAACTTCACTTTTGCTTTGCGTTTGGGGATAAGTCTACTGGAGTACAGCATGATGAAGACTACAGTTATGGCTGGTGACAATGCCTGCGTCAGGGTAGATGCACCTTGCAGTGAAGCTGCATTTCGGGGCAAAATTGTCATATTGCCCACAGTCTAACTTTGCCGTTCAGATTTGTCAATTATCGGTGCAGGCTGTTCAGGCGAACATACGGTACCCTTGGTTAGACATCAAAGGTTGTTGCACCTCACTAGGTTTCATTGCAAAGCTAGGTTTCTGACAACCAGGCAACATGTACAGCACACTGAAAGGAAGCCACATCTGATATTAGTGACACTTTATAATTTTTTATGCGGTTTTCATTGTACCTGTGAAATTAATTTGCAGTAAGCCAAGAAACCAGTGGCAATCCCCATGCCCCTTCCAAGAAACCTGGGAGAAACTGCGACTTAGTCTTCAGAGCACTTTGTAGACTCAGTGTGTTGTACATTAAGCTGGAGGCTGTTCTGTGAGGATCGGCTTTTTGGCACAACCAGGGAAGGGAACACTTGGTGCAGCACCGTATTCTCGTCTGAGCAGCTGTAGGGGCCATTCATAAAGTTTTCAATGAGCCCCCATGTTCTCTTCAACATGGGCCATTGTGTGCCTACAGAGGGGAGAAACAGAGGCATGTGAAAAGTGTAGGGCTGGTTCGGCGCATAGTGGCATTCAAGAGTTCAGGAGTCTTCTCTTGAAGCACAAGTGATGTTGGATTCATGGCTTGAGTGGTTCTACTAACTGGGGCGCAGCCTGTGCCTTATTTCCACTCGTTTTTGCAGGCACTGGCATTGCAGATTGTGCCATGTGTAGTTTGCCCAGTTATGAAACAGTGCGCGTGTAACCTCTACCACCTTTCAGGTGCTTGACAGTGAAGATCAGTCACTCTTGGAAACGTGCCAACGGCTGTGCAGGCTGGTTTTCTGACCCGAGGCCCTCTCTCCTCCGTGCAGGCTTCTTTGGCTTCGTGGTGCTGGGCGTGCTGCTGGTGCCCATGTACTTCATCCCGACGGGCAACGCCATCTTCCAGAACCCCGGCGGCCAGATGGAGGACGCCATCGACGGCTTCATCCAGATCGGCAACAGCTGGCAGGTCTGCACCGGCGTCATCGGTGAGGTTTTTGCCTGCTCACCTGCATCTCTTCTCATTGGCCGTCAGCTTGCAGAGCTTCAACCGGACCCAGGAGTGTTGTTTCCACTGTTTTAACGGTCCTGGCAGTTATGGGCATGTTGCGGCAACTACTTGGCACTGAATCTGTTGTAGTGGATTTAGACTAAGGCTCTTGGTAGGCACACAGGCTCTTAGGAGAAATATTAATCATCTCCCAGGCTAAGTATGTGGAACTTGCTAACTCGTGCTTGCTTGGCAGGAGGCAAGTGCACAGCTGTAGGAATGTTCCAGTTAAGTACGATAGTACTTTGTAACAGTGAACAAACTTGCAGTTGTCTAAGTACTGCTGTTTGTTGTCACTAGGAGCACACGTTGCGTGCTGCATAAATTACAGCTGTGATGATCCGTTTTAATATACTAGTACCAGGTACAAGCCTGGCATTTCCGGTGCAATGTAAAACGTTAAGCGCGTTGATATGCAGCGCCCCACCTCTAAACTGGCCTAAAGGATACCAAACCAGCCTTATTTACGGAGAAAATTTGCAGAATTAAACAAAGGGAACATTTTACAGTGAAAAAGTAGCAGGTCTTCGAAAAAATATTGGCATGGTGTTGGGGCTTGAATTCGGGGTGTTCGTGTCAAAGCCCATCATTGTACCCCTAGACTACTGAGGCATAAAAGAACGGGAGGAGTGTTTTAATTAATCAAAGCAGCAGATGGCACTGGTGCTCAGAGGAACTGCCAGTCTTCTACCCACAAGGGCATAGAATCTCGCAGTACAGCTGTTTGTGTCCCCCCCCCCCCCTTCCTGAGTGGAGCACTTGTAAACTCCTTCTCTCCTCCTTCCCCTCTCGCAGGCACGGTCCTGAGCATCGCCTTCTTCAACTTTGCGGGCATCAGCGTGACCAAGGAGCTGAGCGCCACGACGCGCATGGTGCTGGACAGCGTGCGGACGCTGGTCATCTGGCTCTTCTCGCTGGCCGTCAGCTGGCAGAGCTTCAACTGGACGCAGGTCGTCGGCTTCGTCGTGCTCATCCTGGGCATGTTCCTGTACAACGACGTCGTCCTGCGGCCCTTCCTCATCCAGCGCGGGTGCCTCAAGGACAGCTACGCAGAGGACGACCTCAGCGGGCTCATCCAGGAGGAGCGGGGGCCGTCCTCCCAGGCGCCTCCCTCGCCGCCCGTCAGACGCGAAGACCCCGTCCCGTGACGACGACACCGTCCGACTGCGATCTGCCGAAGCCTGTGCCTATTGTGAACTGAATGCGAGACTGTTTTTGCCGGTTTAGAGGACTCCAGGTTAGTGGTTGCCCGATGAGAGCAGTTCAGCCTTTGTGGGTCGACACGAATCTTTGAGGAGCTGGGATTGTCTGATGTGTGCAGCAAGTTGCAGCTTTGGTAACCCGAGTGTGTAGTTCTACAGTGCGTTGCTGCAATTCCACTGCTATCTGCTGAAGCCGGTGTGTTTGTTAGAAGTCTTAAGACTCGGGGATGGTGGTTGCCCACCGCAAGCAATTCAAGCTATGTGGTGTTTCAACATGGATCTTCTGCGCAAGTCTGAGCCAAGCTGGGATGCCATCTGGAAGTTGTTGATGAGCGACCCAAATGCCGTGAGGAACTGCTTCTACAATGGCAAGAGACAGTCCTGCACATAGTGCCTGTCAGTGTTTAGATTTGGACTTCTCTTTTAAAGGTGTGGGAAACCATTGCGTCCAACGAAGGATTGTTCTGGGCTGCGCAAATTTCGAACACTTCGTGCAACCTCTGTTCAGCATTTCGCTAAGGTAATGCCTTGCATTTTGGCTGTGGTTCTGCACTGTTCTGTCGGGAAGCTGCAGCGTTTTCTTTCGCTTGCTGCGTGGAACTTTAAAAGCTATGAATGCCGAGGCTTCTAGGCGCAGAATGGCTTTTTTTGTTTTCTGTCTGTTGATACTGGTGAGCTGATTTTTGAGTTGTGCATTAATGCCCAGGCTCTTAATCTTTTTCTCTTATTTCTTACGTTGGTTCTGCTAATCTAACTTAAAGTTTTGTTGTTGCAGTACGTTTACTTAATCCTGGTCATTGGGAGAGTAAACTCGAAGTATTCTCTCAACACAAGCAGTCTAAGTGGTCTCGTGAGCAGATCATGACATGCAACCAAAGCCGAGTGCATTCCAGATGATATCTGTGTTGCAGTTTCCTAGGTGGCCTCTAGACAATGAATTGTAGACTTGAGGCGAAACTGGCATGAAGTGACACCTGTGATAAGTTTGTGTACACTACTGATGGTTCAGCAGTTGCATTATACCCACTGTTCCACTTGGAAGCGAGAAAACGATTGAGGCCTTCAGTTCGACTACTCACTCCACAGAACAAAGTTGCAAGTACAATGCCTGTCCCACGCTGCATGCTAGGTCGAAGCACAATGCCAGTGAAGGCAGTGTAGTGTAGCATTGAACGGGTCGTTTTAAGGTGTTGCAATCCACAGTATTTTCTTCTTTGGACCCTGTGCTGTTTAAATTTGAAACTAATTTTAATGTACGTTGTTCAGGTTCCCATTGCCGAATTTTAACAAAAGCAGTATGAAGTGTTGACTGTCTCTGTATGTGGCTGCAAAGGAATCTCCCGATTCTTGGCTGTACATTGCAGTCTGTTGTGCCCGGTCGGGTCTGTAATTAAAGTTTACAGTTGTCTTTTACCTCCTCCTTTGTTTTGCATCCAGCGAGCACATTTCTTCCCTGTACCCTTGCATGCATACACACATTTCCACACGCCTATCCCCATTTCCACCTGACACACACCCATACACACACAAAAACAAACAAGCTTCCACCAAGCACTTTGATACGCAACTGCTTGTACGTAACTCTTTGGTACGTAATTGTGTCACTGAAAGTCATTTAGGGGTGCACAAGAAAAAGCAAGCGCAGTGCTACAGGCATTGTGGCTGCTAAAAGCACCTGAGCGGCACACTACGTATTTTTAGGTAAAGTATATTGTCCCAGCCATCTCCTCCCGCAAGAACAATGAAAATCTGTTCACTATCACCGAAACTATGCGCGATGAGAAATCTCGCATAATTGCTCCCTCTCAACTTGACCACGGACAACGTGATGAAAACTGCTTGCTCTCTCCCGGAAAGGGGGGCAGCTTAGTGTTCTCTTCAGCGACCTTCGATATATCTCAGGCAGGGGAGTTTTCTCCTTTTCTCCGCAACGTGGAGGGGTCTATTTCCGGTCTGGTGCCATGAGAAAGCAGGCATTGCTGCCTGCTCGCAAGCGCGCGCTCGAGCTGTTAGGACGTTTTTGAAGCAATAACTGTTTGTTGTTGAGTGGTCCGATTGAAAGGGAAGTATTGAGCTCATCGCTCAAACTCTGCGTGCACTCAAAACACCAAAGTAACACCAAAACTGTGCATACAGGTTCAGGCATAGAAGAGGTTAACGCCGACGACGGCGGATCGTTACAGGGCATGCAAGAAATAAGCCATGAAGCTGACCAACGACAGCTTATAGGACAGCCATGGCCGAAATGACGTCGCTTGGGCCATGTCAGGGGTGCATAATGAGGACAATTGAAGAGAGCGCGGTTGGTTTTTCAGAGTCTCTCGCACATTTGCGCACTGCACATGTAATATTTGGCTCGGGTATTCCTGGCAGTGTAATTTAACCATCGTGCAGGTTTACTTGCACTGCTCAAGGGTGTTGCAGGGTCTTCCCGGACGCGGCGGCCGCTTTTCTGATGGAGGCGAAAAGCAAAAACGCCCTAGTGTACGAGATTACGGCGCACGTTAAAGATCCCCAGGTGGTCAAAATTAATCCGGAGCCCTCCACTACGGCGCGCCTCATCGCCTGCGTTGCGTCGGCGCGTTAAACCCTACAATCAATCAATGTTGCAGGGTCCCTTTAAATGGATCACCTCAGAGCGATTGCAGGAAATCTTGTGAAGCAGCAGCCACAGGGTGCAGTGTTGCATTGCTAATGATGCATCACATCGCTCTTCCCACAAAGTGCTCTCTTAGCATTGTAGCAGCTGATATTTGCACTGCGTGGCCACTGGAAGCCAAGCTGAGGAACGACTCTGCATTAATGTAGGCTTGTGCGATTCTTCTGCACAAAACTTGTGGTAAGCAGTGTTAGAGCTTTCTGCGTGGCCTGTGCCAAACACCTTGGTATAACTGCACCGTAAAACATTTATGGAGTACTGTGATCAGTGTACAAATGCAGTTTGTAGGCACTGCAAGACACTTGGAGTGTTGCCAGCTTTTTATCCAGGAGCAGCCTTAGCTAGGGCAACATGTAGATTCTGCTGTTCAAGTGCGATTTCCTTCCAGAGATTAGGTTAACACGTACTTTGGTAACATTGTGGAGGAAGCCGTGAAAATTTTGTCATCACCTTTTCTGCATGAATGTGGAACTCTACTGCTAACATGACTAGGGTGCATAGGCTGCGGTAAGTGCTAGACTACGCAACGGCTCAGTTTCAGTAACTCCAGTTGTCAGTCACCCATCTTCACTTGAGGTGAGGTTTGAACTGCCTGCTACTAACAGCCATGATTGGTGAAGGTGAATTGACCAACAAGCTCGTCCGTAAGATTCCCAAGAATACACTTTCCCAAGTTCCTTGCCCTCTTAAACCATGCCTGGCTCACTCCGACTGTCTTAATTAAATGGGCCACGAAGACAAAATGGAAGTTTGGTTCAAGTAAAAGATTGCTTTGTCCCAATATGATTTCCTCCACTACGGCCCTCCACTAGGGCACGCCTCATCGACTGCGTTGCGTCGGCATGTTAAACCATACAGCCAAATCAAATCAATCGAACCTGATTTTATTTGATCCTATAACTTGAATTGTAATGTGCAGTTAACACACTAATAACTGTGCTTTTAGTCCTGGCCAATGTCACGTCACTCCTGTCCATATAACGTCACTGTGGCAAAAAAATTAAGGTTTTCAATATTTATTGTGTTTTTTCGATGAAGAAATGCCCTTCACGACTGGGACGGAGCTGAGTTACTTGCCGAAGGTTAGTTCTTTCGAACTGAACAGAGTTGCATTTTGCCTTCATGGCCCCTGTGCAAAAAATTAGTAGTGGCTTGGCTCTGCTATGCGAGGATATACGTAGCGTGAGCGAAGGTTCAGCAATCCAGTCCAATCCAGTCCAGTCCAGTCCTGTCCAGTCACTGCTCCTCGCGCATGCTCAGCACGGCTCTTCACGAGCCACGCGAAACGGCTATCAAGCGGCTCCGGTGCAGCGTCAGACTTGGCTACTGCGCAATTGAGGCGCACACCTGGGCACGCGCCGGCGCCAGTGCGTCTGCCGTGGCTATGACGCAACACAATCCACTTTAATCCCAGCCAATCCAATCCAATGTCCCTCCTGCTTGCGCAGAACGGCCCTTCATGGCACACGCGAAACTGCTCAACCTCGGCCAGTGTGTGTAGCTTACGCTACAAAATTGTGAAACCACTACCTACCTGTTCCCGAACCTGACGGACCACAATCTGAACCTGACTGCCCCATCTTCGCGGCATTTTGTGTTGGTAGGCTGGTTGAGCACGACACTGTCTTGAGTAGCACCTTCACATCCCACACCCTATCACCAGAACAGGTTTCCACAACACCACTTATCCACTCCATACACATTACTTGCGCTGCCCGTGGCATTAATGACTTTCTTAGCTCCTCCCATGTCCGAGGTAATCTTGGTCTGCACTTGAACGTTTCGCTCCCTCCCATTATCTTGGACCTGGACAAAACAAAAAATTACGCCCACCTCCCCTCGCGGGAACCCTGCTGTGATGCGACGCTGAGGGGGGTTCAAGCGCAAGCGGAGAGCAACCGTCGACCGAAAGGCCACCGGAGAGTGGCACACCGGTTATTTGCGCAGCGCGCCTGAAGGACAGGAGACCGCGGAGAGAGAGAGTACTGCACATGCGCAGCACCGCGCGCAGCGCCGCCCACCGGCGTAGTGAGAGCGCGCTGGGCCGCACACACACTCACCTGGGCACGTGCCGGCGCCAGTTCGTCTCCCGCGGCTTTGACACAACACAATCCAATCCAATCCAATGCCCCTCGCGAGAGTGTTCGCTATCGGGAGGAGAGGGGGAGAGTGGCTGCGGACAACGGACACACGCAGGAAGGACAGGGCCGCCGACAAGAGATGCTCTGAGCGTCGCATCTAATAAATTCTTCCTCACGTACCCCAATACGTACTCCTCCCTCTCCAGCCGTACCACCTGGTTCTCCATCTTTGAAAGGCATGCAGTTGGGAGTTAAACAGAAAAAAAAAAAAGTTTTTCCGTGGTTGTGCTCATCTTGGTTGTGCAACAGCTCAATTTTTAAGTGAGAGCGTGCAGTGAGCTCGGACACAATGGCACCGCAAGACAAAACACAGGCACTGTTCGGTACACTTCGCACTGCAGATGCGAACATGCAGTGAATTTGGGTGCAGCCAGAGCCTTCTTGCATCATTTTCTGATGCAATCACTCCGGAGCGCATTCCCTTCAACGATGTTTCACCAACTAGCCTTTGTGTTCCTTTGTACCTGGCTCTACCTGTTCGAACTTTTTTTATTTGGTGGTTGGCACTCCCCAGGGCTCCATTTTGTCGACCACCCTTTTCAACCCTGCTTAGCCTTGCTATCACACTCCATTCCCATTTTTGCTTACTGTTCCCAGAGGGACAGCCCAGGCGAACTGAATAACGCGGTCTGCCATGCATGTGGTGCTGTGCATGGTGACGTCATGTTTAAGGTGCCGCTTTCCTGGCTCTGTTGAGCTGTATACATAGCATATGCAATAGCACTGCAAAGGTGCCAACAAAGTACGTTACAAGTCTTTTAGACTGGCTGGTGATGCTGGTCATCATGCCGAAATAGGGTGAGCCCCACTGAGCAGAAACAGATTTTTCAGTGCATTCATAGGTCAGTGCCTACCACCCCGCGTCTTCACCCATTCTGGACACTCGGCCATGCATCGCGCCATTGTGTGAAATTGTGCACTCGTCAGAGTTGGGTTTTTTACAACATGTCAGTCAGCCAGTACCTCGGAACGTGCGGCCAAGCCCGAGTGTTCACAACACCAGCACACCGGATTTGCTGCCTGCTGAAAGATATGGGAGGCTTGGAACGCAGTGCCATGCACACTATAGCACCATAGGCCATCCCTTTGTTCGTCCCATGAACAGTACCACTGCTAGACGTAGTTTACAGCGAGGAAAGCAAAAGGCATGAAAATGCAGTTTTTCAAATGTTTGTTGACTACACAAAACTAAATGTGTTGTGCACACCCATGCTGCTGATGTCAGTTTGCTTTCGCCAAAGTGAACTAAAATGTATTTCCTGCACCCGGTTTTGACGTAGCCAGTATGGCCAGTAATTTATTGTACGCCACTTTAAAAAATTTCCTCCTAAGTGTCAATGTCTGGAGGCATTCGATGCTGCTCTGAAGGAAACTGGCCCACAAAAAATCTGTTCCTTTCTGCAGCAGTCCTTCTGTGCACAAACTCTACGCTTCATGTTACACACAAGAAGAACCAGGAGATGTTTACATCATGCATGAACGTATCACATTCATTAGGAAACTCAACAAAACTTTCCAAGTCCGGTATTGCTGAATATCACAGCACCACGCAGTCAGACTTAATGAACAACGAAGCGAGAGAATGGCAGTTTGCAGATCTAGGCAGTAGCAGCCATGTGCTGTGAAACTGATCCAAATCTGAATACTGTACAGGCTCCCAGGAGTTCACGCAGAAAGTCAAACTATTTCAGCTTAACATTGCGAAACCTTTAATTCGCCAGAAAACATGGTTGCAACAGTACAACAATAATGCAAAGAAGAAAAAATTTCCTAAAAGGGATCAAAATTCAAGGAAGCAAACAACAATCACAACTAATGGCCGGGCTATCCATCAGTGTGCAAATCTACAGCCACTGGAAAATATGATTTCCACAAGAGGTAGTCCACAATTCTTAGATCGTGCAAGTTGTACAACTGCGTGCCATCCACACGACTGCACCAAGCAACGTTGGTCCGCTACGCAATGCAAAGTTAACTGAAGCCTATTTCTCGGCGTGAACAAGGTTAACCACTTGTGTCTACTCAGTCTCAGGCTGGAAGACAAATTATTCAATTACGCACAATCTATGGTGACAAACCAGGTGCAGTAGTCGCTAGTTTTCCTCGTGCACCATGTGTATTTATAAAGATTTATAAAGATCGATTCAGGCATTGGAACTTCCTGTTCAATAAATCCATCGCAAATTCGACAGCTCCATCTTAGCAAAAGCCTCTTCTTCTTCTATGGTTAAGCAAAACAAAAGCAGTGCACGTGACAAAAAAAAAAAAAAAACAACGGATCACTGGAACTGGACCGTCTCAACGACCGTCTCAATGCCCTGCACTTGCACCGACTCGACCGCTCCCAACAGCAGAGCGTCCGCGGGCAGCGTGACTGTCAGTGGCGTATCATCCCCCATGCCGACCAAGCCATCGTCAGGCCCTCCCGCTGTGTGCAAATGAACCACTCCATCCGCGTCCGCCGTCGCCAGGACCTGCACAGCCGCTGCCTCGTCCTCCATCATCTCCTCCCCCTCGACTGGAGGGGCGAGGAGGGAAGAGGGGGAGGAGGAGGCAGCAGCGAGGAGGTCGGTCTTGTTGCCACCGCGCTTCCCTGCCCCTCCCAGCACAGTGCTGTGGACGTGGAAGAGGTGCCGGCGCAGCATCTTGTTGGAGACGACCCCCTTGTGGCAGAGCGGGCAGAAGATGCGGTAGTCGCCCGTGTGGAAGCGCGTGATGTGGTGCCGGCGCGACATGGCCAGCGTGAAGGCCTTGTCGCAGTAGGGGCACTGGAAGGGCTTCTCCCCGCGGTGGCGGCGCATGTGGGCCTCGAAAACACCCTGCGGAAGAGGAACAGGGCACCTTGCATGAGCAATTTTCGCTTTAAAGAACTGTCTGTTACCATCATTTCACACCCGATGGGGTAGTGACTGACACCTTTAAACCATCATCGAGTATGCGGTGCAGGAAAAAGCCAACCAAGCACAAGACAACACACCACAAAGCCATCGTATAAACTCTGCTGTTTTTTCCACAACATGGGGTCAGCTTTTCGCTATTATCAATACATGAAAAGCACTCGGTTACAGACCGCTACGAGTTAATTGCCACACAGCAATACCACTGCTACGTTCTCCAAAAGATCAGGCATTAAGCAGAGCAATTCACAAACTACATCACAATTTGATACTCGAACTCTTTTTAAAAAAAAACAGCACTTGGAGAAAACTAATCAAAATTTCCAAGAGCCCAGCAGGTCCAAACAAAACCAAAACAATGTGGAGGTGAGAAAAAGTACCTAGGCCAGTCGGTACTTCCCCAAAGCCAACTGACGAAACCCTGCCCTCTACTTGGTTCTGGGTTGTGCAAAGACCTGGGCGAACTGGTACTTCATCAGTGCTAACTAGTCCAGCCCTGTCCTCCACTTGGTACCCAGCTGTGCAAAGACCTGGGGCGTTACCAGTGGTAACTGGCCCACCCCTGTCCTCCACTTAGTACTCTGCCATACAAAGATGTCACCTGGTTGGTACTTCATCAGTGTCAACTGGCCCAACCCTGTCCTGCACTTGGTAATCAGCTGTGCAACAACCTGGGCCAGTTGGTACTTCCCCAAAGCCAACTGACGAAACCCTGCCCTCTACTTGGTTCTGGGTTGTGCAAAGACCTGGGCGAACTGGTACTTCATCAGTGCTAACTAGTCCAGCCCTGTCCTCCACTTGGTACCCAGCTGTGCAAAGACCTGGGGCGTTACCAGTGGTAACTGGCCCACCCCTGTCCTCCACTTAGTACTCTGCCATACAAAGATGTCACCTGGTTGGTACTTCACCAGTGTCAACTGGCCCAACCCTGTCCTGCACTTGGTAATCAGCTGTGCAACAACCTGGGCCAGTCGGTACTTCCCCAAAGCCAACTGACGAAACCCTGCCCTCTACTTGGTTCTGGGTTGTGCAAAGACCTGGGCGAACTGGTACTTCATCAGTACTAGCTAGTCCAGCCCTGTCCTCCACTTGGTACCCAGCTGAGCGACGACCTGGGCCAGTCGGTACTTCCCCAAAGCCAACTGACCAAATCCTGCCCTCTACTCGGTGCTGGGTTGTACAAAGACCTGGGCCAGTTGGAATTTCAGTTCCAACTTGCCACTCAATTGTGCCACAAAGATGTTCGCCCCCGCAGGAAGTACCTCGGAGTGCAGGGTGACCTGGCAGAGGTCGCACTTGAAGACGGTGTCCTGGGCGTGGCGATAGCGGTGGGCGGCCAGGCTGCCCGGGTACTTGAAGCGCTTCTTGCACACCTCGCACGCGTGGCTCCACGTGTTGGGGCCCGCCCGCTCGTGCTTGTGCACGATGGCGTGGAAGTTGAGCGAGGCGATCTTGTTGAAGCCCTGGCCGCACGTCTGGCACCGGTAGTGAAGCTCCCGAGAGTGTGCCTGCATTAACAGGGAAGGGAGTAAAGGCTCTTCCTCGCTTTCATGTGCATCGCACGCAAAATATCGCACGTTCGTGCACATTCAGCTTGGTGAACAAACTCAAACGGCATGTGTAACTACACTTCAAGGACAGTATTCTTTAGGGCAAGGAGAGACTCACTTGAAAAAAGGTTGCACAGGCTTCCAAGCACATTCTTATGAAACGAGAACACAGAAGTGTTTCTTTTGGCTTGGTTCATCGATGAGATTTCTGCCGATGTTAATACGAAAGCCAACAACCTCAACATTTCAACATGACAAGTAAGTGATAACGCGGTGCAAACAGGGCATGATAACACCATGAGCTCCATGTTAAAACGCGAAGCTTGAGCGTCCTTTACTGTTTATTTACTCATCGCAGCAACAGCCTTTTCTGTATTGGATAGCAACAACGGCTGTTTTTTGCACAAACGGGAGGCACTTGAGGCTCTCTTGATTGTGCATAGACCTGGGCTAGTCGGTATTTCACCGGCGCAACCTGGCCCAGTCAGTACACCACCAGTGCCAACTAGCCCCACCCTGTTCTCCACTTGGTACCTGGTTGTGCACAGGCCTGGACCTGTTGGTACTTCACCGGTGCCAACTAACTGGCCCAACCCTCCTGTTGGTACTCCACTATGCAAAGACCTGGGCCAGTCAGCACTTGACCCCCCGCCCTCGAGAGCGCACCTGCAGGTGCAGGTCGTACAGGCCCTGGGTCTCGAAGTACTTGTCGCACTGCGGGCAGGCGGTGCCGCGCTGCTCGCGGTGCGCCTGCAGGTGCTCGTCGAAGCTGGAGGGCAGCACGAAGACGCGCGGGCAGCGGGGGCACGGGTAGCTCTCGCTGGTGTGCGCCGTGCGGATGTGCCGCTCGGCCTGGTTGCGCTCAATGAAGCCCTTGCTGCACAGGTCGCACGCGTACGGCCACACCCCCGTGTGGTCCACCAGGTGGCGCAGGTAGCCCTTGCGGCTGTACGACACATAGGTGCAGTGCTCGCACGCAAACAGCTTCAGGCTGGGCGCGCTCTGCGGTAGGGGAGGGAGAGGGGAGGGGGGAGAATGCGATTCTGTAGCTTTTATTAAAGCGATAGGGTGCATGCACACGGCAGATACGGCCTCCACAACCTCCCTTCTCTCTCTGTTTCACTCTCTCTCTCTAACTCACCCATTCAACCCACCCAAAAACTCCACCAGTGTTAGGGGCAAAGAAAGAGAGAGAGAGAGAGAGAGAGAACGATCCTTGATGAAGTGTGGCAATGTTTGACAGGCTAAAATGCCTAACTTGCTACACCAGTTGATGAAGACGATGGCGATGATTTTGAAGAACTTGATGCGCACAGAGATGTTGAGTTATTTACAGAGACTGCTCTATACTTGTGTGTTGCAGGTACTCTATCAGAGCTTTTGTAGCCCGTAAACCATGTTTGGGGCATTCCCACGGTCCTAAAACATCCTTTAGTTGAGTGTCCATGGAAAGCGGCAGTCCCAATGACACCGCGAGGGACACTCTTTGTCCACTAAATCCAGCACATTCACAGAGCAAGTAGTTCTTGAAAAAGAAGTAGAGGCATCACCTACCCAATTACATGTAGGAAACATGTACCAAAATTTGCAGGGAAAAAAAGCATTCCAGAGAAATAAGGTTAAGTTCATATTTGGAATCTTTGTGTGCGCTGCTACCTACTGGCATTCTTTTCCTTATTAAGCTAGTTCAGTCAATCTAATGATCTTAAGCTGTGTGCAAATATTTGAACCATTCAAATGTGTAGCAAATAGTATTACGATTTTTGTTTTAAAACGCAAAAGGAGCGTTCTGAATCAATTTTGCAATTACTGGTTTCTTCACGAGGCACCGACAGGAAAGTTGTCGAGTGTGCTGGAAAACATTCTAACCAGGCATTTTGTTGAGATGATGCCGCTGAACATAAAAAAAAAAAGGAAAAAGCAAAGGCTTGATAAACTATAATGTGCCAGCTGTTACAAACAAAAGTTTGCCCAAGTTCTGGGAGTTCTTGGAGTGAAAGGCAACTTACCGTTCCGTCAGGCATGAGAGCAGAGCCTTTGTCCGACACCACTGGCTGGACTTTGGAACAAGAGGTGGGGGAAAGAAGAAAAGAATTGGAAGGGTTGTCAGGTTTCTTGAAGAAATTGACACATATACAGAACACACATGCCACCGTGATGGTGTTCACACCTCCATGAGTTGAACACAAAGGTATGGAAGCACACACTGCCACGTACGTACCATGATATGAAGCACCTATCTGGTGGTAAGTGCACGTATATGCACACATGTATACATGTGTGCATTCATACATGTGTACATGCACGAATGTACGCCCGCGTATATGTTTACAGAAGCTGCCTATAGACTTTTTCACTATGGCTATGAGAAAACGACATATTTAACCGAAAAGAAAATACAACATTTCTGGCATAATGTGTACAGACATTCCATACATGACCAAATGAATTTTTCGTTAAAAACATGGCTATAAATTAGAAACTACAGTGTAGTCCGCTTATAACGCATGTCGTGGGAGCCGTGAAAATCTGCACTGTAAACAAAACATGCGAGAATCCAACCATATCACAAGCGACCTTCCAATCAGCATGTTTATCATCACTCAAACGAACGCCACTTAAAAACAGATGCATGGTCTTTATTTCGTCTTTTTTTCCCGCATCAGACGCTGCTGCAGAGTCTTACAAACCAAGCGGCTTTAAGTTATCCTTTGAGTTAACGTTTTGAGGGATATGCGTTTCTTAGTGTCCAGAAGAACGGATACCACAGAGAGGGAACAAGCTCGACTTATGCCGGCGAGCCAGCATGATAAGTACGCAAGCCGGAATTTTTGTTTTTCAACCCGCACCTTGCATTCGTGATGCTGAAGGTGGTTGCTTATCAGCGCACCACAGAGGTAGTGAAAACCTTCAGTGTCGCAGCTCAGCTCTCTACCCCTAGATGTTCGAAAAGGAAAGGTGATTGCTTATCTGTACAAGGTTCTAATCGCAGCAACATACTGCAGCCAGGGGTGGGTCTAACCATCTTCAGAGGTGTGCCGAGACCAAGGGCACTTATCACGCGAGTGCAAGCAGAACACGCGAACTAACGGGCGCTTACTTTTTTTATTTTCTGCACCTGTGTTAGAGGAGAGAAGGCAGCGCGAGCTGTGTTGGATGGCTGAGTCCGTTTTTTTTTTTCTCGCAACCCTAAAACGATGCCCCAGCTGCGCCGGTCGATCAGCGAACCCGCCATAAAAAACTCCACTATAAATGGTTATTGCGCTTCACACAACCGCATTATAAGCGGTAACCTTATGCATTGAGTTCTGGGGCGGCCTACCCACGGTCAGGAAAACCCCCGTTACATCCGGTCCTGCACTGTAAGTGGTCACGTTATAAACGGTCTACACTGTATTGGTTGATTCTTCTTATGAGAGACTTGCTAACATGGAATGCGATGACAGGCATATTTGTAAACATGCAAGTTGTCCTTCATTAGTAAGGAGTGGTTGACCAAAGGATTCAGCGGGAAGATGAAGAGTAGTGTCCTATAGAATGGTGTGATTTCTGCTCTCGAAAGAAACACTTGACTTACACTCTACTGCCGCCTATGCATTTGTCTCCAGCTCTGACAAGGTTCATAGCGACCAGAATGGATGAAATTCAACGGCTTTCAAGGCCCTAAAAAAGGTTTTCAAGGACATAAAAATTCTGAAATATGGAAGCATCTTATACTGCACAAAACCAAAACAGGGCACATTTTTTAACAATCAGCATCTAACTAAAAATGTTTACACACCTTTACCTTGCAATCTAGACATCCACACATAATGGAGGTGGACTCAAGCAGTAGACTCAAGGATAAGTTTCCAAAGTCTCCTGGCATTTAACAAGCATCCGCTAAAAACTGGCTGAACAAAAGTCTATGGTCAAAATCCAGAAAAACTTGAGGACCTAAAGGAATAAAATGTTTCTAAGGCCTTACAAATGCTGTTTTAAAAGGGTTTCCAAGAGTTTCAAGGGGCACTACAAACCCTGTCTTGTGAGAAGAAGGGTAACGCGTGCACCCCTTGTTCAGTGGTACATGAGCAACAAAGGCCAGAGTCAATAAGCGCCCGACGGCCACTGCCCCGTGACGCCACTCACACTTGTGTCCGCAGAGCAGGTGCAGCATGAGCTCGCGCTTGGTCATGAAGCGCATGGGACACAGGGTGCAGGCGTGGTTGGTCTGGCGCAGGTGCACCCGGCTCACGTGCCGCTTCTTCTGCGCCAGGAAGTTGAAGCCCTTGCTGCAGTGCTCGCACTTGAAGGGCCGGCTGGCCCCGTGCCGCGCCTGCCTGCGACGAACAGGAGGGGCCCCAGTTGGCCTCCCTGCGGGCACCCTGGCGGGGCCACCCCTTCCCCCGCCCCGCGACTCACTGGTGGTACTTGAGCGTGGTGGCCGTCTTGAAGGCCTCCCCGCACTGGCTGCAGACGAAGGCCCGGTCCTGGCCGTGGCAGAGCAGGTGGTTGCGCAGCGCCGTCTGACTGCTGAGGCACTTGCCGCACTCGTCGCACTGCGGCCGCTGCTGGCACAGGCCCCGCTCCACGTGCCGCTGGTAGCGCACCTGCACGGGGCCGCCACACGTGTTGTCCACAGACCTCGCTAATCACCGACATCGCTAACCACTTTGCAGCGATTGGCGGTGTTGGTTACGCACTGACTCACCGGACTGGCACATGCAAAAATGCCTGTTCTCTCTTTCAGGCCAACACTCAAGTGGTGGCACAAGGTTGGAACAGTCATTTCTGCCAATGGACTTGATACATGCAGATGTTTCTTTCATGCATGTGTTATAGGGACTGGAGTGGGTGCGCTGTGTAAAAGAATTCCATCGGGCACTTAAGTCTGCTTAAAAAGCCTCGTGGCTTCCCTTGGCAATACCTATCAAAGACTTCCTTACTGCTATATTCTGCTTGCATTTCTTTCTTTGCCTAACTTCTTCACCTTCTGGCGTGAATTATTTTGGCAGACACACAGGTAACACTTGACACTCCAGCGTTGGGACATGTTGACTCACTATAATGACACTCATAGCCGGACCACTGGGTTTGTCGTAAAATTCCAATGCAGCACACTGCGAACGCAGCAGTCCTGGACGTCTCAGCCGTAACAACATTATCGACATGACTCATGATGTCCGCATCTTTGTGAGCGGGGGCCCCCGAATCGCACCCACCTCGCTGGAGAATTCCTTGTCACAGCCCTCGCAGGCGAAGAAGCGTATCTCGGGGTGGCTGATCAGGTGCGCCTGAATCTCGCTCAGGGTGGCCCCAGTGTAGGCGCAGTAGTTGCACTTGAACTGGCGTACCAGCTGGCCTCCCCCTCCTCCGGGCGCGGCCTGCAAAGATGACGGCGAGAGCAATAGCTACTTAAAGACAGCCTCCTGCCAATTCCTTGCATCGATGACCACAATGACGACGACTGCTTTTGGCAATGATACACAAGGCATCACAGCCAGCACACCAGTGATCTTCCGTAAAATCTTTTGTTAAGTCTTACAAAAGATGAAACACAGGTCACTGACTTAGTACAAAATTGAAAATAAAAAGGACCTTTCGGGAGCGTTCGGCTTTCCAACTTGGGTCTGTGCTAGGAAACCGCAGAAATCTGAATTTATGAACACACTAAGTAAACACTGCTTGTCTTTTATCCTTCAGTCTTGTCGGCTCTGAGTATAGGGTGCAATGGTAAAGCTAAGCACACGCGTGCAAAAAGTGCTCTCTCTCTCTCTCTCTCTCTCTCTCTCAGAATCAAAGATGGGTGACTATTCAAGGCCTTAGATACCTTGAAATTCCTTACCTTACCATTCAAATACCTTACCACTAAAGGCGCCCACAGCCAAATCAACCTATCATCATAGCCTTACTTCTGTTTTTTTATTTAAACCAAAGCAGTAAGGGGGGGTGATATATATTGTTCCTATACGCCCCATTTACCCACGAATTTATGCAGGCGAGCCTGCATTCATGCCTTCATTATTTCATTAGCTAGCACAACTCGGTTGTGATGAAGGAAAGACAAAAAAGGAGCTCCCCTTCAAATCATGCTACTCGCACTCAAAAAAAGCCAAGCCCAGGCAAAACGCAGCTGACTCACGGCCTCGTTCTGTGGGTTCGCTGGAGCCACTGTAACAGTGTTCACCATGTAGTGACCTGTGGGGGAAAGAAACGAAAACAATGACAAAAAAATCGCCGTTCAGGCTTGTTTCCACTCACAAGATTTTCAGCTACACAAGCAACGAAAGTGACTGACGTGAAAAACAAGAGCCGTTTGAAGCAGTTGGAGGCTGTCGCAGCCACTCTGGCGTTGTGACAAAGACAACCAACCCTGGTCCCTTCTGTCACTCACATTGCAAAATGTTAAATGTAAAGACAACCAATATGAAAATGGACAGACAACCAATTTTCATGAAGTATGCACTGTGGGGACCCTTGTTTCCCTATGCCTCGCCTGCACATGTTTTCGTGAGCTGGTAGCCGCCATTTTGGGCAGCTGGCGCATTACGTAGGTCGTGTCCTCTTAATGACCCCGCGCGACGTGCCGAACCGGCTCGCTGCGAACGTGTGCGCAAGGGCGCGAGGAAAGGAGGACCAGTTTGTCACCATCCTTTGCACCACCCTCTCCCCGACCTGGGGAAGACCTCCTCTCCCCTCCAAGCTGACCTGCGGGACGAACGAGCGCTCCGCCGGGAGTCGACTGGGCGATTTGGTCGGAGTCGGTTGGCTCAGCAGTGCCTACGCCGAATGCCCCGATGACGGTGAACCCAGTTGGCTCCACGGACTCTGCTGAGAGATTCTGCCCTGATCGGTCGCCACGGGACGCCTCCCCTGCTCCCGCGGCCGTGATGACGGATATCGAGGTCTGAATCCCGCGGCTTGAGTGAGCGACAGGAGCCACTGTCTCCCGCAAGCGACAGTCGTGTTGTCTGGTATATGCCCTGTATCTGCCAGGCAATAAAGCCTCACTTTGGATTGCCGGAGCCTGTCTACCGCATGTGAGTACCCGAACCCGTGCGTGAGTCTTCGGATTCCGCAGGCCTAGTGTACGGTGCGTGGTGTTCTCTAGCGAAGCTAGCCGGGGTCCTCTGCTATCCTGTACGTTAGCCCACAGCACTCTCTATTCCAAATGAAACAGCATCACTTGAAACACCTTGAACTGAAATGGTTCTCCTGATAGGGCCCCAGAACATTTGAAACGGGAATTTACAGATCTACCAGCCTTACATATGCTGCCAAAAAGAATGCGAACAACCGAGACAGTGAGCCGCGCAGCAACATACTCTCAACTTTATGCGAGATGAAAAGAGTTGTGTACTTCCTTCCTAGTCCTTCATGAGGTTTTTGAATCATTCACTGAAACCTACAGAGCTGTTGGTGTACGTACAGCAGTGTCATGTTGGACACTATGTGGCACCACCTTTCAGACTTCAGGAAGTTTTCAGCCAAATTGAAATTCATTCCGCCAGTTTACTTCAAAAGCTCTCGTGGTTACACCACTACACAAAACTCTGACTTTCACGAGAGCAAGGGGACGTGCACTCCGCAAGAATTGGTTGTCTGTCCCTTTAGTGGACGACAAAAAAATTAAAGCCGTTCCACTCAATGTGAAAGCTGTTGGGAGTGCAGAGCAGCGATTCGCCATAATGGGCTATAGCGCCGTTATCCACTCACTGCTACCACCCAATGCAATTCAGATTTCCCACCTACGCAGTGCTCGCGCGCCCCCTGCCTGAAACTGCTCCAGCAGGAGTTCCGTTCTTTCTGTGCTTGCTTTTCCTCCCGCACGTGCTGGCATTGTGCTGCCACTTTGTTTCGGTTACTATTGTAAAAGCCAACTCAACGAGTGTTCCTAACGAAACGAACACGGGCTGTGCCGGGTTAATTTTGTGCTCAAATGTACCTACAGGTTTTTTGCGCTAAACAACGGGAAGATGTACAACAAGCGTTAGCTGTTCACGAGTTTCAAACGCTTATGATTACATAAACTGCTAGGCTTTCGAAGCCTGTGGGTTACGCTGCGACAACGGAACGCCATGTGGCTCTACTTGAATCAGCGAGCGAGTTACGACGACAAGGCGAGCCGCTAAAGTGCTCTGCACTTAATACAAACTCGTTCAATGTGACCACCCCTTTCCATTTTCGTGCACAGGTAACGACAACTCCCAGCGAAAGCAGGCGAGAGGAGCGACGCTCACCGCTGTGGGAGTCCTGGAAGTGCCGGTCCAGGTTCTTCTGGAACATGAACCCCCGCCGGCACATGGTGCACTGCAGAGGGTAGGCCTTGGTGTGCTTGCGCACCACGTGGTGGTCCCGCTTGAGGGCACGCTCAAACACCTTGCCACACAGCGGGCACGGGAACTCTGCATTGTCAGGGAGGGAGGAGGGGGAGGGGCACTCCTCAGGCTTCTTCCTTGCACAGAGAGTTGGGGCTACCTGAGTCGCTTCACAGGTGTACTCCTAATGCTGTCTTGCATTTCTGGGTGCAGTACAGTAAAACCTCATTACAATGAAACACGGTATAATGAACTAATGGATATAACGAAGCTATCCTCCTTGAAATTCCCATAGAGGCCTATGTATTTAAGACGTTTTAATGAAGCTGAAATCACCTCGCAATGGGTACAGTCTAGTCCACTCATAACAATGTTAAAGAGCCGAGGAAGTTCTATAGTTGTAACTGATAATTGTTATAAGCGGGTTGCACAAAAAAAGACAAAACAGAGATCAACACATCTTATTTGCATGGGAGCGAGGTCGTCCTACTATTTATTTGCAGAAGAGATACCATAGTTGGTTAGTTTTCTTTGCTGCACGCAAAGCTGGTGCACACCTTTTTTCAAGAGCACCTATAGGTGCTTCAGCTGGCTGAGCAAAAGTCCTTTGCCGAAACGAAGTCCCTGAGAGACTGTATCATGTGTTGAACCTCCTGCGAAGACACTACCCGAGTAGACTGCACAACCGTGTCGTCAGAGTTGTCACTGCCACCGCTGTCCGCAGCACGTGTCCACACAACGATCACCTCTTTAGTGAGGCCCTCAGACGTTTCCAAAACATCGGCCCTGATGTCCCTTCCATTGATGTCCCTTCCACAGAGGCAGTTGAACAGGCACTCAGGTGTAAAAAGTGGAAAAACCGCTGGTTTATCCCTGCCGGTGTACGTCGTATGAAACGGACCACGTGCACCCGGGCGTTGTGTCATCAGGGTTTTTTAATGCATTGTTTCTACGGGAAGTTTGCCGGGACCGCGGTTATCCGTCGTAAGAAGTGAGTCGTCGTAAAACAGGGGAACGTATCAACTGGTTCCGCTGTAGATAAACCTTGTAGATAAACCTGCAAAAATATGTGTATATGTGCTTCACCAAAAAGACGACGGCTTATGTTTATTCTTATGCCATTAATGGCACATCTCTTGACCAAACATTTGAACTTTAATATCTCAGTGTGTGTCTTACCCCTGATGTGTCTTGGCAGCGTCATGTAAATTTGCACGCACGAAAGCTTGTCATGTTTTGGGTTTCCTTTGTCATAATGCAAAACAATTTCCAGTGAAGACTAAAGAGTTGGTGCACAAGACCAATGGTCGTCCCATATTCAAGTTTGCCTGTATGATATGGGATTCACACATAAGATCTCATATCGAGAAACTAGAAAGAGTGCAAAACTTTGCTACTCACTTTGTTCTCAAAGACTACTCAGGGAACTTCAGTGTTTCCACTGCTAAGCGTAGCCTAGGTAGCGATTCACTTTGGCATCGTAGGCGAATAGTCAGGCTAAAATTTTTTAACAGCATATTTCATAACAGAACTGGGATAGAGACGGAAGTTATTTAATGAGCCAAGAGTGTATTGTTAAGGGCAGATCACTCCTGTAAAATAAAAGAAATACATTGTCGACCCGAATTGTTTAAACATGCTTTTTTTCTTAAAACCATTAGCAAATGAAATAAGTTGCCCAATGATGTTGTCTCAATTACGTCTAATGATGTACAGAAAAACCCCATTACAAGAGACACTCAAGGGAACCAAAAAATGTGTCTCTTGTAACCAAGGTCTCTTGTATGCAATGTTGCTAACATGGTGAACATAAGAAAACCAACCAAACCGCCTTTATTCAAATGTCTCTTATAACCAAGTGTCTCTTGTAACAGTGTCTTTTGTAACGAGGTTTTATATTTTCATGTTCTTTGTAATGTATTCTCGTTCACCATGCCTGGTTTCGGCTTGTCATTAATGCTTTGAATCATGTTTCTGGATGCCTGCTTTTATGTATGAATCCCCCCCCCCCCCCGCACCCCCAAAGTAATGTTTTGGAAAGGCAGGGTACTATGATAAATAAATAAATAGAGATGTCACTGCTGCAAGCATACTTTGAAAACGTCATTCGCAAAGCCGTACCAAAGAACTTTGTGAACTTGCCCTCCATCCTTAGGCTTCTTACCTTGCACCACTTAAATCTTGTCACCCCTCTCAACAACACTCAGCAGCATTCCTTCTCACCTCAGCAAACCACCCCCATTAACGCACCTACTCTAAACCCCAACACAACACATTTCGACTGTTCGCGAGGCTTTACTCGTGCGACTTCCTTACTCGTGTGACTTGCATCAGCCACTGACGCCTCCGCCACTGGCTCCGAGGCGGTGGCCATTGTCGCCGCCGCCGCCGCCACCACCTCAGCGGTGCCCTCGTCGCAGTCCATGCCGACCGCCCGAAGTGCCGACACCACATCGTCAGAGAACACCGCATCCATGGCGGTCAGGGGGGCTTCCATGAAGGGCTCTCCTGCCGGCACCGTCTAGAAAGACACAACAGCAGAACTATCGAGTCTCATGCTAATATATATACCAGTAAAAGGAAAGCTGGTGCTTAAATGGGCCATGCAGACAAAACACAAGTTTGGTTCATTAGAAAGATTGCCTTGTTAGAATCTTCCTTGTTTATATTTATTCCATGAAGAGTGTATAATGTGTACCGATTGTGTAACCCCACAGTGCTTGAAAAACTCTGACATGTACTGTGTATATGGCCTTCCTGCGAGAATCCCCTGTTATGTTTATGTTTAAATATGCTTAAATGTTTAAATATGTTTAAGTATGTTTAAATAAATAAATAAATACTCTCACCACTACATATTACTGCGCACTTCGCTCAAAGAAGCTTTACAATCACAAAAATAAGAGAATGGCCATGCGACCCACTAGCTCATTTCCCACAACAGAACCTTTGCTGTCATATATGTCAGCTGTACTATTGGCTGAGGCTGGCAAAAGCAAACGCAAATTTGGCGGGGCTTATAAGCTTGCCGAACGAGCTATTTGAGCTTAAATGTAGGGTACATTCTTTCTATAGCAGTAAGCAGTGTGGGGTGATCAATTCAAGTTACGAACGAGCAAGTAAACACCGAAGCAGTTAGTGCGGCACTTTGCCGGCTGACACTGCACACACAGCCATCGAACGCGCTGGACTTGTCCGAAACAACACTGACTAACTGACATAAGCGGCACGGCCACTTACAGGACCATGTTTGTCGAGTCATAGCTTACGTTTCAAGAAACGGCTACTATCAACCGTAATAGAAACACAGCAGGTGTAGAAGTACGGGTAGAAGCAAAGTGCGAACACCGGCACTTCAACAGTATTGCAGCGCCATGTGCGAAAGTGGGCGATAAACAAGATAATGAAATGGAAAACCTGCGAGATGGGAGCAGCCCTGGTCAGCAGGCTATATTAATTTTTAAGGTCCTGCTTTTAATAGTACATCATTGTCGACATCACAAAAAGACGATTTAGCGGGAGAATTGAAATTTTGACTGTAAATATTTAATTTCTCAGTGAATAAAGCATCGTTTGCTGCCGAAGAAGTGCTTAGGGCCCTATAAAACACTAAATCTTTCGAATAAAACAAACTTGTATACTGTCTGCATGGTGGTGTGCCGTCATTGTCACCCCTGACAACAACACCATCAAGTTTCGCACTAGTACACACTAGAGGGAAATCTGTCATTGCATTTACGCACTGTCATGGGCATCGCTCCACCCACAACTAGAACCATTCCTTCTCCTACTTGGCTTGGCTTGACACAAGGCTTCATTTCGCTCCTGAAGCCAAAACCAACAAGATGGGTAACGCTTTTTTCTTGTTCCTCGTCCGTGAAGCTTTTGAATATTGCCTGACAAATTACCTTTCATAACTCCCTTTCTCTACTGATAAAACAACTTTGATTGATTGATTGTAGGGTTTAACGCACCGACGCAACGAAGGCGGTGAGGCGCGCCGTAGTGGAGGGCTCCAGATTAATTTTGACCACCTGGGGATCTTTGACGTGCGCCGAAATCTCGTACACACAGGCGTTTTTGCTTTTCGCCTCCATCAGAAAAGCGGCTGCCGCGGCCGGGAATCGAACCCGCGACCTCGTGCTCAGCAGCGTAACACCTTAGCCACTGAGCCACCGCGGCGGGTGATAAAACAACTTTGAATGACCTCTTACAGTAATATTGTTCTTTTCCTTTTTTTTTTCAGCCTTAGGCAACTTGTGAGCTTGTTGGCGAGCCATGCCAGGTCATAAAGGAACATTTCTCCATGGTACATAAAGGCACGCTTGCAGAAGTGCGGCTCGCGTATACACTAGCACCAGATAGTATGAAGCCCTACGAAGAAAACCAAAAAGAGCAGCAACATTTTTTTCTTGCTTGCCTTGCATAAAGCTTGAGAACATAACAAATAAATATTGTAGGAGCAATGCTTTTACACTTATAGACCAACTTCAAATAGCCCTTTAACAACAATATTGCGGCTTTTCTGCAGCCCCAGACAACTTTCAAGCTTGTTTATAAGCCATGCCAAGTAAGATTGAAGCGCTTTTTCGCAGTGCCACACTCTAGTTACACCAAAATTTCTACAAACCTATATGGAACACAATTTGATTCCCCCGTTCCACCAACCTTTGCCCCCTGTTGAGAATAAAGATCTGACACCAAATGCTATCTATCCAGACTCCTCGTAGCTACTTACTACGTACCGTATTTACTCGAATAATGCTCGCACTCGTGTAATGCTCGCACCCCTAATGCGCACCCCTAATGCCAAAACTTTGATTTTTTGTATGCTCACATCCTCCTCACACCCCCAAATTGCAACGGCGAAATTTGTCTGCTTGCGAAACCCGCATGATGCCTGCACTCGCCACCACTCTGTTCGGTGCAGAGCGCGGTGTATCCAGGCTCGCCAGGCGCATGGCCGTGTAGTGCAATCTCTCAAATGCTACTCACACTTTTGTTGGGCCAGTTTTACATACGCGCTACTAGGCAGTGTTTGCGCAGCCCCTGGTTGTCCCTTCGTTGGAGGAGCAGCAGTCAGTCTAATCAGTTGTAAAGAGTTCGCTTTCCACCATTTCGCTTTGTTCTGTGCTGGCTTCGATACCACTTTGCCGTGGGGTGCTACATCAGTTATACAGCCACTTTCAAGTTGAAAGCTATCAAATACGCTATAGAGCACGACAACCGCACCGCAAGCAGGCCGTTCGGCGTCAATGCGTTCAGTGTGTACTACTGGAGACGGCAGCACAAGGAACTGAAGGCGACCAACACGCAAAGTTAAAGGAGCTGTGCACTAAGCTGGCTGTCATTCCGGGTAGCCTAGCATCCATGCTGAAGCCTTTGAACGTGTCTTTGAAAAAAGCCTTCAAAGGTAATGTTCGAAAGCTGTACACAGAGTGGATGGCCAGCCCGCTCTGATGCCGGCCAGCAAGATAAGGAGAATGTTGGTAGAGCTGCTATGCATCTGGATAGCGGGAGCGCGGGGAATGATCGTCGCAGACATTGTCATCAAGAGCTTCAAGACGACGGGCACATCGAATGCCCTGGATGCGACTGAAGACCACTTGGTGTAGGCTGGAGACAAAGCCTCTGAAGCCAATGTGGACACTGGAGGTGATAACGAGGAGATGACCAGCGATGGCAGCAGCACTGACTCGGACTAGGACTGTTCCCACTTGGGTCCCCAAATACCAAACGTGGGACGGTGAAGTTGGGCGGCGGCTGGCCGCAACAAATTTTATGCTTTGCGCCTATGTCGACCTTGTACTTCCATTAAAAATTAAAGTCCTGCTTAAAAGTATCTTGGTTGTGTATAATACATATTGAAATCTTTTAAGCTCGTTTTTACCACTCAAAATTTTTTTTACCCCGTATAATTACCGCACCCCTTAACTCCACACCGACTTTTCCGGAAAGAAAGTGTGAGGAATACATGAATAAATAAGGTACTTTTACTTCCTCATCACTGAGCCACAATCCTTGCGCTAAGGATGCACTACGTACATTGTCTCTCTCTTCCTTTGTCTATCCCAAATTGCCAGGAAGCACAGAACATGACCTTTCAAGGACTTAACACTCCCCATTTCAAAGACGTCCAAACAGCAGCGCGTCTCACCTCATAGGCCTGCTCGATGACCGAAACATCAGCTTCGCTGAGATCCACCACAGTTGCGACCGCGGTCGTTACTGGCGCAGCTGCCGCTGCGTCCTCCTCCCTTCCCGCTCCTCCCTCTGCCCAGCGGTTCTCCCGCAGGTGCTTGCGCTGGTGCATGCGCAGCCCCCGGTAGCTGGTGAAGGAGCGGTCGCAGAGACCGCATGCGTAGTCACCCCCCTCGGTCGCCGCGCTGCCCTCAAAGTGCGACCGCTCGTGTGCCTGCAGCAGCGAGGCCGACGTGAAGGTGCGGGCGCAAGCGCAGCATTGCAGCGTGGGCGGTCCCCGACCGGGCGCGCTGCCCTCGGCCGAGTCGGCCTCCTGGTCGGCGTCGTCCGTGCCCCCGTGCCGCTTCTCGATATGCCGGTTCAGCCAGGCCTGCACAATGGAAGACGACTCTTTGTCACTCGGGCCGTTTAATTAAAGGGACCACAAAGACAAAGTACAAGTTGCTTTCCTGTACTGTTCCTTCCTTCCTTGGTTCATTAAAAATTGGCTTCAACCCACGCTGTGAAGGTGCTTGGACTGCAAAGCAGCAAACGACACCCCACAACGTTTGCCCGTGCGGCGTCATTGAATTACACACATGGCTCTACAAAGAGTGAAACCAGAGACTCTGCCAGCCGTTACCTGGGATTCGTGGGGGCAGCGTACCGAACGCAGTAGCGTCGGCCGAAAGAAAAAGGAGAGAAGCGTCTTTCAAATGGTGAGGGGGAGGAGGGCGGCACACGCGGCTACTGCGTTCATCTCCCTCACTGCCTCCCACTCACTCTTGTTTCATGTGTCGCCACCAAAGAGGGCCCTACCTCTCCCCAGATGCCGTATCCAAACCACTGTCTGTCTCCCCGTCTCCATGTGTCGGCGTAGCTAGCTAGTCGGCAAGACCATGGGTTATCACTCTGCTTCTCTTTGGCCCCAGGTTCGATCCGTGGCGGTGCCAGTAGCTTGTTTGTGTAGCCTGGGTGTAGCCAGTAGCCAGTAGTAGCCTGGGATATTTTTTGTGTAGCCAGTAGTAGCCTGGGAAATTTCTGCTGACGCAGACACGAAAATTTCCTTGTCTGGTTAGAGGTATAGTGCTTCGCAGTAAAAGACTGCTTTGTCTCTACAACAATCATGCCCATTTTATCACAAAGCTCAAACAACTGGTCAAAGATATAAAAGAAAACGCATGAAGCAGTGGCGACTCCCCAACCACTCCCTGGCTGGCAGAGCCTCTATGACATCACGGAATCTTGTTTGTGCAACTGGTTTGTGCAACTGACTGAAGCCACCACCGAAAAGCTTGACCAGGGAATTGTAAAGGGGCTGCTAATTCCCTTTGATCGTATCGTCTGGATGATAATGGGCAGCTAACACATTGACAACTATGTTCTTAGTGCGGGCCCATACTAAATCCCTGCAGCACAAAATTTAAGTTTTCCGATATTTGCTACTTTGTTAGTTACACGGGTACTCACACTAATTTTTGGGGTGAATATTACAGGGGAACCTCGGTAATACGACTTTCAAGGGACCGCGTGAAAGCGTAGTATGAATGGGGTGTCGTATGACCGGGGTGCGGGTAAATGCTGGCCTAGTAGACGGTCTCACGTGACAGGTGAGCTAAGAACTTATTTAAACTACCATACATAGCACACGCTCGCGTGATTTGCGAACCTTTAACTAAAATCTCAAGTTAAAAAAAAAAAGAAGAAATGCCTATTTTGAGCCCACTTTCCCTTTATGGCTTCTGTGCTAGCCCACCAGCCCTGAGCCTCGCGCGTGCGAGATGAGCCAACATCGGAAGGCTGACGCGGTGAGAAAGTTGAGAGGGGGAAACGGTGAAAGTGTGAAACTGCCAAGGCCGAGCAAAACTAACGGATAGCACGAGGCCGCAGAGGAAAAAATGGAGGAAAAGAAAGGAACAGAGTGACAACGCAGCGTTGAAAGACACTGACAAGCAGAAAGCAGAAAGAGGGAGAGAGAGAGAGAGCATCGTGAAAGGAAGAAACTTGGATATGTGGGCAAGGAAAGCGGGTGTTAGGTCATCGTGACGGGGTTGCGTTTCGTATGTGTTTTTAAGTTCATTGGCTCGATGGGAGCTTCAAATTTGCAATCCGCATGCCACCTGGACTTCGACTGACTTCTCGTGGTTGGCGTTCTGCTGCTGCGTGGGGCCGTCGAAGGTTAACTTCCGCCCCCATACTTGACTGCTTGCTTGCGTCTGTTCAGCAAGTGGTCTGGCCCAACTTCAAACCTTTGCACATCAAGCAGCATCAAACGGGGGTTAAAAATAAAGAAAGGTTGGGACAAGGCGGCAAAGCAGTGTAAAACATGAAAAAACACCCCTTTAACACCACGTTATCCCTGCTTTATCACCACCAGCTTCCCGCGTATGAAGCAGACCACGTGCACCTGGGCGTTGTATAATGGGGATGCATTTTAATGCATTGTTTCTGTGGGGAGTTTGCCGGGACCGTGGTGATCCGTCGTAACCACCGGGGCGTCGTAAGACCGGAGACGTATCATCGGGGTGTCACTAGAGCTCTGAAGTATGGAATGAATTATTCAGGAATGAAGGGTAGTATTAAACAATTTTCTGGTACTGTGGTACAGTGCTGTTGCTGCATGTTAGAGAGGCAACATAGACCAGACTGTGGTGCCATCACATGTGCTTGAATGGAGAAAAAAAAAAAAAAAAAAAACAGGACTTTTGTAAATGGTGGTAGCTCACACTTGCAGATGGTGCAATATCTCATAAAAAAGCACACTGCACCCCTTTCCCTCCTAAGAGAACTCTAGAACTGTGCCAAACTTTTGGCTCGTTCATTACTGCAGACAATAAATACAACCTGCAGTTTTGAAACAGGAGAAACAACGCTGCCTTCGGGAAAACTGCTAAGCAGGAATTACTCGTGTGAATGTTCTAAAACAAATCGCTCCAGGCTTGAAACTTCGATGAAGGTGCAACAGGGTTTTTTTTCTCAGTTATTCATTCAGGAGCATGTTAAATTACATTTTGAAAGTGATAACTTCAGTGTGTTCCACATGTGTTTGGCCACGGTTATCACTATGCCAATGCAAACACCGCACTGGTCACAATGGGTGGAATCTCCCAAAAAATCCAGAGATGCCCCAAGTCTTTGCTACCGATCGCAAGCAACTTTCCACTCGTCACTCTAATCGCTTCATGATCATTACAGTGCCTTCGGCTAAGTTGAAGGGGCTACACTTGAAGCCCCCAACACAAACACAGCAAAGGGTTAAAGGGACCCTGCAACACTCTTCGTGCAGTGCAAGTAAACCTGCGCGACGTTTAGATAAGACTTCCAGGAACACCCGAGCCAAATATTACACATGCGCGTGAAGCGGTAAGCGCGCAAATCGCCGTGAAAGACGCGAAAAAACCAACCGCCCTCTCTCACTCATACAGCAGATAGCCCTATGCGCGTGCGCATACTCTCGCCTATTTCTCTGCTGAACACCGTGATAAGGCGCTGACATGCCGGTCGGTCGTCACTCCCGCTATATTACTAAAAATTTCTGAGGTTGTACATTTGAGGCAAAATATACGTAATTAACTGGCAGTGCCCGCACTCATTTACTTAGGAATGCCTGCAGGGTTAATTTTTTAAGCGAAAAAAAGTGTCAGTGCAACTCCGGCACGTGTGGGAGGGAAAGCAAGCACAAAAAGAACAGAACTCCCGCTGGCACTGTTTCAGGTGGGGGGGGGGGGCGTGCGAGCACTGCAAAGGCGGGAAATTTGAATTGCATTGTGTGGTAGCAGTGAGCGGTTAACGGCGCCACAGCCCATTATGGCGAATCACTGCTCTGAACTTCCGTCAGCTTTCACATTGAATGGAACGGCTTTTATTTTTTGTACACACCAGTGCCATCTATGGTTTAGTCTGAGCACCCATTCTATTCCTTTGAGCAACTGCTAAAAGAACCCCGCTGTTCAACCTCAGTAGCCTAATGGGTAGAATCATAGGCTTTGGTGCAAATGGCCTGGGTTTAAGCTTAAGATGCGGTGAAGTTTTTGCAAGACACACAGTAATTTTTTACTGTAAAAATTCTGTGTGGCCCAGTTCTAAGCATTATTTTCATAAATAAGGGCGCTTCGGTACTTCTTAGGTCCGTTTGGGGGTGATGCTTGGCATAGTGATGCATTAATTATTGTTATGCATTGCACCGAAAGTGCCTGGTATGCAGAATTCTTCAATATGCACCAGTTGTGAAACTGCACTTAGGAACCTGCGCAGCACGAGCACCCTTGCCCCGTTGAAGCTGAGAGAAAAGTGCATTGGCATGGCACCTAGGGGACAAAAACTGAACTTTGCTAAACTTTTACTTAGAGGGACCCTGGAGGCACTTACCATCGACTACTCGGAATGTATTTTGGTATAAAGTCTATTGTCCCAGCAATCTCCTCCCACAAGAATTACGAAAATCCGTTCACTATCACCGAAACTACGCGCCATGAGAAATTGCTCATAATTGTTCCCTCTCAACTCAACTGTGGACAACACGACGAAAGCTGCGCCCTCTCTCCCGGCAAAAATGCGCCTCGCAGCATTCTCTTCGGCAGCCTTTGATATGTTACAGGCCAGGAAGTTTGCTGCTTTTTTTGGCAATATGGAGAGGTCTATTCCGGCCTGGTGCAACATAAAAGCAGGCATGGCTGCCTCCTCGCAAGCGCACGCTCAGGCTGGTCAGAGTTACTTGATATAGGAGTTGCGAAACTTCCCATAGGCCCCATGAATTAAAAAGTGGCCCTGCAATTGGTCCACTGTTTTGGATTTTCCCGTACAGTGGCGCCTTCTGTTGGTGACAAAATAAACTATACAATGTGGTTCGCCACTCTACAAGCTGGGCGAAAAATGGTATTTGGGTGCTTTCGTAAATTTTTTGTGCCGAAGAAACCAAAGGTGTTGAACCACGCAAGTGTTTTATATGCATTCAAACCAAGAGTAGTAAAAAAATGTGTCCGTGTTCAACATGATGCATTGTCGCCTGCACATTGTCGTCTGCTGCGCGTCATATGCGGTCTTCCAGCAGCAAAAAAAGAGTTAAAAATTCGCTTCAAGGGCTTGACGCAAGCTTGAAAGGATTATTGATCAGCTACTGGATTAGTTTTGGCATACAATGTGATGAAGGCCGAGCGACAACTGCAAACTTAGTACTTCAGGTCGAACCTGCGTTGTGCTGGAGTGCCCGCTCAAGTGCCTATCGGTCGAGGCAGTTGCGCAGACGTAGAAACAATTGCAACAAAAAACCGCAGTTAAGGAAGCAATGAATAACTTAGGAAAGTACAGAAATAAAGAATTACACCCCTTCAAAATAAAATTTCACGTTAAATTGTCAGTTTGAATAATTAGTTTGTTTTTTGGATAGTGCGTGCGGTAACCGCAGTGGCGCCACCATACGCATGATCCAAAGCAGGAGGGGTCCAGGTGCGGGCCGTTTTTTTGAGGCGGAGTTTCGCAACTGCTCCCATCAAAGAGCTCTGCAGGCTGGTAGGGTGTTTCTAAGAAATAAATGTTTGTTGTCGAGTGGTCTCATTGAAATGGGAGTATTGAGTTCGCCACTCAAACTCCGTGCGCCGTCAAAACACAAAACAAACGCCAAAACTGTGCGTACAGGTTCAGACATAGAAGAGGTTCATACACAGCACTGCCAACAGCAGATGGTCACAGGAAATGTGAGAAATAAGCCGTGAAGTTGACCAGCAAAAGCCAATAGGACAGCCATGGCCTCAATGACGTCGCAGAGGCCATGCCAGGGGTGCATGATAAGGAGAAATGAAGAGAGCGCGGTTGGTTTTTCAGTCTTTCACAGATTGGCGCACTCACCGCTTCACGTGCACGTGTAATACCGTATTTACTCGCATAATCCTCGCACTTTTTTTTCGGAAAAGTCAATGCAAAGTTAGGGGTGCAAGAATTATGCGGAAAAAAAAAAAAAAAATCCGGTGCACAGTGTTGCCAATTTGCCTTATACCAATCCCGCTAAATGTAGCGGTCGTTTTTTGTATATGTAAGCTCAGTGTTGCCAACAGCAGCTATTTCTTTTTATTTTATTATTTACAACGTAAACAGTCTCCCGTCGATCAGCGATCATGAAATTTCCGCTTTTGCTTCCTGGCGCGCGCCCTATCTCGTCGTCGTATGTGCGTGCCCTACTCCAGTAACGCACGCTGAAGTCGGTGACGCCGAAGTGCCTGCCTGCGGCACGGTTGCCGTGTTCAATCGCGTACTCTTTCGTTTTCAATTTGAAAGCGGCAGTGTAGCTGGCGTTCCTCCCCATGGCGAAGCGGCACCAAGCACAAAACAAAGAGATCAAAAAGTTCTCAGAATGGCAGCGAGCTATCCACCACTGAAGCGAGTGACTCACTGACTAGAGTGGACTCGACCACGACGGCGACACGACAGCGGGCTGCGCGAACACCGTCTAGTTGCGCGCACGCGAAACATGCGCGAAACCGGCTCAAGGACAGTGTGAGTAGCGTGTTAGGGCGCCTGTTAGGGAGTAGCCATGCAGGTTGTTAGGGCGCCTGGATGTCCTTGGATACACAGCGCTCTCCGCCGAACGGAGAGGCGGCGGGGGAGGGCGCGTGCACCATGCGGGTTTCGCGAGCGGGCAACTTACGCCGCTGCAAAGTTGGGGGTGCGAGAATTATGCGAGGAACCAAAATATCCAAGTTTTGGTGGTTCACATTAGGGGTGCGAGGATTACGTGAGTGCGAGGATTACGCGAGTAAATACGGTATTTGACTCAGGTGTTCCTGGCAGTGTAATCTAAACATCCCGCAGGTTTACTTTCACTGCTGAAAGAGTGCTGCAAGGTCCCTGTAATAACACAACTTAATAAAAAAAAAAAGCCTGCTTTTCAAATTAAACACATTAAATTGGGTACTGTTTATTTATGTTTTCGTGGTCTTTCCCTTATGACTTGCCGCAGCAGCAACAAGCCCTCGAGTACTACTCCAACTTTCTGACGACAGCTGGCAGGCTAATGCACTTGCCCCGTGCTTGCACCTGTTTGCTGCCAACCGTAGACTATCTTTTGATACATGGGGGCTATGGGGACTTTCGCAACCGGTGTACACTGGGTACATTTGACTCGTTTGTAGCTATCTTGCAACGGAAGATCACCTCTAGGTGAGACCACAGCCAAAGCCGAATACACCACCGCCGCTCTAACCGGCGTCTTTGCCGGGGCCCACCTGTGAGCGGAAGACCTTCCCGCAGGTACCGCAGAAGAGCGAGGGTGGCGAGCGTGGCGCTCGCGCGGTCACTACGGGGGCGTTCCTGGGGGGCGGTGCCGGGGCGGCGTGGCTGTCGCAGTGCTCCTTGAAGTCGGCCAGGGTGCGGTACTTCTGGCGGCACACCTTGCAGCACAGCTCCCCTTGCACCGCGTGCAGCCGGATGTGGTAGCGCAGCTCGTCCCTGCAGCAGCGCAGGGCACGCGCTCCGCTGCACCACGCACTTCGGGACACACTATCACGGTGTCTACCAAGCTGAAGCTTCCAAATTCCTCGAGCTTTCCACGAACTTCTACAGACCACTCAAAATAAATGAGAATTCCTGGTTTCCCAAGATTTCCCCAGTTGGTAGACACCCTGATAACACAACGAGGCTACTCCTGACGTGCACAGCACTCAAAAGCACAGTACTAAGTTCAAGGATGACTTGCCCCTTATAACCAACTGCCTTCTACATCCGATGTCTGTTGTAAAAGAGGTCCATTTAATGGGAAAGATAGGGCAGCCAACCATGTGGGTGAATAGTGTCTCTTATACCCATTTGTCTCTTACATCCATGTCTCGTATAACGAGGCTGAACTGCAATGCAAAGAATCGATGATCATCAACGAAGAAGCACACAACCATTTCTTACCCTGATTCGGTCGTGTAGTCACACACGGTGCATGTCAGGATGTTGGGGTCAGCGGCAGGTCCCTCTGAAAACCGATCGAGGTGCCCAAACTCAAATGCAAGGCACACAGAAGCCGTAGCTAGGCCACAAGTACATGTGTAGTCAGAGGGCTGTGAATTCAGTGGTGCATCGAAGTGCAGAAATTTGGCTGTTTTGACTCCACTCAAGGTCAGAAGAAAACCAACTTTCACAAGCAATGGCTCAAACCTACCGCCCCGATATTTCCGCACGGGTTCTGATAAAAGCAAGAGATGACAAGATGAAGCTATCTCTTCACCTTGTGAGAGCAGTTCATGTTTCCTTTACGCTGTTGTGGCACCAGAACACGCCCCCCACAGAAAAATTCAAATTAAACGTGCACCGCGGAAAACAATACGGCGTAATGCCCAACATGACAGGAACAGGCCCATTTCACGTGGCTACCTCCTCTACTACCGCTACTAATGCCTCGCGGAAAACCGCGAGCATTACTTTTCATCTTTCACACACGACTGGCTGCAGGGGATAAAACTGATAATCACACACACGTAGGACGACGAGAAGTCCCATTTTGGCCGCAACATTCCTGTTCGCTTTTGAGGTCCGCTTGTGTCGTCCAAGCTTTTTGTCCCGATAACCAATCATGCCCCGTTTTTGCCGGACTGGATAGTTTTTCAAAATTGGTGCCAAGCAAGTTGATCGAACCAAAAGTGTGTCAACTCGCTGCAAGTATATACGTATCACAAGTACGACCTCAAGTAGCCTAAAACATTTACCGAGAGGGAAAAATTTAGATCTACTCTTGCCAAAGAACGCTTTAAAACTTCTTGCCGAAGACGACTTTGACGGGGCTTCATTTCACCGTTTGCCATTGGCAAGCAAAGCATTGAAAAGAAACTAGAAGATTGGAAACTTTTAGGTATTTCGATAAGGAGCAACGCAAGCAAGACAGGATGTTATTTTGAAGTAAACAGGAAGCTTGTGCGAGAATGGAATACCAAGTAGCGATGCTCTTGCAACAGTGTCATGGGAAGAACAAGTTGAAGACAGTAGTGAGCAACGGGCGACCTTTTGATGGTCTTACTGACAATGAGTGAGCGACTAAACCAAGCCCGGCGTTTCTGAGGTGTTTTGCTGATGTTTTCGTGATGTTTTCCAGCACTGATCAAAAGATGGCCCACTCTGCTTTTTACTCCCATTAGGCGTGGTAAAAAGGTGGGCATTTGCTCAAAATTTTACGGTAAGTCAAGCCACTTGGGATATTTTTTTATGCACTCTTAAAATTGCGCACACTTAAGCATTTTTGTATTTCAACATCCCCAGAAACACCGCTTTCAAGCCTGGAAATCAGAGCGACGACCTAATGTGTAGGGTCGTCGCTCTGATTCCACTATATTCTGATTCCGCTAAACTACTACCGTATTTTCCGGTGTATAAGTCGCGGTTTTTTTCTGAAATTTTTGTTGGTGCGTCTTATCCACCGCTGCGACCTATGTATGGAACAAATCTGGTTCGCGGCGGCTGCGCCTCGCCAGCGCACGTTGAGACACAGCTCTATGGTCTAAATGAATCCAAAGCCCACCGCTAGGGCGTTTCTCATAGCCCATTGTCGCTTCAGGACATTAAACCAAAGAATTCCCATAAACAATGATGATGGCCTGCAACAACCGCGTGCCACTTTCCGCCATGCGCAGTAACTACAGTTCAGAATAAATTTAAAGTAACATCAAACCGGGTTGCAAAAACAAAATGCAGCTTATAAATTATTACAGAGAGTTACACTGAAGGAGGTAAACGTGCTTCTAATTTTTAAAATGACAGCTTGCTGATAAGTTTCGATTTTCGAGCTGCTTCGATGCGCGTCACTTCCGTCCGCCATGACGCCTTTATTGCGCTGATTTATGACAGCGCGCAAGTGACGCGCGATGTTTTGAGAGGTGGCCAAATGGGTCTCCGACTCTTGGGACTCCATTTCTACAAAAACAGTTGTAGCCGGGTTGATAAAGGCCGGAGTAATTCCGTCCGCGAAGGGTGATGATGTTGGCGAAGAAGACATCAGTGAGTCGGAGGATGACAGCGATGCGCCGGCGGAACATCCCCTTGAAGTTGCTCAATTGTTTATTTGTTAGCGAGTTGGAGGAAGACCTCGATGGTTTTGCCTAAATGCCGTCTGTAAGTACATGCCATCTGTGTGCATCAATAAACCATTTTTGAGAAGCTCTGTCTAGACTTTGGACAGTATATGCACGTGTCTAGCCATTCCTACCGGGGGATGTGTTCATAGGCGGCCGCCGCCGCAACCATGTACTTTCGCCGCAGTTTCTAACGATATGATTCGCTATGAGTTTACCTAATTAACAAGTGCGTGTTGTATACCGGTGCGTCTTATACACCGGTGCGACTTATATACGTTTTTTTCGGAAAAACTGTCTTTTTGAGGGGGGTGCAACTTATACAAAGGTGCGACTTATAGACCGGAAAATACGGTATATACATACACACACCTCAATTCATAGTCAGCAAGTATGCGAGACGTGATGTAAAACACTTGAAGGGACCCTGCAACACTCTTTGAGCAGTGCAAGTAAACCTGCGCAACGTTTAGATTACACTGTCAGGAATACCTGAGCCAAATATTACACGTGCACGTGAAGCGGTGAGCGCGCAAATCGATGTGAAAGACGCGGAAAAACAAACCGCTCTCTCTTCAGTTGTCCTCATTATGCATGGCCTGAGGGACGTCACATAGGCCATGGCTGCCCGATCGGCTGTCACTGGTCAACTTCGCGGGTAGATTCTCCCATTTCCGTCGTGTACGAACCTCTTCTATGCCTGAACCTGTAGGCACAGTTTTGCCGTTTCTTTTGTGTTTTGAGTGCGCGCGGAGTTTGAGTGATGAGCTCAATACTTCCCTTTCAACGGGACCACTCGACTACAAACGTTTATTGCTTCAAAAACGCCCTACCAGCCCGAGCGCGCACTTGCGAGCAGGCACCCATGCCTGCTTTTTTGTGGCACCAGACCGGAAATAGGCCCCTCCGCGTTGCGGAGAAAAGGAGAAAACTACCCGGCATGTGATATATCGAAGGCCGCCGAAGAGAACGCCGCGAGCCGCCCCCCTCTCCGGGAGAGAGCGTGCAGCTTTCGTCGCGTTGCCCCCGGTCGAGTTGAGAGGGAACGATTATGCGCGATTTCTCATCGCGTGTAGTTTCGTTAATTGTGAACGGATTTTCATAATTCTTCCGGGAGGAGATTTCTGGGACAATAGACTTTATGCCAAAATACATTACTAGTAGTCGATGGCAAGTGTTGCAGGGTCCCTTTAATGGTAAGAACTTTAAGGAAATGGTGTCAGATCCAGTACCTGGCATAGGGCTGTCCGCATTCTCGAGGTCATCCTGTGAAAGAACATTGAAAATAAAAAAACGCCAAGTTTTAATGAACACAGTTGATGACTGCATCTTATGAAAACGGAGCAGCCTCATAGACTGAAGTTAAGCAATAAAAAGTGAGCATATTTGCTAGAAAGCAGCGATATGCAGTTAATATGAGTTTACCAGAAGATGATTGCCAAAACGCGCCTGAAAATGAAAAACTACCGCAGGTTGTCAAGAATGTGAAGAGATCATGCAAAGCTCGAGAACTATATTGCAGAAGCGATAAATAGTACAAGAATGCACTTGACATTCACAAATTTTGTTGGGAGTACCAATGCTGGAAAATACCAGGCTTTTTCATCAAAGAAAAAAAAATAATTACACCTTTGCAATAATGGAGGAAAGCAGTGAAATCACTGTACCAACTCTGCAAACAGTGACTCAGGTGTACCAACACCTCCACACATCCATTGCAAAAGAAAATTAGCCCTAATGTGTCGGTACATTTCAGTGAAACACAAGACCAAGGTGAAGGACAAGTAGCGCTATCGATGCACCACAAAATAAAAAAAAAAGGAAAGCCTGTAACTCTCCACACTTAGGTGCCTTAGGTGCACTGCAGTGTTGGCACTGGCAAAATGGCCACCTTTTTCCGAACACGCCAATGAGAGTGTTTGCGTGGAACACTGGTTCTTGATATTTTAACAGTAAACTTCTGTCCGAAATTCCCAACTTAGAACTAAACGCACTGTGCCACTTGACAAGAGACCACTCAACCACGGCTAGATTATAGGCCTAGCGGTTCCACCAGCCAGACCAACCGGTACCTGTGCCCTGCTCACAAATTAATAGCACTGCTTGCTACAGCCAACTTTTGAAAACCAGCTTGATCCACGCCCGTTGAGGGCATAGGAGCGTTTGTCTGTTCCAACTACTAGCTCACTTACCGTATTTTCGCGATTCTAGGCACCCCCAATTCTGAGAACCCCGCCCCTACTTTCATAAAAAAATTGGAAAAAAAGTTTTCATGCAAATCTAAGCACCCCCTCTTCTGCAAGGAACCGCGCCCTGCGCAGGCTATATATTCATGCGGCCCAGGCCGCCAACTGTGCTTTCTCACTCTGTTTTTGAGCCTTTCACTGCACTTGAGTCATTTAAAAAAAATGTTTGACGGAACCAAAGACAACACGCTGTGGGATACTGAGAGCAGCGGCTCAAGCGACGCAACACACTCGAGTGGTATATCTTAATGTGACTGAGTATCAGATGCAAACTGTGAGTTCATTGTCTGCGCCTACTTTTTTCAATGTTTGCTGTATAAAACATTATTCCTTGCTCCTGTCTCCTCTAGTTACTGCCACAAAAAGTGTGTTTGTATGTGGGTCGGAGGGCGGGGGGGGGGGGGGGTGTCATTTTAGGTTTTCCGAATCTAAGCGCTCCCCTGACTTTGGGCATCGCAATCTTGGAAAAAAGGGGGTGCTTATAATCGAGTAAATACGGTATTCACCACATCTATGTTAGAGAGCAATAAATGTGGCTTTGCCCAGTGCACATAATACGGCACCATTTCTTAACTATAACTGTGCACCTTCCAAAAACCCTTAACAGTCATAGTGCACTGGCATAGAGAATGCAAATAGTAGCAAGGTCACGAGAGCTGCCATCGGGGTGGGTTCCAATAGTCCCCTTTGTTTCAAATATGCTCTTCGATCCCCGAGGCACATTAGTACACCTTTGCGTTTGCAAGCACCAAGGAGTGCTCAGTGGCAGCTAAAAGAGGGGACCTAAGGCATCGACACAGAAACAAGGAAGTGGCAATTGCTTGACAACTCACAAACAGCCTGCATGTATCGGTCATACAGGACCGATACAATCACATTAATTTCACGTGGAGGGTTTCTTCAGCACGGTAATAAGCAGGTGCTTCAGATTTCTCGAGATTGATGAGAATGGGCAACTCTCAGTGGCACCACAATCTAAGAAAATTTGAGAACTCGCTTACCTTTGCCAGTGAAAGGTCATCAAGGTCTGAAAAAGAAAGGCACAGAGGTTAGATGTGTGTTACTAGAAGACAACTACTGCCTCCTTTCATATGAGAGATAAAAAGAATTCACATTTTAAAACGGTAACTTGAGTAGACATTAAAAAAAAACGGAAATTTGCTGCAACTACTGAAATCAAAATACGTACAGACTATGCTGTGTAGTTAGCAAGGGGACGACAGAAACACCTTTGGCTCGCAAAAAAAAAATTCCCACGCCTTCCCGCGAGGGGAACACGAGTAAATGCAGAGCATTGGGGCCTCAGTACTGGTTGAAGGCAGTGTTGCTTCCATCGCTTCTTCCGTGATGCTGGAGTAGCAGACACGAGTAAACGTGGGAGCGAGCGTCAACCAAGGAAGGAAGGAGCAACGCAGTGACTGAAACACGAGCGACCGCTAGCCGCTATATTTGCAGCGCGCGCAGTAGAGGGAGAGCAGTACGGGGGGGAGAGCGCACATGCGCAAGCAGTGCGCGCCCTTCGCCGAGACCTGTTACGCTGAGACCGCGACAGAGCAAACGGGCTGACTACGACGCATGCGCGCGCCAGCTGCTGTTGAGAGAGAGGAGGGAAGGAGGAGAGGCGCACCTGCTGCGGACGCGGAGCTGTGGACGCCGTCCGACGCAGGAAGAGGCGAGGCTAAGAAATGCTCTTCATTTAAAAAGCGTAAAATGTTTAGTACAAAAATGGAAGCCTGAAAGGAAGCAAACAAATTTCGCAGCCTCCCTAACGCTTCACACACACCACGCAAAATTAACCGAACGTTTCCGTGATACAGAAACACGCAAATGTGCATCATTAGGTAGCAAGTTTAGGCAGCAAAAAAGAAAACCTTTCGTGCGCATAAAATGGCAGGCAGTAAGAATGCAGCCACCCTGTTGTGCCACAGATGTTGAGCAAAGTGCAAATGGCACCCACCTTGCAGACCACCGGGCCCTCCACCAACACCTAATGCAGATGGATCCTGGGGAGAAAGACAGCCCAGAGAGATGGGGGTGAGCACGTGCAAGATCTTCTTACAACACTCACTTCTCCACTTATGTCAGAATTGGCCTCTACACACTGCAGCCACACTTGGGCTGTAAAAGAGCACAACAGCAGAGGCCTAGGCGCTAAGTGCAGGCCACCTAGGGATCTCCGACATGTGCCAAATGTGTCTCCGACTTGTGTCTCATACATGCCACTGTAAAAAATGACTCGTCATAAGAGGCTATCTAGCTTCTTATGACGAGCGATTCATCACCTTGCCTGTAAAGGGGGCACCACAGCACAGGAGGTGTTACGGCAGTGAAGCAAACTTTAGTATTAAAGGGAAGCTGAAGCGCTTTCCAGAAAATTTGAGTTAGATTAACAGTTATATAGTTTCTTGCGCACTGATTCCGAATATCACATTGAAATTTATCGTACGTGAGTCCAAGTGGCCTTTATCTTGCAAAAAGCGCGGCCCCGTTTGAAAGACGCCCCTGATTGGTTGCGCCCGTCATGACATCAAAGGAGGACACCCTTTGGCCGCGCGGGTTGTCAGAAGCATTGCGAACGATCGCACGGTTGCCTTTGCGGCAAGTTAGCTTGCAGTTTAATTTTCGCACATGACTGGAAGTGTGTTTTATAAGTTCCCGGCTGTTGGTTCAGTTATCTTGGAGCTTAAATTTGCTTTACACGAGAGAGAACCCCAAAGCAGTGACTGTGACGCCGACTAGTGGGTTCCATCAAAATATTTTTGAATTAGGCAACCAGCATAGGGGGATTTTATACCTTACGTTAATATTACGTACTGCCTTAACTGTTTCTTATTATACACAAAACCATTTATGCCGAAGATTAATGGGCGTTTTATAAACAATCTACCAGCGAAAAGCACGTACGTGCACTGCGCGAAAAAATAGCGTTCATGCGCTGTAAACGTATATGCGAGACACATCTTGCCGGTACACCCATAAACCAACAAGCAGACTCTGCTTCCGCATTTCCTTTGTTCGTTGTCGCCCACCCCAGCCCCACTACTCATCCCCGTACACAGACCCACACGCGCGCGCCATTTCTGCAGCGGCGCTACGGCGCCTCCGCGATTGCTACTGCACTTCGATGAGTGGCGCCTTACTGCTTCATAGGCATTTATTCTGAAAACACTGCAGCATACTAGTGCCTGCTCAGCATTATTGGCTGTACTAGGGCTTGATTTTCGCTTGTGCGTTGCGCATTCTGCTACAATATTACGGCCACCTCGTTATAATTAACAGACCAGTCGGACAAGTCAGTTACGTTGTAGTTACGTTACTTTAGGTAACAATCACCAAACGTTTGTGATAATGAATCGTTGGCCTGTTTCAGCATTTACCGCGCTAGTCGGACAGAGGCCGTATATTTACTCTTCGCTCCTAATTTTTTTAGTATCATCATTATATATATCACCGACTATCACTGGAGCACACTTGAGGTTCAGTGACAACAAGTGCTTTCCAGGTTATATTATGGAGCCACACGGAATCTTGGGCAAAAAATTAGGCCCCCGCAGTCAACACAAATTATGGCACGGTGGTGGTTCGGAGTGGTGTTTTGTTTTTTTTTAATTCCAGACAAGCATCACCTTATCGTGACATGTATACTTGCAAAATAAGTAATCTGGTTGTCTTGGTTCTTTTACTTTGTAGGAATACTGTTTACCTCTTAGCGGGAGAGAACTTCTATCAGGATTGGCCCCTTGTTTTAGTTTCGCCAAAAAATTGTTTTTTTGAACACTGTCGTGAGCCCATAGGCAAAGAAAACCGACGTGTTTAACAAAACAAGTATTTCCTGAAAAAATGTGACTTGGTTTCTGGAATGAAACGAAACATCCCCGGCCAAAGTACAGCATTATTCCCCATCCTTCCTAAATCTACAATCTAATGTGAATATTCACGTCCGTCGCATCAAAAAAAAAAAACGCATTCGAGCGGTTTACAAAGTATTTAACGTAGTGTAGTATATTCTCTGTCATCAAGCACAGCCACCTCGGCTGTCGCTTCCGTAAGTTATCGAGAATCCCGGCGTGGCATTATTCTGCTTAGGAATACGGCATGATAACGTATGCCTCGTTTGGTGTTCGTGCATACTTTTTGAACACGAAAATTGTACAGATGAGTGCTATCAACCACAACAACCAGTATCATTCACAAGGAAACACGGCGAAAAGAGCATGGCCGAGGCGGCCGATCCGACCGGAAGTCCAGGTATGACGTTTTTTAGCCGGTTTTCGCCCGCGCTCTTCGGTCTTCCGGCATCGCGGGGCGAGATGGGGGCGGGGCATCGGGCCACTTTTGTTTGCTCATTGCGCCGCTTCTATTGCATGTATTGCGAAAATATTTCGTACACATGAACTATTCAATGTGTACTTGCTGCTAGTCAACTTTTCTTTTAATTCTAAAACCGCTTCACCTTCCCTTTAATGTGCATGCCCGGCAAACTGAAAATACCCGGAAGACACGCTATTTCTCCCCCACACACTCTCCTTTCGACACATTACGTTCCAGACGCAATCATGGTCAAATAAATCACTACGTTCCTTCCCTCATATTTCAAAAACTAAGCCGACACTGGGGGTGCATCACGGCCAGAAACACCCGACGGTGAAAGGGTTAAGGGGCAGATGTTTTTCCCACTTGCGCATGCACTTTGAACTCAACTGCACTCAATGAGGCAGACTTTGGCAGAGGAATCCAGCCAACCAAGGCACTAACGACCTCAGACCTCAACCATTCCTTGCCAGCACTCATAAAGGCCCACTGCATTGAAAATTTCAACCTCTTGAAGACCCAATCTCTGTATAGTCTGCCTAGAAAGATGGCACGAAACAAAATATGACACCCGAAATACGCGTGCGCACAACGCAAGCAACCAGCAAAGATCGGCGATTCCAAATGCAAAACTGAGGAAGGCAAGCCAGGCAGAAGTGACGTTGCAGCCGGCAAGCAAGTGACCGTCCGGCCAGACCAATCCTGCACGCAGCAGTTTCGTGATGCGGCAGCATAGGAGAAGCGTTTCCAGTCAAGCTCAACCGGTTCTCCTGGCTGGCAAGCAGACCAAGCACCTGGTCAGCTGGAATGTCACTTCACCTTCATGGCTGTTTGCGTGATCCGCCGTCGGGTGCTGCGTCATCTGCTACGGAGCTTTGTCAAATGTTTCCAACTAATTGACGAGGCATTTCACGGGGCTACCACCTCAGACCCAGTTGGTTTGGTGGTACGTACTATACGTTCAAAACAAACTTGGCCAAGGTGAAATTTCAGAGCAGAAAAAAAAAAATTCTGAGAAAATCCCAATTCAGGCACTCTTAGGGAGCCCAAAGGCCTCAATTAATCATGGCTTGAAAATTGCTAATGCAAACCATTTGCTTAAATTGCCAGAAGTTGCAGCTACAGTTCAACTTCATGCTATGTGCACAAATGAGGTCCTTCCATCTGGCTTCATAGAAAGTGCAACATTACTGGAAACAACCCAACTGTAAAGTTGTGGTGAAATGTAAAATGCATGACTGGCGACAAATAAAAAATACGCCCCACCACTACAAGCCATTCATTCCTATGTGCCTCAAAGCTGTAAAAGCAGGTGCCCCCTGCTCATACAGTTAAACCTCAATATAACGAAGTCTACTTGCGGGCGAAAATTTCATTGAATCGAGAATTTCGTAAAATCGAGGTTTCGATTTTACAGTTAATTTAACCAGTTATTGAGGTTTCAAAACCTTGTCCATCACTCAGAAACAACTGCTATGTAGTTACCTCTCCACTTAAAGCGAAATTTGTACTAAAACTGGCCGCGAAAATTGTGTGAATTAAGAGCTTCAACACTTAGGCAATGGAATTCGGATACCCGACAGTAGTTGTGTCGTCGTAAAACCGGTACCGTATGTACTCGCGTAATCCTCGCACCCCTAATGTGAGCCACCAAAACTTGGATTTTTTGGTTCCTCGCATAATCCTCGCACCCCCAAATTTGCAGTGGCGAAAGTTGCCTGCTCGTGAAAACCGCATGGTGCACGCGCTCTCCAACGCGCGCCCTCCCCCGCCGCCTCTCCGTTCGGCGGAGAGCGCTGTGTATCCAAGGCCATCCAGGTGCCCTAACAACCTGGTTAGGAGACGGCGCCACCGGAGAAACGTGAAGCCTATACATAAAAAGTAAAATGAAAGTCGGCCCAGGCGTCACTGCACCACGTAACCACACCGCTCCGCCGCCGCCGTATGGGCCGCCGCGCCGCCGCGCACTCTTCAATTTCGTCTGCTCGAAACTGCTCTGCGGCCCGTTGTCGCGAAGCCTGCTATATGTTCGTTTTTTTCCCACGGCTATTGTCTTTCGCACGTACGCGGCACTCCTGCCCGCACGCGGGCATGAGATCGCCGAGCAGACAAATGCAGTAAAAACGGGGAAAAGCTACCGCCAGCCAAATACGAGAGATGCGCCGGAGTCGGACACCGCCGCCGGCCCAGCCGACCATGGAGGTCACGTGCTGGGCCGACTGCGGCGGCTTGAGAAAGAGAAATGGCGGAGGGAGCGGCTTCAACGGAGCTGGGCTTGCGAAGGCTAGCTGCGTGACGTCATGCCTTCTTCCTAACTTTTAAGTGCGAATGCACTTTATAAGCGACCCCAAACCATCCACCGCCGGCGTCGGTGGCGGCGGCGGCGTCGGCGTCCGCAGTGCTCCTCTATATTTAAAAAAGAAACAGCATCCGGCGCCAGGTTTCGATCCGAGGACTTTGCGGCCGCAGCGCGACGCTCTACCGACCAAGCCACGGACGCGACGGTGATATCAGTGTTAGTGACGCGTCTTATATCTTTAACGCATTCAAACTACGTCGTCAGCGGCGTGCGTTGGCGACTCAGCGGCGTTATGGCGGCTTGATAACTGCGTGGTGTACACGTGATACTACAAACCCGATGGAAGAGATGGAAGAGAAGGCGGCGAGGCGGTGGGCTGCGGGGGCCGAGCGCAAGCGCCGCAAGCGGGCCGACAACCGTGCATTCGCACTTTCACATTCTCCCCCTCGGGGAAATGCGGGGGAATTTTTTTCTTCCTCCATGGCTACTCCCTAACAGGTGCCCTAACACGCTACTAAACTGTCCTTGAGCCGGTTTCGCACATGTTTTGCGTGCGCGCAACTAGACGGTGTTCGCGCAGCCCGCTGCCGTGTCGTCGTGTCGCCGTTGTGGTCCCGTCGTTGAGCGGCAGCAGTCAGTGAGTCACTCGCGTCAGTGGTGGATAGCTCGCTGCCATTCTGAGAACTTTTTGATCTCTTTGTTTTGTGCTTGGTGCCGCTTCGCCATGGGGAGGAACGCCAGCTACACTGCCGCTTTCAAACTGAAAGCGAAAGAGTACGCGATCGAACACGGCAACCGTGCCGCAGGCAGGCGCTTCGGCGTCACCGACTTCAACGTGCGTTACTGGAGTAGGGCACGCACATACGACGGCGAGATAAGGCGTGCGCCAGAAAGCAAAGGCGGCAATTTCATGATCGCTGATCGACGGGAGACTGTTTACGTTGTAAATAATAAAATAAAAAGAAATAGCTGCTGTTAAGGCAATAGCTGGCATAAGGCAAATTGGCAACACTGTGCACCGGATTTTTTTTCCCGCATAATTCTCGCACCCCTAACTTTGCATTGACTTTTCCGAAAAAAAAGTGCGAGAATTATGCGAGTAAATACGGTACTTTTCTTTTTTTGCATTTCGGTCACTACTAAACGCCGCTGTTAGTCAATTGAACCTGCGTCCATGCCCCATGAACTTCACCCCGGCGAGGTGCTCGTTCGAAGTTACGCCTCTTTTCGTCCATTCAGTGGTAGGCTTAAGCGCAGCATTGAGGGGTGCAGCGGGCCAACAGCGGAAGGGTGCTATAAAGCTTTCGAAAAACTTCTTTCATGCACAAAGGCTCTGCAGTATGGGCGCGTGATGCAACCACGACACTAGAGATAAAGCCATGATTGAGAGTTGAGTGGAGTACACGCGGACCGCTTCACTTTGTGGAGCAGCGCTTACGTGCTCCCGCTAAAGCGGAAAGCTTACATTAAATATCTTCTGGCCAAATTTGATTAAGCAATTACTTTTATGCCCACTGAGCCCTAAAGAAACCGATTTCTCCGCATCGCAGCTGTCTAATGAACACGTTTTGACCACGTTCGGAGAGCAATTTATTGCCACCAGCACTCGATGTTCAAGCAGTAGTGAAGAAGTGTAAGCAGTGCTTGGCGTTTCTTGACCAGGGTGGGTTTTACGTGACGCTCGTTTGCTGACAGCGCTAACAAGGCTTGCTCTTAAACATACGCGTGCGCCTGCGTGCCTCCGCAGAACGTCGATGGCATCCATCACTTCGATGGCCTTCGGTTTCACCGACACTTCCTCAGGCTCTTGTTCGGAACACTTTTCTTTCCCTTGGAGTGCTCATGCTGCTTATAAGACTCATCGAATGATGGACGAACAAAATATTAATGTGGTTATCAGTGAGCACAACCTAGAGTAGCAGCACCGTGAGCAAGGACGCGTAGAACAAAACACTTGAAGTAGGCTTCGGCAGCCTAAGCATAGAGGGCGCTGGCGTAGGCAATGATGGAGACGTTAAAATGGTGGCCGCACTATTAAACCATCTATGACCGCTAACGGTTTTTGAGCAGCTTCTTTCATCGCTTCTAATTGTTGTCAACCGCATAATTCACCGCTTTTCTTTCATTTTAGCCTTTTAAGAGTTAATGTGAGTACCGAATGTTTTCAATGTAGGCTCTGAGAGGCGAAATAAAACTTGCCTCGACCGGAATTTCGTTCTTCCTTTCTCGCCATGACTTCGTTAAATCAAAAGCGCCGCACGAAATTACTTCGTAAAATTGAGACAAAAATACATGGATTTAGCGAAATTTTGATAGAAAACTTGAAAAAATTTATTATATTGCGAATTTCGTTAAATCGAGGTTTGTTATATCGAGGTTCAACTGTAATTGCAGTACAAAAGGTGGTACTGTACATACGCGTACATTTTCAGTTTCTGTGACGGCATTCTGATGCCGCTAGGTATAGTGCAGTTCAGATCTGCCTTTTCAGAATGTGCAGGCATATTCCAATAAGAAAATGGGGCATTTAGCATGTGGTAATCAAGATCACTGATAAAGCTTATTGGCTACAAGTAGCTCACTGCAGTTATTCTTCTGGCAGGACTGTCTGTTGGGGTAGTTAAAAGGCATTCGTCGTTAACCCTTTTGCTGTCACTGACGTACCGGTACGTTTTCACATTTCCCCTCTGCAGTGTCACTGACGTACCGGAACGTTCTTCATTGTGCGTTCGAAAATTCACGCCATAGCACAAAGCGGGCGCGCATAAACTGTTCGCGCCATCTGTAAAATCTTTTTAGTAGCTCGTATTTTCACTCGCAAGCTTTCTACCGGTACAATGGAAAGTGCGGAGCGACCGCGCCCACCTTTCGTTGCTGGAGGGCTTGGTCACTCTGCGTTCTGTACTCTGTCAAGATGAGTGACCATGCGGCACGCGTGCGATTACGGGTGCAAGGGTCGTTGATAGCGGCAAACAAGGTTGTTGTATCAATGTTGCATCCCCTTTTTATCTCTCTGCCATCGTGATTTCGCAACTCGTCATTTCTGTGCGTTGTGCGGGCTGCTGAAAGTGCTCCCTCCATGCGCGCAAAACGCTTTCGAATGGCTGACCGCGCGGGACCTTCGAGTGCGGACAAGAGCGATCGTTCTACTACATGGCAAACTGAAAATATCTGGAAGACAGGCGATTTCTCACCCACGTACTCCCCTTTCGACGCGTTATGTTCCGGATGCTATCATAGTCAAATAAATCACTACGCTTCTTCCCTGATATTCCGGAAACCAAGCCGACACTGGGGGTGCGCCACGGCCAGAAACACTCGACAGTGAAAGGGTCAAGTGGCAGCGCTAGGATATGCAACACAAAAAAGGAGTCGGAAATAAGGACGAAAAAGTGCTGCCATGCCTACTTCCTTGCGCCTCTACCAAGAAAATGCCCCCCCCCCCCCGCATCTCAACACTACTGGTAAACAAACACCTAGTTGTTCCGCTTGCATGCGAAGTGTCTGACTCTCGTCTTCTCAGCGGCATGGCTCTTTTGTGTGCACGTCCATTTTGCGCGGAAGTGAGAGGAAACTCACCTGGAAGTTGAGGTCGTTCTCGTCCTCTTGCTCCGAACTGGCTCCAGACTGATCGGGCGATCCTGTGAGTGCAACAACGCTTGGGTGAGCATTTCATGAAAGATTTTTGCACGGTAAACACCAAATGCTGCACACCCTGTCCCGTAATTTGGTTCCCCAGTAGTACTGGAACATAAAACTAAGCTCAACTAAACATCTTACAACACAACGATTTTGAAGCTTTGGTGGCCCAGGCATAATGGTAGCCTCACAACGACATACAAGCTCAAAGGAAGCAATCGGGCATATCAAATGTTCTATTGTATTGTGTAGGATACAGAGAAATAACCCAGATGAAGAAGAGGATGAATCAAGGGGACAGCCATGGGTTGACAGAAGGAAGAAGAGAAGGAAGAGGGGGATCTTCAGATAATTCAAACTCTGATGATTTGCACTTTCGGTTAATTCAAACAAAAATCAAATTTTTGGTTGGCCGGCTATCCTTTCAATGTATTTAAAAGCCCCTTAATTTAAACTTCGTCATTTGGTTAATTCGTACTTTTCGTCTGTCCATATTGGAAAATATCTACTGCTTTCCCACAACTATTTCAAAATTTGCATGCTTATAAAATCAGAACAGTCGAGAAATGAAAAATAAGCGCATCAAGCCTTCAAGGAAAAGGGCGTTGCTAATAAACAAACGTTTGAAATGAAGCACAAGTCAGGTAGACTGTGACGTTTCTAAACTTTGTAGCCTTATTTAATGTTTTCACGATGCGAATTAGAAACCAAAACAACAAACAGGCCTCAAAAAAACGTCTAAACATGATTGACTGCATACACTTGTCAAAGCGGTCTAAACCATGTGGGCCACTGTCGCAAAAAAAAAAATAATAAATAAAAAATAAAAAAAAAACGCACAATCACGCATTCACGTGTCAGCAAAAAAAAAAAAACAAAACAAAAAAAACAACACAGCGGTTATGAAAGTGACGTGCGCAGCCTTTGGCTTGTGGACCTTACGCCTCTGCTTTCTGTTTATTTTGCGCAGTTAGGGTTTAAAACCGCTTAAAAATTAAAAAAAAATGTGATTAAAATCAATGCCTAATCATAATGTGTGCTGTCACCTCGTCCAGAGTCATATTATGAGAACTTCTCATAAATAAAACTTAGGATAATTCAAACAAAATCCTCGGGTCCCTTTGAATTTGAATTACCGCGAATCGACTGTATTTTGTTAGGATGGGGCGACTTCTAATTGCGACCTTTCACTCCTTTCTTCAAAACCAGGTTGGTTCACAGTTGAGGCAGAAAAACAAGGAAATTGGCTGTGTATCTTCCGCAGGCAAGCTCCAAGATTACTTTCCTTGCAACTAACAGTACTATTGGTGCAGGTTGCGGGGGCCGGAATTCCACGCAAGTGAAGTTTGAGGGGGGGATTTAAGGGCACTCGAGCCCGAGGGTGTGCAAGTGCACTTCCCTTGAGGCGACCCACCTGCCGGGAACATGGTGGGGCTCCCCGGGAGGCAGTCGAGCACCTTGCCGATGGGAGGGAATGACAGGTCCGGTGGAGCCTGAGAGGGGGCGGAAAGTGCACAGAAAGAAAGGTCAGGTCAAAGGGCAAGCCGGGTGGCTGTGTTCAACTTTGCAGTTGTGGAGCCTCACCCAATGACAGGCTGTACAGTTGAACCTCGTTATAAGAGACATGGATGTAAGAGACAAATGGGTGTAAGAGACACTATTCACCCACATGGTTGGCTGCCCTATCTTTCCCATTAGATTGACCTCTTTTATAACAGACATCGGATGCAGAAGACAGTTGGTTATAAGGGACAAGTCATCCTTGAACTTTAATCAACAATCTCACTTGTAACAGACATTTGAACTTCAGATGCAGTGCCACCAGTCATTAATTGCAGTTGCTTCCATTGTGGAAACACAGGTGGACAACAGGCACCTGCAGTTGCTATTTATTATAACTTCAGCAAACACACAGTGGCTCAGGCGGCTATGAAATGACGATGAGAAGCCCTGCCAATGGAAATGCAACTTACAGAAGTGGTTGAAGCTTACTGCCATCCATTGGAGCACGACCGCACATGCGGGCTCTCCCACGTGCATAGCTCCTAATCAAAAAGCATCGCAGATGTTGAGTCCTGCAAGCATAATGAATAGCCTGAGCACACAGCAGAAGAAGCTGTGCACTGTGGCTATTCATCAGGCTTGTGAACTCGACATCTACGATTCATCTTCCACAAACAGTGAAAGGAAAAAAAAGCTTGTAGAATCTAATTTAAAAAACAGTGTAAATGCAGTCATGAAGCAAACAAAGATTCAGAACTGTTTCATAAATTCTGGGGGCCAAACAAATTAGAATGAACCTTTTGAAACATGCTGTAGCATTCTTTTGAGCTTGTTTTAGTCTACGGTGCCCACATTGCACTAGGGTCTGATTAGTAAGTGAAAACATGGTTCCCTGCTTATAAGAGACATCTCGTATAAGAGACAGAAACTGCTCTCCGCTCCGTGTCTCTTATAAAGGGGTTCAACTGTATTTGAAGGTGGCTGTGTTTCATACAGATTAGGTTTTCACAGTGACCAAAATTAAATGACGACAACGGTGTATGAGTTAGAAAACAAAATATGAAAGGCTGGCGGCGACAGAGGGGCTTTTCTATCATCAGTCTCGCACTCGCCGTGGACTCCCCAAGAAGTAGGCCGCCAGTTGTTTTGCACTTACATTTCTGCGTCATTGACATTTGAGTTTGAGACTGTATAACGAAGAGCCCCAGTGCCTGCTATACTTACAAAACTAGCGAGTTGCATATGAAACATTTTTGCCACGACATCAAAATAACCTTTGAACTAACAAAATCTTAATATTAGGAATGTAAATTTGGTGGTTGTTTGTCTCCTTTTTTTTCTGACGCTCTACAACATTGTGAATGAAGAAATTTGCCTTATACTTAAAGAAGCTGAGTAATAATAAAATATCTTGAGATGGCTTGGACAACCATGAGTGATTAGTATTACCCATGCAAAATTTTGTGCCCAAAATTGTTTTTCTTTTAATTTTGATGCTGTACTCAACGACGTGTGGCACCCTCCACGTACGAAAAGAAGAGGAAAGTCAACAAGGATATTGCAGCTACAAGCAAACATTTCAGAACCACTAGTAACGAAACAAAAATTCTAAAAATCTGCTCAATTTCAATTGACAATCCCACCTTTTTTGAGAGGTACACTAGCACACACACACACAGCTTCAAACCATTTTCCTTTTTGTAAAAACCCCAGGACAAAAAAAAACGAGGGGGGCTGGAAGGAAGAGGTCAATACTTTACAAATGCGAACAAGATTAGGCAAGTGTCAGAAATGTTCACAAGTCTCAAAAGCACAAATTAATGGCATTCCCCTCTCAATACATCCGTTTGTATTGTACTGGTCACCCTATCCTTGAGGAGCGAGTCATGACAATGATGCAATGGGATGTGCTTGCACACTGCTGAATTATTTGCTCACAGCCAAGCATAATTTCACCGTCTCTTCGGAATATGTCTGCGTTGGTTCTGTGGATGATGCATTTTGGAGCGCTTACTGTCTGGCTCGCTTATTTCTCCGACTTCCACTAGTTGTATATCGGTACTGGCTGTGTGACACCATCCGAGATGGCGCTGTGATCTGTAAGCTTGTGATCTTGTGTATGTAGGTGCAGTGTGTGCAATAAACATAGTCATCGATAACCCACTGAGGTATTCATGTGTCCCGAGTTTGTTTCTATCGTGATGGCGGCCTTCCACACCACGACAGCACTCCTCTCCAACAGAGGAGGAAAGCCTGCCTTTGTAAGTTAGTGAAGGGGGAATATGTATGCTGAAATGGTGTCGATTGGGAGGGCAGATGGCCATGCAACAGTGAGCACGGACCAAGCCATACGGCCGCTCCAGCAAGCAGGATCAGAGCAAGCCCAAGACAAGTGAGTGTGATGGAATATGACCGAATCTTGACCATGATAGTGTCCCTATACTGACGCATACAGATCGGAGGTTGTCCGTTGCATTCTCTCGCTGACTATCTTCATTACATAATATATACATATATACTTTGCCAACATGCCTATCTTGGTGGTGAAAGATGTAGTTGCTAAACTTGGATTGTGGGTAGTGTTGGTGGTGCATTGCCTTGCCCGCCCCACCGCACACATGTGCTGCTTGCAGAGAAGCCTAGTCGGCTACCTGTCTGCATGGGGTGAGCATTAAGGCTGCAAGTTTCAAGAGAAAACAAATAAAGTGAACAAGTAAAAGAGGAGGCCTGTTTTACACGTGATGTATAAGACCCAACAAATAGAAGAGACACGAAGGATGAGCGCTCACCTCTTTCTCGGAGTAAACCTTGGGCACCAGCCTGACGATGCAGGGAAGCTTGCCTGCAGCGGAGAGGCCAGAAAAAAGAGAATGCCGGGGCGTGGTAACTCCGTCCTAGGTGTGTCTGGCTCAAATGAATATTCCACCTAAACATTTATACAATTCCCACTCCACACACGTACTAACAACAGAGGAAACCAAATCGACAGTTTGCAACACTCGACAATATGCGTATCCCTTATATGTAATCTGCCACCAGCTGCATGTTGCGTGCAGAAAAATAGACAGGCTCTCGGACAAGTGCTCTCACCACTGGGTAGAGGTTCCGCTTCAATCTTGACCTTCTGCAATGTCTGGATGCATGCCTGAAAGGCAAGCAGGAGGAGATGAAGATCACAAGAAGTAGACTGTTTAAAGGTTTTTCACTCTACTTGGGTGCCGAGATGACTACACCATGCAACTTTGTTGATTCTAAGCACCTTTTTCTCCCCTTTTATTGCTTTTGAACCCAGAACGCATAAAGTGGGAAGCAGTGGTTACACATGCTGAATGTATGTTTATTCGAAATTGTCAACTGTTAAGTAAATCGTTGCATCTTCACTACAAATAAGACAACAGCTCGGATTGAGAAAATACGTTAGCTCCCATTGATGAAACACAATAAATAAACAGAATTGACATCTTGCTCACAGCTGCCGCTCAGTCTGTTCAGTAGAGTGTAACCTTGGTACAACAGATCTGCTTACAACCAGTATTCGGATTCGAATATAGGTTGTAAGCAGCATACCAATTTGCCATATTTAGTTTATACTCCCGTGTATGCCACTGACTAAACTTCTTTTACTGCAGATTCTGTTAAACCACACATTCGGACATAACAGACCAGTTTAGAAGGTTAGCAAGTCCATGCCTGCACCTCTGCAGTGGACTTTTCTTCAAGTGCAGACAACGTTTCACTTCATAGGTGCACACAGGAAAAACTGTGTTCAGCTGTGGATGCATCTCTCCTGGAGGAATCTCCTCAATTATTTAAGCTACAGCCTACAAACGTTTAACCTGAAACCAACCAGGTCATTTTCCTTTTCTTGTTCGAAGTTACCTCTGTGCTCTTTTGCGGCTACACTGACAACATCCCTTGGTGAAAGGAGGCAGGAATGATAAAAAAAAAAACAAGTTTTCCACCTATTCATAGAAATTATAAGCAAGTAGGTTCTGCATAACCGTGATTATGAAATCACCAATGGAGAAAGATGTAGCTGTACAAGTTCACAACCCTTCCCACTGTAACGAAGGTGGCATGACAAGCGATCTACTCACAGCCAAGTCATCTTCAACGGTGACAGTGCGGACAACTGGGATGATCTCATCTAGAAACGAGACACAAATGGTGGTGGGTGGAGTGCATAATCTGCAAACACTCGTACAGGCATGACTGGAAAAAAAAAAAAAAAGTCCAGAGGGGAGATGCATTGCATCCAACCTAGAGCACAACCTAAGCTAACATAAAGCCTGTAATGTTATTGCAGTTTGGTGCCTCTTTGGTGGCAAAAAATACAAATAAAAGCTTCGCTAAGAAAATGCCCGCGGCCCTTCCAGAGGGGATGTTGAAGCGAGTAAAAACACCAAAAAAAGCTTCCCTCAAGAAGGACCAGAAAGAAACTTCACGCAAACCATCTCCTAATCTTTCAGAGTTGCATCCTCTCGGCCAGAAGGAAAATATGCTCCCAAACTTCCGAAACAGCCGCTTTCAAACTAAGCAGGTTATCTATGAGGAACAACCAACCCAGACCCTCTTACTGCCCAGTGCTATCAACTGGAATGAACACATTTGCTGGTAATCCTGCCAGCCCCTCAAGGTGAGCAAGAGGCCATAATCCCAGCTGCGCCCACATTTCAGATCTAAAGCTATCTCCAGCCTTGACCTCAGATACAATGGGTCTGAACACCCACTTCACCTTTAAGCACCTCTGCAGGCATTTAACACTACCCCCAAAGATTACGTGCTTTATGAAGTAACATCATTACACCTGCATCTGTAACCAGCTCAGAGGCTAAAGCTTTTCTGCTGCTGAGTCTAAAAATGCAGATTCAATCCTCGTCACGGTGGGTGCTTTTAAGATGGAGGCGGAAAGTGGAAACACACCTGTGTGTTGAGATTTCAGTGCACGATAAAGATTTCCAGGTGGTGTAACTAAATTCCGAGCCATCCACTACGGCACACATCATCGTCTGTGTAGCGTTAATTAAACCCACGAAATTTGAAACACCGGCCTCTGTGAAATGTCTGCACGTGTGTCCCAAGACGCTCTCTGAAAACTTTCATCTTGCTTTTCATATTCTGCGGTGGCATGGCAGTTAAGCCCAAAAGACACTGAAGGGGATGGGAGGGGTTTTTTTTTTTGTTTTTGCAGTGGGTGGACCCTCCAGAATTCTTTTGGAGATCCCAACCATACTGTTATTCATCTTGTTAAGTGTACAGGGAACTCAAGATGTTACAGCATACCAAACAGGAAAACAAACACAGAAGTTTCTATTTAGATTCCGTAAAAGGGCTACTCTCAGGAGGTTCTACGCAATTAAGACGGAATTTCCTTTTAAGCAGCTTTCAGCGAAAGTTTTAGGTAGCTGTCCCATTTCTCTTCTGAGCGTGCACATCAATCACGACAATACCCTGGTACTACTAGATCTGCATTTCGCAGCTTTGTATACAACATTGGGAGCAACTATGTAGGCTCAGTAAGAAGTGAACGCAATATCAACCATCCAATGAGAATGTGTGCAGGCATTTTTGTTTATTTCTGTGTTCCTTTCAACACGTGCCGATACCACTGATGGGCTGATGTCACCGTACCAACTTGCCCAACTTACCACTTTCTCGCTTGCAGAAACAAACGATCGAGTTCAGACCCCTTTCCAAGCCGTTTTACCAGCTGGAGTTCCTGCCACACCCTTCGAGAAAAATGTCTGAGAGAAAGAAATACCTGGAAGGACTACTACACGCGCTTTGCCAGCTTTGTACCAGCTGCAATGAACCTACAGATGTCCCTTTGCACTTCTGTTGCTTTCTAATGAAAGCTTAGCGAGCCAATACTGTAGCCCCACAAGCATTACATGGCAGTTGAATTTGCAATGATGGTTTTGTCTGTGGGGACTAGTGGTCCCAATAAACGGATGGTTTTGTCTGTGGGGCATTTTGCAGCTTAGCGCATGTAGCGCAGTAACGGTATGCCTGTAAATATGTGCAAACACACTGACACACACCACCTTCTTCGTACTTGAAAGGTGCAGAGCATGCCGCTCAAGCTTGCGGCTTTTCTCACACAAGCAATACGTCGCTTGCATTGACGTCACAGGAGCTCCAGTGTTGGAGCACTGCTTGCACGTTGCAAGGCTGTGAAGTTATCTGCCGCTCCTATCTCAAGCAGCGCTGAAAAAGCTGAGAACACTACTCCAGAAAGGGCTGACTGATTTGGCTGATTGATTGATTTATTGTGGGTTTAACGCGCCAACGCAACGAAGGCGATGAGGCGCGCCGTAGTCGAGGGCTCTGGATTAATTTTGACCACCTGGGGATCTTTAAAGTGCTCCGAAATCTCGAACACATGGCCATTTTTGCTTTTCGCATCCATCAGAAAAGCAGCCGCCGCGGCAGGAAATCGAATCCGTGCCCTCGTGCTCAGCAGCACGACGCCTTAGCCACTGCAGCGGAATCCAGAAAGGGCTGTGCTGATGTCACGTGCCAGCCAGGTTATGAAAACGCTTCCACTGAGACGATACCCAAATGCACGAGCTTTTTCTACTGTCTAAATTTTCACTAGACAGAATCCCTGCTTCCCATAAACACAGCCCCTACAAGTACTCTTGAGGAGGCACTCCACATACCGCAATACCCATCGTTCCAGCATCTCAATTACGAATCATCAAAAGTTCGCTGGACACTGGCTCAATGAACTCTCCATATGACCAAACAAAATATCCAGTACTCCGGGCTTACTGTTGACGTGGCTGAACTGAATGCCGGACTTGTCTTCCCCGACCAGTTTCTGTTGAGAGTTCACAGAAAATCAGAAACACAATCAGCCACCTGTCTTTGTAACCTGTCTTTCGTAATTGATTGGTATCATCCGATGTGGTTAGCGCCGTTACCTGCCCAGGCGAAGTGAGGACGATAGTCAGGCATCCACCTAGAGAGAAAATAAACCAGCTTAATGACGCGTGCAAGTTTTGACACGTCAGTAAGATTTCACGCATCTGAGGGTGCAAAACGCGATCATCGCACCTGATCACCGCAGGACCACATTTAAAACCCCGCGCCACCGTACCATGACGCGATTTTTTCAGCTGCGTTTAATAAACTTTAATCAGCAACTTGCCAGCGCTTTCGTTCCCCTCCACTACCGCCCGTAAGCCCGTCACTTCAAACCGTGCACGCTTTGCGATACAAAATGAAACAGAATAACGCGATGAAAATCCCATCAAGTCTACAGCGCCTTCAGGGAACAAACAGATGCAGGTGGAGGCACAAGTTTTCAGCCACAAAAGCTTGCGAGTCGTGAACACCGCGCTCTAAAATCGACGATGCATTAATGGCGCCACGTTCAGCACGGCGATCCAAGTTTTGTGACTGCGCATTAAATAACATTATTTCGATCGAGTCATATTGTAATCGCTGCAAACGCTGTAGTCAGCGTGGAACAAAATTTTGATTTTGCAATCGAAGGCACGACTGATTTCTGCCAATTTTGCCTAGCGCCTTGCGCTCCGCCTTCAGAGTCTAGGCCTAAGTGACAACATACCTTGCTCAATGCCCTCGGGAAATTCCAGATCCACCACAAGTGGTGTCGCTTCTAAGAAGACTTTAATCGTCATGGCAGAGCTTCAGTCGATCACCTTTTGAGATAAACAACGCGATCGCGGACAACAGAACACGGGCCGCCCGCAACGAGCAGACGTCGCGAGCTGCTGATACGAGACAGCGCATAAACGATGGAACATGGACACCCAGTGTTGCACTATCCAGTCAACGACAACGCTATGGCGAAAACATTTTATTTGAGCTTCGAAACTAAACGCACCCCCATGCCTCACACACGTTGGCTTTCGAGTGACAGCACACTCTTCGCGCAGGTCGGACCGTCAAAACACCGAGGATCCAAAATATTCCACTTTTCTTCAAGGCTTGCTTCTCCGCTATCTATTCCCGATAGGCGTCTCAGTGGTTGGGCGTAAAAGCGAATCCGAAACTGGTATAAATTGGGCGCGTTGCAGGCGGCGCCGTCAGTGGTCGGATGCCATTGCAATCGCAACATGATCGCAACGTTGCGATAACATTGGCTCGTTTAATAACAAATTTAGTATTAAATATAATTTTATTGTAGTAACACACTTGGACACTCATTCTACACGTATTACCGCGAGAGGTTGTGCGTCCAATCGTCGAATAGTGCGAGGCGAAAAAAATAAATACGGATGCAGATAGAAGTAAGTTCTGAAACAAAACCAACTGTGGCTCAAACTAATTTAGAAAACATGTTTTCCAGCCGATAAAGCTATCTGCGGAAGCGCGCCAGTGACGCACATTAAAAAATGGCCCAGGTTTAGCGCTGCTAAACGTAGCTAGCCAGCACGAGTGAAAGTAAAGGCGCGCGGGCACGGCGTTTCGTGAAAGTCTGGCTTTGCTCGAGATTTCACAGCCTGTCGTCCAGCTATCTCTGCTGGATGATTGGATTCATCCTTCCGCTTGCACTGAATTTAGGGCACGCACAGAAGCCGGAGAGCCATCGATGGCAAATCGAGGGACCAAGCGCCAGCGAAGCAGCCGTCGCCTAGTCACGTGGTATCACAGCCGCGAGCGAGTGACGCGATAAGAAGGAAAGGCGATTCCCACGCGCCGCGACTCAAGGTCACTTGCGATGCAATGAATGATATGTACCTTGAAAGATGTAGCACGTAGCAGGCCTGGCCCAGGATGGGCTCAAGGGGCACAGGAGATAATGTTATACTTACCCTTTTCCCTCCTCCCTCCCTCCCTATCAGGTGGCGGCCAGAACTCCTTGAACCCTGGTGAATACTTGGGCCAGCCGGACCAGATATGAACTGCGTCATGGTTTGTGCTAAGCAGCATAGAGTTTCATGAAACTCTATGCTAAGCAGAGCAATCTCTCACCGTCTAATAAACAAGAGTATACTGACTGCCACTCTTTTCATCTGAGGGAATCGAACTACTTTTCAAGGGTGACCGCAATGACCATATCATGGTCTGCCCAGCCCACAACAGCTAGGTGCCTTGGCCACTTGTCCGAAGCTCTGTGAGCTGTGGGATAATGATCAAGCGGGATGGAAACTTTAGGCAAAATTCCAATTTTAACACGACAGAGTTGTATTCCCGCATACACCAAGATTTCGATGACGCCATATCCGTCACGGAAATGACGGCAGGACAACGAACACAGCAGAAACGCGGGTGGTGCTGCCATCTACAAGACGTGAAGCGAAGTAGTGCATATATGACGCTAACCAAGCTGCGTCGTAGCAACCACGACCGGCTACATTTGTAGCAACACCGATTGGAAACTGGTTTGATGCGAAAGAGAAACGCTAGCGGGAAGCGGGACGCGGGAAGCGGGACGCGGGAAGCTACAAATTCTACCTCTCGCAATCCAAAAGCTGAGCTCGTCACAACGCAACCGTCTGCCGTACATGCCACGGAGCAGGACCAAAGTGGTCGCACCTTTCCTGAAGCGACCCGCTTACAGGACGTCGCTCGCCAAGCACACCGACAAGACAGCCGGCATCCCGCAAATCATGTTCCTTTCGCTGCATGATTTCGCTGCACATTTAACATTTCGTGCTTTACCGATTCCTATGACAGAGGAAACGTATCGGGCCTATTTAACATACAAGCATCAACTAAAGAAAACGAAACACTTTCAGTGGTACTTCATTGTGCCTATTAGAGTGCCCATTTTGTGGTTTGTGCCTAAATGGGCTTTTGAGCGCCTAAAAATGCCTTTCTGGGTTATATATCTTTTTGTTTTTTTTTTTGTTTTTTTTTTTTTGCGTTCATTTTTCCGTAAAACTGTTCTCGCTTCAGAAGCCCTCAACTCGGCATTTGTCTCATGATGTTTGCAAGAAGAATCCATGCGGCATTCCAAACATGCAAAGATGTGGCAACGTTAACCGCACCCTGGCCACCGCCACCTTGTCCTGAGCTGGTTACATCGAGCAACTAAACAAGGAAGCAGCGACAGTGCAGCCAACGTTGCTGCCGGGTGCCAGCATAAACTTTTCGTTCTCCTATTCTGTTGCGCTGTGCCCGGGTATCAATGGAGACACCTATTGCTGACATATGGCCTATCCATTGCTGATGCAAAAAAAAACAAGCAAAGTTAAGGCGGGAATGAATACGAGACAACCGCGCATGTGCCACTCAAGGTCAAAGATGCCGACCACGTGAACATCTGACACATGAAAGTTTCGAGGTGGTGCCATAAACGCGTGCATAACCAGCAGTCGATCACAGCTCTACAGTCTCGTCACCACAACCGTGTGCCGAGTAACAAGTCCTGTACAATCTAGTTTCAAGGCTATAGTTATAAATAATATGGTGTGCTGTCAAACATTGTTAATCGGTATAAAGAGCTTAATAACTAGGTGGCGTTATTCCCACCAGCTTTATTGCTGGGCATCCAATTCTGCGGGACAGGATGACCAAATTTTTTTGCCGGAATTATCCCCCGTGAAAATGAAAAGAGCATTTCTAGCAAGAAGTCATAATTTTCACCTACATTTCTGACTAGGTTTATAAGTTCTAGCCGGAATCGACAGCTTCCAATTAGAAAAATTTTTAGTCTAACTAGAGACGTTTATTTCCAGCTTGCAGGTTTTTTTTCTTCCAGCTGACCTGACAAGTAATAGCTGCCAGCCGGAATAGAATTTCAATCCAGCTAGAAATGAGCTAGAAACTCAATTTCTAGCCAGAAATCTTGCCTATTTCTAGCTAAAAACATCTCTAGCTACAAGAAATTTCTGGTTCAATAATCCAGCTAGAAAAAATATTATTTTCACCTGGGATTGCTCTTTCCTGCGCTATCTATAGGATTCATCGGTGTTGTGGGATTGTATTCTTGGGATTCACCAATTAATGTTGTTGTCAAGGTACAGTTATCGATTGTGAATCTTACAATGAGCCTGTGGTTACCCCCCTGGGAATGTGGCTGAGGGAGCGAGTCTTCTATAACAAACATTTCTGGTTTGTTCGCAGCTTTTCAGCAAACACGAATGTTGTCACCCAGACAATTTTACACCACGCTACACTTGAACATAGCTTGGAACATTCATGTGCCTAGTAATATCACATTTTGAGCAGAAAGCAGTCAGCAGCCAAAAACTTAGGCACCACTCTAAATCAGAATGCTGAGCCCATTTCGAAGGTCGAGGACATGGTTCGCCGCCATTGTTGTTGACCATGCATATGTCAGTAACCAGACCAAGTGGTTGACACAGCCGTTTCGAATCCTAAATCTCTCTTGGACATATGATATAAAGTACCTACATTTGTGCCCATTCGAAGATTGCAAAACACCTGAAGTACGTAACGGCAGACATCCATGCAAAGTTTAAAAGGAAGACTAAGCGCAAAGGGACGGAAAACGAAGTAGAATGGGGCAGCTCGAGCTCACTTGAAGCCTCCGTGCTTTCTAAAGAAAACAAAACTAGAAAGATTAAAAAAAATCATGAGCTATTCCAATCTGAGAAGGTGGATGACCAGCACAGTTCTAGATAGTGCACGGCATAGAGGTGACGCAGAATTTAGGTGGAAGGCACGATTGAATTTTGCCGGTGGTCATTTCTAAGTAAGACAAACACAGTTACAGCCGTTTTCTGCTGATCATTCACAATATGTCGGCTTTGCCACAAGGTCTTCTCGCCCGTGCAGAAGAAAAATGCACGGAACCCTAGTTTATGTCCGTACCACACTCGGACCACTTCATCCTTTATGTACCGTATTTTCACGCACATAACGTGTCCCTACATATAACCCGCACCCCCACTTTCCGTCGACGAATAGGAATGTTGACTGCATATTTTATACATACCTAATAGGATAAACCGAATCTACTACACAAGCAATGTTACAGATTTTTTTATGCAAAAGAACTTACCTAGCTGACTACATAACTAGGCGACTTGCCGTATACATTTTCTCAGGTTGGTATATACTTGAGCTGTGTGTGCAAAATAAGCACTGTCAATGGGATAACAGTGGCTTAGTCGCTATTACTGCTGCAGGGGCATTACGGCCCAACACGCATTTCGGTGAAGCTGCACCAAAAGAAACACCTCACCTAAAATCCACACCTCTACTTCACTTTTGAAATTTTCGCATTTTTGGTGCAGCTAATATGAGCGAAAATACGGTAAGTAGCGTCAAATAAAGAAATACTGTTTCGATGCATCCACGGCGAGTGCCACTCTCAAGCCCAAGGCCCATGCACCTTTTGCGATCAGGAGACACACCTTTTTTTAAGGCCTTGCGCTACAGAACACCTCACACTTTAAACCGGTCGCCCTTCGAAGACACAAACAGGCTCAGGAGTTTTTGTTCACAGACGGTAAGAATACAGGGCACCCTGGCCATATAAGCTGTGCCCAAAAATGACACGTGCACTCCGTCACCACTTAAAGAGATGGTGCATTTGCCTCTGATTCATGTTGACGTACTGCCTGAGTTATTGCACTGTATCCACTTGTTAATCAGCATGAACCAAGCCCACAAAACTATTTGGCCGTTTTTTCGTTTTTTGGTGCACCGCTTGGAACTAATTTCACAGCTCATTAAACTTTGGTGGCACCAGCGGCAAGGAACCATTTTGAATGCCCGTTTCAAGCACCACACTTTAATGACCTGTAAAATTAGTTCCAAGTGGTGCATCAAAAAAACCGCTTCACTTATTGCACTTACACCAGGGTTCATATTATAGGAAAATATGAAGATTACAGTTTTATGACTAACACTGTTTTGTCTATTGTTCCTCAAAAAATGGCTAGTTATCTCTAATTATCTTAACTAATTGACTGAGTAAAAAAATAATGGCATATTTGAAATCAGTGGGGGAAAAGCAGCAAGGCTGAAAAGTTTGACCGAATTTGCTAAAAATGAAAACAAGTTTGGCGCTCAATGGCGCAAATGGCACAGCTGTTCCACCTACCTGCCGCAGGATATTGCATAATGCTCTACGAACAGGAACGCCAGCCCTTGCATGTGATCTGTGGTTGGCATAACAAAGCCATCTGTCAATTTCATTCACCTTAGCTTGCTGCCCGATCTCCTTGGCAGGTACCCGAGTGGAGAACACGGCATCACAACTATCTCACAGTCAAGATGCTCTCACAGAACTTTTAAAACCCAGCCACACAGAGTCCTCCCGGAAGCTGGCTTTCTCTCATTGCAGACAGGCCAGCACTGAAGCCCTTTTACGGGCTTCATCAGGACTGTTTGGTGTGGTTAAATGTGGGAAACCCAGGAACATTTTCAAGTAACACTTCCCAGCCTGTCTGCAAAACAAAAGACACGCAGACCGGCAACAAAAACTGCCAAGTTGACAGCCATAAAATGATTAGCAGTGAATAACCACAGGGAGTAAGTAACCAATGTTCGGGAAGGCAGCCGAAAGGTGCGTCAGCGATCGACAGGGCCACACCACGTACGAAATAAAGGCCTTTATTGTCCTAATCACAACTTGCGCGGCGCAAGGCAGCAGAGTCCATTCGAGTCCCAAAAAGCGGCGTAACAAAAAAATGGTTCCACAGAGGCCACGAGATCCTCAGTCATGCCAAATAAAAAAGGGAGTAAAAAAAAGGCGTAAAAAAGCTGAAGTAGTAAAGACCAGAAAAAAAAAAGTAGATAAGTCATGCAAGCGAGCAGTGTAAAACATGCAAGTCCATTGGGTCTGTAGAGTGCGCGCATCCTGTCACCGCTTCGGCGCTGTCCTTCCAGGCCGCCCTTTTGGCTTGTCCTTCCTGCAAGCACAGCAAGGACAGAAAAGGATTCCTTAGATTGGAGCTAACGGGGCCGTTAGAACAAGTCCTGCCTGGAATTAGTATTCATACAAGCAGAATACTACACTGAAGAGAGTTGTGAACAGTGCATGATAACGTTATCAGGTTAAAGCAAAGAATGTGTAGAAAATAATCACTAGGCCTGGACACACGTTCGCTACAAGTCTTCCTAGAAATGCTCCAATTAGGGAGTCTTGTCCGTGGCTTGGAAAGGGTTAACCACTCAACCCTGAAGTCAGCCCACAAATAACAACCATTCCTTTGTAATGATGGAATGGAAAAAAAAAAAATCATTCGGCATCAATTTATAAAATGCTCAGGGATCATTTAAGCCAAAATAAAAGTACACAATAACAATGCCTATGCATTTCGCTGTGGCAAGGATTCCATTCCTGTGAAGCTCGGCGGAGCTTCGCAAGCCTCCCAGTGATAGTCCCTAGAAATTCGGCCTACCTCCCAACTGATGCCCTTAGCAGGGTCCTTTTTGTCTTGAAAGCTTCAGGCAGACAGTACATAGCTTAATTTCAGCGCCCTCTCAAGTGTACTGGCCCCCTTTAGTACTGAGATATCTTTCAAAAACTGATAGCTAACTGTCCTGATAGCTTTTTCTGACATCCCTTACATCCCTTTTTTATTGTCGCAATAAGACTTTTCTAGCAACTTTATAACTGCAAACAGTACCGTGCACACCTATATAAATAAATGGTGATAAATATATATATATATATATATATATAAATATAAACAAATAAATAGTTGTACTAGAATAAAAGTTATTAAAACAGCAATTTATTTCCCAAAAATATCTGAGAGTCAATTGCGGGTGAGTGCGCTGAGACGGCACTATGGTCGACTGGTGACACACTGTTAATGCAAAACTGGCCCGACCCACCAAATTCCCAGAGACTACATTTCTAGGGACGAAATTTCTAGGGACTACATTTCTAAGGACCAAATTTCTAGGGACTACATTTCTTATATCAAGGGTTTGATGGAAGCTCGTCTGGTCGGGAAAACGCACGACAACAATAAAAAAAAACTGGCACCGACCAAGAATGTTTATAAAAACCAAGAAAGACGTGAACAAGGCTCCTGTACGGGAGCCAAAACGTCTTTTTTGCTTTTCATAAACGTTCTTGGTCAGTGCATTTGTTATTGTTGTCTCGGTCTATATTTCTGGGGACCAAATTTCTAGGGACTATATCCCTGCTCCAGGGAAGCAGTAGGGCAGGACACTCACATTTTTGGTGCCACGGGCACTGTGTCAGGCGGAGGCTTTACGAAAACCTGCATTCAACAAAAACAAGAAAGGAGGAGCAGTCAGGGGTTGTCACACCCATAAAAGCCACGCGTCGTGGGTGCAGTCAGGCTACACCCAAAACCCTCTTATTCAAATCTCGCTCAGATAATTCCCATTGAGATAAGGCCACAAACAACAGCCTTTCCAGCACAAAATGCTAATATACCTTACAAAAAAAGAAAGCCTGCACGTGTGTTGATAACTCAATTTCACAAGCAAAGGTACATTTGCTAGCAAATAACAAGACCCACCAAACTTGCTCTGCTCAGCAGAGTTTGGGTTTGGGCTAGTTGGTAGCGGTCATCCATGACTTCATGTAGCACAAAAAACGGACAAGGACAGAAGGAGGCAGTGGGCACAAGTGCTTGTGCCCTTGTCCGTGTTTCGTGCTACACAAAGTCATGGATTGCTCTGCTCACCAGTGCTTAGCAAGGCATAATGACTTGCTTGGGCTCCATGCTCAGTGATACATCTGACATTTCGTCACGGCGCGATCAGCGCTCTAACGCCAGGCATCTAAATTAGAGCATCGTCGAAACACTGCACTGCATCAATTAAAATACCATACTCTGGGATGATGGTTTTTTTATGAGTGAGCAATAAATACGATGGTCACAGTCCAGGTTAGTTTTACAGATGCGGTGGCCCATGTTGTTGCATCGACACCATGCAATGGAGAGTTGTATTTATACAGATTTCTTTCTGCAACAGCACTGTGCACTACCAAGCAGTCCTCGGTGCCGTCAAGCGCGTTCGTGATGCCTCACTTCTCAACGAACGTTCAACCATGGTCGATGGGATCGTGGCTCACGCCTCGCACACCCATCACAGATGCGGTGACCCATGTTGTTGCATCGACACCATGCAATGGTGCTGGTGAGCAGAGCAATCCATGACTTTGTGTAGCATGAAACACGGACAAGGGCACAAGCACTTGTGCCCACCATGCACACAGTTACCGTAATCACCCGATTCTAACGCTCACTTTATTTCCGGAAAAATAGGCCGAAAAATCGCATGTGCGTTAGAATCGGATACAAAACCGAAACTGCCGAAACAGCAGAAATTTCGTCCCACCCATCGCCATCGCCATCTCAAGATGGCAACAAAGCTTTCAGCAACGAATTCGCAGACGCAGGAAGCCTAGGCGCCTAGGCTTTTCTATTGGCGTTCCCACAAATCGTCAAATCGTTTCACGATTGATAACAGTAAAGGCAGCAGCGGCAACGACGGTGCGCCGCTTCCATGAGTGGCTTACGAGCGGCTCTTACACGTTCAAAACGAGCGGTCGGCTGAAGCGTGTGCGTCTGGAGAAGCTCGTGAGATGGGTGTGCGAGGCGTGAGCCACGATCGCATCGACCATGGTTGAACGTTCGTTGAGAAGTGAGGCATCGCGAACGCGCTTGACGGCACCGAGGACAAGATGTTGTGGTCAGCGGAAAGCAACAAAGAGCTCTCGGAGAGCAACGAGGACTAAGATAAGTGAGATTACTTCGGGAAATAAATCACCCGTTTCTCTCGCATTCGTTTTTCTTGGCCACAAAGTTCCGTGCGCGATACAATCGGAGGTGCAAGTTTTTCAGGTTTTTTTTGCCAGGAAAATCAGGTGTGCATTAGAATCGGGGTGCGTTAGAATCGGGTAAGTACGGTAAGCCTCAACATGATCTGACAATGCCCTTCCTATTTTTAATGAAAATTACCAAATTGGAACTTCACAATACCATGCTGCTCCCCATGGCAACACAGAAACGTCTGCATTGTGAGTGAGCCAAGCCATTGCTAGCAATAGCCAGCCACAGCCACAGCCAGTGCAAGCGGGCCTTTTAACGAGCCACCTCAAGACGCCATTTCATCTTGCCAACGCGAGTAATTCTGACTACGTCAATACCGAACTTCTCCCATTTGTTACGTGGGGCTTGATCAGCACAATGCCCCCAGACAAGCACAGACACTGCACTACTACAGTCAAGAGATGATGTGGGTCTTAAAACAATTTCTTTTAAGTTTGAGCTAACTTGGTGAAACTTGTCAGTCTTTCTGCTTTTTTCCCACTTATTTAAAATATGCCGTGATTTCTTGAGTCAGTCCATTATTTCCCAAGTAGCCATTGTGGAGGGACAATAGACAAAACAGTGTTAGTCATAAAACTATAATCTTCATTAATTTGATTGAATGTAGGGTTTAACGCGCCGACCCAATGCAGGCGATGAGGCAGGTAGTGAAGGGCTCCGCATTAATCTTGACCACCTGGGAATCTTTAACAAGCGCCGAAATCTCGTACACACAGGCGTTCTTGCTTTTTGCCCCAACCAGAAAAGCGGCTGCCGTGGCGGGAAATTTAACCCGCGTCCTCGTGCTCAGCAGCGCAACGCCTTAGCCACTAAGCCACCGCAGCGGGTAACTATATTCTTCATATTTTCTGGTACTACGAACACTGGTGAATGCACAATAGGAAACAATTTTTTGATGCATTGCTCGGAACTAATTTTACAGCGAATTAAACTTTGGTGTTTGAAATGTGCATTCGTGCTCTCACCACAGTGGGCACCTAATCTCCAAAGTCAGCGTGGGACTTGATGCATCAATGGAGAAGGTCGCAAGAGTGTGCCATTTACGAAATTTCAGAAAGATCGCTGTCACACGTGATGATGCAACACGCACTATCGCAACTGTTGCCGCTCGCGTCCAAATAAATGCCACTTGGTTACTTCAGGAGGCCTGCGCTTCATTATTTTGTTGGTTTGCAAACATTTGAAGACAATTTTTTTCCCCAAGCTTCTGATTCTCAGGGTGTCGGCTTTGATTTGAGCAGGAGAAGGAATCAACTTTTACTGAGCCCAAGAAATCGGTGGTGCGCGCTGGCACCAGACGGGGTGGTTCCCTAGTTACGGGACCCGTATGTTCCCAGCAGCTCCTGGCCCCTGTCTGTCAGTGCGAGCTGAGTCGGCAGGGCGGGGCTGGTCAACAAGGTCTCCCATCGCTCAAGGGGTTGGGGATTGGGGGTGTTATGGGGAAGGGAAAGAGGGGGGGGTCTTGAGTTCTGTACACTCTGCCAAGATGTGCGGCAGGGTTTGAGCAAGCACAATATACCAGGGAAACAATGCCTCCAATCAAATCCACACGCAGACGAACTAAAAGAGATAGGAAGATAGAGCGAGGCAGACGGAAGCAAACAGATAACAGAGAGAGAGAGGGAGGAAAATAGGGTGGAAGAGAAATTGAAAGGGAGTTATAGAGAGCAGAAAGATAAAGAGAAAGAGGGGAGAGAGGAGAGAGAAAAGTGGGAGATGGGGAAGAGAGCAGGAAAGAGATCGGTACCTGGTACTTGAGCGGCTCGTGGGGCTGGGCGACGATGCGCACCTCGAGCGGGGTGAACACCTCGATCTTCACCGCCACGTACTGGTCTGCATGGCGCGACGACTGGTACCGCAGCTCGATGCTGTTGCGGCCGCCTTCCGTCGAGTGCACAAACTCCTGCACCCCCAGCTTCTGCACGGGGGGAAGAAGAAAAAGAGAAAAGATTACTCTGAGCACGCCCAAGCACTCCCCATTCGCTTGTCTGGAACTGGCAACCTCTCCACGTGTCTTTGTTGATGCCTTTTGTAAGTACCCGCATCTTCCATTTCTCTCCACCAGCCAGACGTGTGCCACAAAACGCCACTGCTGCATGCACACTCACCTCCTCACATTCCACCCTTCTGCGCTGTTTCTTCTTTAAAAAAAAAATGTGCGCATGCACTCCGTACAAATGGTTAACCAGCGAAGCTGCGACATGCACCTGGTGTTTTAGGGGTGCACCCCCTAAGGGGATCGGGCTGTCGGCGTCTCATGTCGTTATCGTCATAACCGTCCTCTCATGTAGTCACGGTACTAAAACACCGGAACACTCATTTACACCTCGTGCTAGAACGCAACGGATACTAAAAAAAAAAACACCGAGACACTCGTTTACGCCTTGCGCCAGAGTGCTTCATGCTTCAAAGGAAGAAGTGAATGGTCACACCCATACTGTTTTTTTCGTCCACTGAATGCGCCATTTGGCAGTTGCATCATGTACGTTTATAAATACAGCCGCAGGTTAAAGCACACCCAACAGGCAGTAGCTGATAATGTGGAACAGGATTCGAAGCTGCTCGTGCAAGCTGACCATTAATGCTAACTGCTGAAGCTTTCTCATCCCACATACAATGAGGAGGCCGTCAAGAAACAACAATAAACTTCCACACCCACGCAGAGCTATTTTGGTTTTTAGCTATTCATATAAATGAAGTTCTGCACAGGCAACCATTTCAGCGCACAAAAGAAAGAAAATCTCTCACAGCGAGTTTTTTTTAAACGCCATTATTGCAGGTAGACTTGTGTCACACTGCATGATGTAATGGTCATTAGGCTTTGCCGCAGCGAGAGAATACGTGCAAATAGAAAAAGAAAATGCCATTGGACAGCTGCACAGTGGACGAAATGGATGAAGACAAAACTAGGCCATGGATGCCAATCAAAAATGCTCTTCAACAACCTTAATGTGCAATTTTTTTATCACTAAGTACTCTACGCAGGTTGGCACACACCATTTGGTCATGCACTAGGTCCCCATTCAAAGCAATACTGAAAAAAATTGGTAGACTTGACCAGCAAGCGAAAAGCATGGCGAGAAATGCACTCCTCAAAAGGCCAGCTAAAGCTAATGACATCACGTATTTTAAGATGGCCGTGCCCATGACGCCCTGCTGTAAAAAGTTTACTAGAGGGCTTCAGATTAAGTCCAGAGCTACAGCGAATGACATCAAGTACTTTAAGGTGGCGGCGACCATGACAGTTTACAAGGCACACTGTCAAGATCCCCTGTTCAAGTCAAGACCCCCCCGGGGATCTTTAGCATGCATAGAAATCAAAACGCACATTTCCCTCTTCCCCTCCACCTAAAAAGCCACTGTGGCCAAGATTGAACCCGCTGCACCCTTCAGCCTCAGCTGCACAACGCCTAAGCCATGAAGTGAAGATTTCAGCCTTCCACCCCGACAGCCTCGAGAAATGCCCTCGAGACACAGCCCTTGCTCTCCTCCTGGCCGCACACACAGCAGAGCCCCCTGAGAGAGAGGGAGGGAGAGGGAGAGAGAGCGCTCACATCACAGTAGACGCGCTTGGCCATGCCCGTGGTGAGGCCGAGCACGTCGAAGCAGTGCTCCTGCACGCCCACCACCATGGCGCGGTCGTCCAGGGCCCCGCACTGCTCCACGAAGGCGTACAGGAAGAGCTCCACGCTTGTCTCCTGCACCTGGCGCGCCTTGTACTTGCGGTCGTTGCAGTGGTCCGCCACCTGTTGCAGCTCCGACACGCTGCCCTCGGGCATGGGGCCGCAGCCTGCACCGCAAGACCGAGACAGACGACTGGCCGATGAAAACCGCTTGGTTTTGAAAGCCTCTGTGGGATGCCCTACGACAGAATGCCGAGCTCTCTACTTGGGCCCGTTATTTCACTGCGCCGCCTGATTCCGGCAGTCGCTTGACATCGAGCGTTACAGCAAGCTACGACGACAAGGCGAGCCCCTAAAGTGCTCTGCACTTATAATTTGCGCGCCTGCGTTGTGATCACCAACGAAACTGGAACCACAAAAGGACACTGACACAGACAGCTTGACGCACAGCAGCTAGAGTTCTGTTTATCACCACAAGAAGGTAGTACAATCAAATTTCAAATGCTTCTTGTAAGTCCTAGGGGGTGGCAGCACCACCCACAGAGTATACATCGTCATTATGGCCAATATTTCAAACGAAGGGTCGAAATCGTACACATCCGGCAAAGACCTTGTGGGATGCAAAACCAGCGCTGTACATATACGGCAAGAACCCTCAAAGGGCTCTTATGCGTGCGTGCAACAAAACTGCTTTTGAAAAACAAAATTTATGCATTTTCACTACTGGGAAGGCGGCACGCGAGCAAGTGTAGCACAGACCACCACACCATGAAGGCATGCAGACGAAAGTTTAAGAATAAGGTTAATTTTTCATGCCATGTGCTGCCCTGTGCACAGAGTTTTGTTTCTAGAACTGTACACGAAACTGCCATTTAAATATTTTTAAAAAGAAATGTGTTAACCTTGGCTTGTCAGAATACATTCTCATTACAATACTGAAACACTTGTGGTCGAGGTGACCACATAAGATAAATGTTGCCCCCATATAAACTTTATTGCCACCAATAAAGCTAAAAGCAGCAGGAGAGCGTCTACAAGTATGTTTTACAAGCCAAAAAAATTTTGTAGATGCTCTTAAATGACCAATTTATTAATTGATTGTGGGGTTTAACACACTCACGCTACACATGCGATGAGGCGCACCGTCGTGGCGGGCTCCAGATTAATTTCGACCGCCTGGGGATCTTTATCGAGCACCGAAATCGAGAACACACGGGCATTTTCACTTTTTGCCTACATGAAAAAATGACCATTTTACTTGTCTTCAGGCCAGTTACCGAAGCATGCTTCAAAAATTGTAAATTTCAGTTTTCTTATTGGAAATCGCTGAATATTTGCAGCAATTCAAAACTATTCAGGCCAGTTCACAATGACTCAAACAAAACCATTATTCGAATTGTATTTGCTTCACAATCAAAAATCGTCATTTGCCAAAATCTAACCATTTAAACGTCACAAAAAGGCTTCACCATGCCCGTCAGAACAGACATCCCATATCACATTTTTTCGCCCCTCCCAACAGCCCTTCTTTTCGTTTGGTTTAGGTGTCGAAAACCAGAAAAACAAGCATCCGGTGTGGTTGCTTTGTCCCCTCCCACCTACCGTATTTGCACGATTCTAACGCACACTTTTTTCTTGCTAAAAGTGGTTCTAAAATTTGTGTACGCGTTACAATCGGACTCAAAAGCAAAGTCGGCCTCACAGCGAAATCCAACTCAATTCGATTCAGAACAATCCGCCAACATCACACGAGTAAATTTTCACGTAACTAAAATGTTTACTAAAATAAGAGGTCTTGTACCAGGTGCAGGTGCCGTCAAAAGTAATTGGAACATGGTCTTGTAAATGTACAGGAATTTCTTCTCCCAGAACCTGACTGGCTGCATTGGTGCAGGAGTCCTCTCTAATAGAAAAAGCTTCCTGTAAACTGGTAATGGCCGTCATAAATCCAGTAAGACAAATATATTCACAAATACTTCTTCCATTTACTGATGATGGCACCTGTACGTGGCTTGAAGTGGTGTCATGTTTTTACGCATCTTCAGAGTTGAATCGGCGGCAAGTTATACTTTTGAATTTCCCCCAAAACAGTAACCTACGCCCTACAATCAAGGGCACGTTAGATTCATGCAAATACGGTATCACCCCTCTGATGCGTACTGTTAATTCCAAAACAAGACCCTGAAAGAACTCCAACCGGCACTGTTCCAACAAGCACGTTCACTCCAACGAGTGGCAAAAGCAAACTGGGCAAAAAACAACAACAAAAAGCAAAAGCAACAACAACAACAACAACAAGAGGTCAGCACTGACCGAGTGCAGCCGCCAGCTGCCGATGCACCATGACGTCGGCGTAGCGCCGGATGGGTGAGGTGAAGTGCGTGTAAAGGGGCACGTTCAGCGCATAATGCTCAAAGGATGCGGGGTCCTCCCGGTGCCCGGCGCAGAAGTACAGCGCCATCTGCACAAGCACACACACACACAGACCGTCACAGCGCTCACTAGCACCAACCACGGCAGATGACAGCGTTGGATATAACCCCAATACTAGTACCTGAAATAACCCTAACCACAACAGGCCGGAGCTTGCTTGCGAGCAACAGCAACGACAGTCAGGGCGTAAGCAGCATCTCGACACGAACAACATGAGTGCACTCGAGCTAATGTCCTGACATACTGGATTTACTCGCATAATCCCCGCACTTTCTTTCTGGAAAAATTGGTGTGAAGTTGGTGGGTGCAATAAGCCCGCGGGTGGTAAATACTACGAGCTTAAATAAGATTTCAACAGGTATTATACATAACCAAGACATTTAAGACATTTCCAAGCAGGACTTACCTTTTTAATAAAAGTACACCAAAGTACACCACCATTCAGCGTTTAGTAGTGGGGGACCCAAGTGTGACCAGTCCTAGTCCGAGTCAGTGCTACTAGCATCACTGGTCGTCACCTTGTTGTCACCTCCGGATTCCGTGTTGGCTTCAGGGGGCTTGTTTTTATCCCCCACCAAGTGGTCTTCAGTCACACCCAGGGCATTCGATGTGCCCGCCTTCTTGAAGCTCTTGACGACGACGTTTGTGGCGATCATTCCCCATGCTTACGATATCCAGCAGCACCGCAGCTCCACCGAAGGTCTTTTTATCTCGCCAGCCGCCATCAGAGAATGCTCGCAATCCACTCTGCGTACAGCCTTCGAACGTTGTCTTTGAGCGGCTTGTTCAAACGCACATCCACAGGCTGCAGCACGGACGTTAGGCTGCCTGGAATGACAGCCGGCTCGGTGTGCGGCTCCTTTAACTTGTGCGTCTTGTTGATTACCTTCAGTTCCTCGTGCTGCCGTCTCCAGTATAGCGCACGCTGAACCCGTTGAGGCCGAAGTACCCGCTTGCAACGCGGTTATCGTACTCAACAGTGTATTCGACAGCTTTCAGCTTGAAAGCGGCTGTATAACTGGCGTACCACTCCATGGCGAAGCGGCACCGAAACCACCACGGAACAAAGCGATGAAAAACTGCTCAAAGTGACGGAAAGCTAGCTCTCGACAACTGATCAGACTGACTGCTGCTGCTCCAACAAAGGGACGACTGGACAACTGCGGGCTGCACAAATGCTGCCAAGTAGCATGCACGCAAAACTGGCCCAATGACAGTGAGATGGAGTGGTGGCGAGCATGCGCATCATGCGGGTTTCACAAGCAGAGACGATTTTCGCTATTGCAATATTGCGGTTGTGAGGATTATGCGAAGAAACAAAAAAATCCCAAGTTTTGGCAGCTCACGCAAGGGGTGCGAGCATTACGCGAGTGCGAGGATTACGCGAGTAAATACGTTACAGCTGACAAGCACACTCACACTCACAATCGGTGCTCAATGTGGCTGACTATGTCTTCATTTGTGGCCTTCTTTCTAGCTATTGCCCACTTCCACCTGTCAAATTATTGGGAAAATACAGCAGGGAAAGATGGCAGGTGTTTTCATCCATAAGGGCTCCAACCTCGAGCTATCGTCAGCTATGGTCATGCGCACAGAGACATCATCCCGCGGCAACAGCTGATCACTCACTCTCATGGGCTTGGAGAGGAGGTGGGTGAGGACGTTGAGCTTGGCATGGGCCAGTTCGTCGCCTTCACCCACCAAGGAGTTCAAGGAAGCCTGCGTGGGGAAGGAAGGAACCGTGTCACGACAGCACAGACAGCACACACACCAACCACTACTACTCACATAAAACAATGAATCTGGTCACAAGTGTTGCCTTGCATTTCTGCCGATACAAATCCTCCTAAAGGCATCTCGCGGTTAATCAAGATGTGTAGAAGGAGCTGATTTCAAACTTGGCACGTGATGGTAAATGTGCACTAAGCAAGCTCCATTAGTGCCGTGGCGCAAACACCCCACGACTGCATGGGCTCAGTGACAGCCGCAGACGGCGGTGGGGTCCCCAGGGAGCTAAACTGTTGCTAAACTCTTTCTGGCTTCCTCTGCTAGGGCCACATGCATGCGCCGTCACGTTGTGACAGAGGCGGATTTTCATCAAAATCCATGAAAAAACAAAAAACAGTTGATTTTGAATGCCCCGTCCCCCTTCATTCAAAACGGTGTTCGCGCATATGCAGAGTCATCGACAAATGAAACGCAAACACAAAAATATGAAGCCAAACATACAAACAGCACAATTTCTTTCTGTGAAAGTGAAATTGCCGCATGGTTTATTACAGTGACACAGATCGAAATCGTGTATTTCCAAATATACCACTAGCGAGCCATTACTTTATCTACACTATCTATATTCTTCAATTTTGCTCGTTCCTGATCACATTTTTGTTTTAATTTCATTGGTCCTTGAGTGTACCTCTTCCGTGGCAAGCGTCTGTTGCAATGGTATGGTTGCAGCAAGATGAAATCTGCTTTCAAAAAACCAGCTGCCGGGGTTTGCTTGGATGTGCCACCCCCGCACACTGAGCCACTCCCCCTGCCCCCCTTTGTCGTCGTACCTGGAGGGTGCCAGCTGAGGAGATGTCAAGGGCCACCCCGTGGGCCTTGCACAGGACATCCACCTCAGTGAGCTGGGTGTCATCCGGCGGAGGGTGCGACCGCAGGAAGGCCATGTCGGGAAGCGCCTTGTACAGCCGGTGGGCCACCGCCATGTTGGCCAGCAGCATCAGCTCCTCGATTAGTCTAGGACAAGAGAGGAGCGGGATGAGAGGGAGGGCACCTCTTCCACCATCCCCCCTCATTCATTTCGCTGACACCGACCGCAAAGAGCAAAGGTTGCGGTCTGCAAAGCGCAAAGCGCACAGGTCGCATGCAGCCGTTGTGAGGGGCTCCGCAGGGCCTTGCGAGTGCTTCTTCCATTGACAAAAATGAAAAAGAAACTAGCAGGTAGCAGGCACCCCTCTTCAGGTAGCAAGCCCAACATTACAAGCCCACGCCTTTCCACGCCTTGCCCCAATGAAGGAGTATGAGCAAGGAACATACTACCGTCTAGTCCACTTCCAGTATCCAGTTGTCAAACAACACCCAGGTGCCAAAGAAATCCCATCGTTATAACCAATAATTGTTATAAGTGGGTTGAAAAGTAAAAAGACGAAACAGAGCTCAAAACATTTTACAGTCAAACTCCGCTACAACGAAATTCACGGGGATCGCGAAAAATTTCGTTGTAGCGAGAATTTCGTTGTCGCGGAAAAATCAGTAAATAAAGAAAACAGGGCAGGCGTCTAACTGGCGTCGTGAAATCTCCCACCTACCTTTTCGCCCCAATGTTGCCAATTTGCTTGGAGCTCGCTCCGCCAAAAATAGCACCCTTTTTATAGCACGGAGTTTATATCGTAATTTGCAGTCACAACTCGTCTCGCGGCGCTTAGACCAGCGTTGTAATATGCGCGTCGTACTCGTGGAGATCCGCGCAAAAGCAGGCGTCGTGAAATCACAGCGCAGAGTTTATATTTTAATTTGCGGTCACGGATATGCACAGGATATGCACGACACTCTGGGAGCATTTTATTTCCAAAACTTGAAAAAATCGCTGATTTTTGACTGCTTGCGCTTTCCCACGAGCAACGGGAGAATGCGCTGCTCACAGTCTGCGAGGAGCTGCATGGCGACATCATCGTCATGGGCGCCAAGGAAACTACGTAAAACGTCCAAGGAGTCCATGACCTGCGACACGGTCACTGACGTCGGGACCGTCGGAACACCATGCCCGACTTCTTCGTCGTCGGATGAATCGGCGGCGGCGGCGGAGGCGGCGCGAGCACTCTTGAGGATCTCGGCATCACTCAGCTCCTCGTAGACGATCACGTCCGCGTCGGCATTTACGTAGTCGCTCAATGCTACGTTCTCAGGAACAATGCCGGCTTCCTCGAGAGCTGCCCATGCTTCGGCCGTTGTCGCGTCTTGCCCCGGTCCAACGTCGTCGGCAGCTTGTGCATCGTCACTTGAACGGCACATCTCTTCGGGTCGAATCGAGTGACTTGTGTCCCGGGAAAATTTCGTTGAATCGGGAGAACAATAAAAACAGTGGTTCGTTGTGGAGGGAGTTTTAATACATTGGGGCCTATGGGATGCGGGCGGGGAATCGAAAAACCTTCGTTGAAGCGGGAATTTCGTTGTAGCGGAGTTCGTTGTAGCGGAGTTTGACTGTATTTGCATGCATGCAAGCAAGGTTGTACTGCTACTTATTTGCGGAAAAGAAGCTAGTTGGTCAGCTTTGTTTGCTGCCCACGAAGCTGGCGCACATCTTTCTCGAGAGCACCTATGGGTGCTTCACCTAGCTGAGCGAAAGGTCCTTGGCGGAAACGAAGACCCTGAGGGTCTGTATCATGCATTGGGCCTCCTGCGAAGACACTACGTGAGTAGGCTGTGCAACTGCGTCGTCACAGTCGTCACTGTCAGCGCTTTCCGCAGCACGTATCTGCGCAACGATCACCTCTTCAGTGGGGCACTCGAACATTTCCAACATCGGCCCCGACGTCCCATCCACGGAAAAACGGAGGCAGCTGAAGAGGCGCCCCATCAAATTCAAAGCAGCGCGCACATGGCACAACCAACACAACAAGCGAACGCGCGAGTGAGCGAGCGGGTGCAAGGGCTAGGCCAAAGCGGTGGTGCCGGGAGGGGAGTTTGGAAGAAAAACGGCTCCCCTCCTCCCCTTGCTTCCTCGTAAGCGGCACAGTTCACTCGTTTTCTGAGGGGTGGACGGGACGCAGTGCATGCAGTCAGTGCGGAGAGCCGGCAGCAGCTCACATTTTCGGTGCATGCTGTAACCGGATTCAATCGTTATATCCGATATCGCGACACTGGACCATTGTAATAACGAGTTTATTTTACCATAGAAAGCATACAAAACTTGACGGTGCTATAGTTGTTCACTGTTATATCTGATTGATTGATTGTAGGGTTTAACACGCCGACGCAACGCAGGCAATGAGGTGCGCCGTAGTGGAGGGCTCCAGATTAATTTTGACCACCTGGGGATCTTTAATGTGCGCCGAAATCTCGTACACACGGGCGTTTTTGCTTTTCGCCTCTGTCAGAAAAGCGGCCGCCGCGGCTGGGAATCGAACCCGCGACCTTGTGCTCAGCAGCGCAACGCCTTAGCCACTGAGCCACTGCGGCGGGTCATTGTTATATCCGATATACAGTTAAACCTCGATGTAACGAAGTCCGTAAAATTCGCAATTTACTTCGTTACATTGAAATTTCGTTACATTGAAATTCGCGGTTAAAACAAAGAGGTAACCACGCGAAGCGGTTCCTGCCAGCGGAAACGGCTGCCGCACTGACGTCGACTCAACCTGCACGATGCGGCAGCCATGAAGCGAAGCAGGTAGCAGCGCTAACCACATGTAGCGATTTTGCAAGTGAAACGGGAGCGCCGCGACGAGCGAAGAAGTATTTTTCGCCGCGGAGGTAAAAGCTCATCGCTTCTTTCGGTTTTGACCCGCCCGAAGACTTCGCTCATCGCCAGGAAGTGGCGTAAGGGACGCAACTTCCGGGAGAACGAGAAGGGGCGAGCGGCGGCACAATGGCGGCATGGGCGGCACAGTGCATTCCAGAAAAGTCGTTTTTGAGACAACTGTCCGCATAAAAAAACCCTTTTAGGCGCAGTGAGGCAATATTGGGATCGCTCTCAAAAATGAGGCTGCCTCAGCGAGCGATTGGGACGGGCGATTACGGATCGGCGTCGCATCGCTCGCAAAAATCACTCCATGTGGTTACCGCTAAACTACTTACCGATTGCCAGAATGGAACTCTTCCCTTAAATAAAAAAAAAAAAGGAAACGCGCCGTCAGAGTTTATGTCAGAGTTTTATGTATCGTTTACGCAGGCATCATAAGGCGCGCGTAGCGCCGACGCGGGTTAATAGCGTCATATAAACAAAGACATCACAAGCATTTTTCGTGGGTGCTCACAACTCCTCCAAGAACTTTAATTTGGCTGAAAATAGTCGGTCACTTTCTTCTGGGCCACCCTAGACATGAGAATCGGCGTGACGCGGCGTTCGTACAGCCACACGGCTTGCATCATATCTTCGTCCTGCTGACTCCCCGCGAACCGCCTCAAAACATCGATGGCATCGGCCACTTCACGGCTGCTGGGCACGTCGCAGGTGTCTGGCCCGTCGGGCTCGTCGCTGTCATTCGGGTCGTCCACGCCTTGACGAACACTGCTCGCGATTGCCTCGTCGGTCATCTCCTCCGTTGCGATCACAGCAGAGTCCGCGTAGAGGTAGTCGTCAAGTTCGACGTTGTCAGGGGCGGCTCCACCGCCTTGTAGGTTTCGCCATGCAGCGTGGAGAGCCTGGTCATTGGCCATGCCTTCATCCTCTTGATCGACACCACCACTGGCTGTTCCAGTCCCAGTGGCGTCTTCCAGGTCGTGGAAACCAGCTTTCCGGAAACAATTCACTACTGTTTCCTTCGGTGTGGCTGCCCAACTGGCACTGAGCATCTCCATCGCTTGATAGATATCCACTTTCGTGGGGCGTTTTAAGTGCAGATCTAGCAAAAGCTTGTTGATCACACGTTTGCGGTAGGCACACTTGACGCTGTTGATGATGCCCTGGTCAAGCGGCTGGACGAGCGACGTGCAATTCGGAGGCAGGAACTTAACCTCCACATTCGTGAGCTCTACGTCCTCGACGTGGTGTGCTGAACAGTTGTCGAGCACAAGGCACACATTACGCCCGGCGTCCTTCATCTCGGCATCGAAGGCTTGGAGCCAAGTGCGGAAAATTTCTCTTGTCATCCACGCCTTGGTGTTTGACGTGTAGGTCACGCTGAGCTTGCGGGAGTTGGCCATGCAGCGGGGCTTTTTGCTCTTTCCGATCACAAGAGGTGTTCTCTTGTCACTGCCGTCCATGTTTACGCAGAGCAGAACCGAAATGCGAAGCTTGCTCTGCTTGCCGCCGTGGCACTGGTCACCTTTAACAGCGAGCGTGCGGTTTGGCAACATCTGATAGAAAAGTCCGGTTTCGTCGCCGTTGTAAATGTCCGCAGGCGCATAGCGCTCCAGCAATTCAGGCATTTCTCTTGCGATCCATGCCGCGGATTCCGATGCATCGGCAGACGACGACTCCCCGCTCACAACTTTGCCGACAATCGCATGCCGAGCCTTGAACCTGTGCAGCCACCCGCTGCTGGCTTGAAAATCGTCGCGGCCCAGCATGCATGCAAAATCTTTCGCCTTTTGCTGAAGGACGGCACCAGACACGGGAACATTCTGTGCCCGGGTGGCCATGAACCACGTGAAGACTGCCTTGTCCACGTCTTCGTAAACTGCCAGCTTCAGTCGCTTACGCTGACCGCTCGTTCCACTCTGCAACGAAGCGAGTATGTTGTCCTTCGCCTTTAGTATCGTTGACAGGGAGCTCTGCGGAACTCCGAAGCGTTCAGCGACAGCCTTCTTCTTTTCGCCACTGGCTACTGCACGAATCATTTTCGCCTTGTCTTCGAAGGACAAAACTTTTCTTTTGCCGGAGCTCATGGCGACCCACAAATGCGCCGCCGTGCACTCGCACAGAACAGGGAGGATTTGCACTCGCTGGCACAACGAGCGGAGCGAACCGAAGCGAAGCGAACGAAGTAAACAACAAGAGCGCACACGAAGGAAGAAGAATGCTGCGTCGGCGGTGTAGGCTGCTCGGCGCTCGGCGGAATGCGGCGGCGGCGGCGGCGCAGGTGTCCTCTAGTGGCCGTTCTGCAAAGCATACTACACCGTTTGTAGGCAAGGAGCTTGTAGGCATTACGCCCGCTCGTGTGCTCCGTGGCTCGCCGCATCCGCTGCATTTGGCGGCCCATGTCGCCGTTCGCGTTTTATCGAAACCTCGTTTTGGAGTTCGTGTCTCCTAAAATATGCTTCTACAACGAAAATATCGTGCCTGATTGGCCATGAAACTTCGTTACATTGAAATTTCGGCAAACGGGACTTCGTTACACAGAGGGTGAAAATACATGGTGTGCATACACTTGAAGTTAAAAAAAATTACGCGGTTCGTTACATCGGGGGTTTCGTTACATTGAAGTTCGTTACATCGAGGTTTAACTGTACTGCTATAAACAGTGAGTGGCTACGCCGGAAAAGAAATGAAAAAATTGTTTTGAAAAAGTTTTTAACCCACACCGATGTTTTATATATACGTTGTTAGTGTCGTTAGTTTGTTTTTTACCTTCTCGTGTCTGTGGTGTCGCTGTATAGAAATAGTTAGATTTTTACAACTGCTGTTTTTTGCTTTTGTGTTACGGCAATATCCTACGCTTCGTTGTTTTTCTGCTGACATGACGGTGCATATTGTTCCTCGCCTACTCTTGAGGTCAAACAACTCTGTATACCGGAGAAAAAGTAACGGGAAACAGAACACTGCTACTGTCTACGCTGTGAGTGCGGTCTCTCAGGCACCTTTCAAGTGGTCTGTCTGTATGGTCATTTCTCACCTGGGGGGGCCCCAACTTCTTGATGAAAATAAAGGTTGAATTGAATTGAATTGAATTGAATTGAACAGTTATAAGTGGACTCGACTGCTTCATGCAGTGTGCCCCTTTCTAAAGAAGGATTGCTGCTCCACGACAGCCTCCCAGCACCACATTTTCACAATATTTTTCCCAATTTTCATGACCTGAGCATGGAAGGGCTCCCTCTATGTGTGGTTTGCCATACAGTATGTTGAGCTGGAGCCATCCAAGCATGGTAATAAATGATGTTCTTGCCCCCCACAAATGGCTAAACTTTTTCTGATCCCTGTCACAAAATTCCAGTGAGAGTTAAAATAGGGGACACGTTAGATTACAGTAAACACAACAAACTTCTGGAAAAGCTGTAGACAAAAAGAAGGGGGCTCTAAAGAATGCACACAGAATTGATCCCCCAAAACATCATGGGGTGTAGTTTTTTGTATTGCATTTTTTTTTTTACGTGCAAGACCATACTTATGTCCTGACTCATTTTGAACCCTGAGCAGCAATGCCTAGCAAGCCCCCTCAACCTCACCTTAAAGTGAAACATCGCTCTCATAACTGTGCACCAATGACTAGGGCTCTCTTTTTGTCTTGCACCCAGCACAGGGGCTGGGGGACGCAGTTTTATGCCACTCACTAAAATGTCCAGCAGAATCAACAGTTGGGCTTGTTTGGTTTTAGTCTATCGCAAACAGCACTTGAAGATGTGTTGCCAACGACCCTGCTTGCTAAGAAGATTGACAGCTGGTGCCATTTCCCTATGCAAAGAGAATTGGCTTCAATTATGTGACAGCCTCCAGGGTACCCTTACCACTCGAAAAACGTGGTATTTCCTTAGGCACCTCATTGACCCGCTCTCAAGCAAGAGTGAGACCCAACGCAATATGACCCGGACCCTAAGCTCCTTCAACGGATCTCCCCAAGATCTCATCCAAAAACTCACGGCTAAATATTTGAACACCTCTCGCCACTTCAACCCACCTCCTTACACGGGATCGACAAATAGTGACTTGGATAAGGACTTTCAACTTTACGAAATGGAAGCAGCTTTGTTCGAATGCAATAAAAATAGCGCCCCGGGACCAGACCAAGCCACTTACCGGCTTCTTGCCAACCTGGACGGCGGCTCGCTGGATCACCTTCTATACCACATCAATTCGCACTGGAGCTCAGGTCACCTACCTCCCCAGTGGAAGACGGCTGAAATACGATTCATCCCCAAGCCAAATAAGTCCCCTCATCTTGATAACCTAAGACCAATCTCTCTGACCTCCTGCGTGGGCAAGTTAGTGGAAAGAATGATACTGAAGCGCCTCCAACCCTACCTTGAAGAAAAAGGCCTTATACCCGACACCATGTATGGCTTCAGGAAGCATCTCAGCACACAAGATATTCTCCTTCGAATTAAAGAAGAAGTCCTTGCTCCAGCGACTCGTTGCTCCCCTCGGGCCATTCTTGCCTTGGACTTAAAAGGGGCATTTGATCATGTTTGGCATTCCTCCATTTTATCCCGCCTCAATCAAACAGGCTGCGGCCACCGTACGTACTCATACATTGCAGATTTTCTCACTCATCGGCAAGCTATTATTCGTGTAGGTGACATTAAATCCCAGCCTATTGCTTTGGGGGACCAGGGAACACCTCAAGGTTCAGTTCTTTCTCCACTCCTTTTCAATCTCGCCCTCCTGGATTTGCCCCAGAAACTTGACGCCATCCCTCACATACATCACGCACTTTACGCAGACGACATCACCATATGGACAGACACAGACTCCATGGGAAACATCCAAGACTACCTTCAACAGGCTACCGACGTCGTTCACAACTATGCCTCCTCCGTGGGACTTCAATGCTCCCCCCAAAAATCTGAGCTTGTCATAATCCGTAAACATCCATCTGCTCTACAGAAAGAACCAGTCTGCATCCACCTCGACGGCCATACTGTACGGCCCGGCTCCTCCCTTAAGATTTTAGGCCTCACCATCCAGGCCAATACACGCAACAATGAAACTTTATCTAAGCTCTCCAAGGCTTTTAACCAAGTCTCCCACATGCTTCGACGTGTTTCTAACCGCCACCGTGGCATGAAGGAAAAAGACATGGTCCGACTGGTCCAGTCTCTCCTTATTTCACGTGTCACGTATGTCGCACCGTACCTTATCCTCACCAAAAGTGACACGGACACCATTGACCGGCTTATACGAAAAGCATTCAAACAAGCGCTAAATCTTCCTATGAACACCTCCACGGCCCGTCTTTTACAACTGGGCCTCCACAACACGGTGTCAGAACTTATTGAAGGCCATTTATCTAGTCAACGTCTCCGTCTCACCCAAACACCTGCGGGCTTAGCCCTCCTGAAAAGTCTTCACGTCCCATGCCAATCCACTGCCTCTCAGCCCCTCCCTCATAACTGGAGAAGTGTTATCCGGGTTCGCCCCTTGCCAAAAAATATGCACCCGGACCTACAGCCCGGACGCCGAAAAGCGCGAAGTCAAGTGCACGAGACCATCTATGGAAAGCGTGCAGATGTCTCTTACACGGACGCTAGCACCTACCCCAACGGACAGAATCAAGTAGCCGTAGTCACCACCAAGACCGCCTTCGTAGCTTCAGCAACAATCGAGACATCGTCAATATCGGTTGCCGAAGAGTTCGCCATCGCATTAGCCCTCATTCATACGAAGAACCCCGTAATCATCACAGATTCTCAAGCAGCCTGCAGAAGCTTTCTAGCCGGAAGGGTGGCCCACTCAACCTTAAAACTACTGTCTTTGCATCAACCCTGCCGGAAAGTCACCCTCGTTTGGACTCCTGGCCATTCCTCACTGACGGGCAATAACTTTGCTCACCAGCAAGCCTGCGCCCTGTCCCTCCAGGCTACTGAGGATACCGAACCGTCCGTCCCTCTACTGACTTTTCAGGACATCACTCAATATTACCGGTTCGAGCGACAGCACTTCCCTCCTCCGCATCCTAAACTCTCAAAAGAAGAAGAATCCCTACTTCGCCGACTGCAGAGCAATACGTTCCCTCACCCAGTCCGCCTCCATCGCATGTTTCCCACGCAATTCCCGGCCACATGCAAGTTCTGCTTACAACCCGGTACTCTTCCCCACATCATTTTAGAGTGCAAGCACAACCCCAACCTCCCCCCTCTTCCATCCCCCCTTCCAATCCCTGAGCTGTGGGAGAACCTTGTGACCAGCAGCGATCTGGACGTCCAGACACGTTTGGCCTCCAGAGCGAAGGCTGCCGGCTCATCGCATGGCTTCCTGGAATAAGGAACCACTCCCACTTCACCGGCTCAATAAAATGTTTCTCTCTCTCTCTCTTGACAGCTGGTTGCAGAGTTTCATCCCCCTGAGGGAGCTCCGACGAGAGAGCTCTACACCATGGCCACAACAGTAGGGGTTTCTGCCCGTTCCCAGACAAAGACAAGTTCTTTTTTCTTGCAACGCAGACCTAAAATTTCCCTCCCGCTTTGCCTTCAAGGATCCATTACACATATGGAATGCACAAAGAGAAACTAGTTGAAAGGCAAGGTTTCAGGTACTTACAAATGCCCACACTGTGAATGTTATTGGAAGACGCCCCTTCCCCAACGACACCTCGACTGCAACCCAACGACACCACAAAGACAGCTCCCAGCCCACCCCCACACACGGGTGTGTTCGCATTTGGCAGACTGTGTGTCTTGTTAAGCTCTGGAGCAACCCTAACAAAGCCGGCAGCAAAGACTGCTTCGCAAACGCAGCATTGAAGTCAACAGTGGTGCAAACTATTTTGCTGTCCAGACTTGAAAGCGACGTCTATGCCACCTTTCCACTTCATAATGTTGAAACAGACATACTTTTTGTTTGATTTCGTCGAATTACTTGTTCTTCCTCATTTTTTTTACTCCTCCGGTAATTATTATCCCGACGTAACAAAACTTGTTGCTGAGCTAGTTGGTACATGCTTAAAGAAAGAAGAAGCGCCTGTATATGTCGTACCTTGTTTTCTTCGTCCACGTCTAGTTTGCGTAATTATTATCCTGACGTATTTGTCTTTTGCAAAAGTTTAGCTTTTCCTGGTTGACAAGTCTGCTACAATGTTTTTGTCTCTTCCGGTGGCTCCTGTGCTGCTTTGTTGTCACTTCAGACATTTAATTGGACCCCCGCACTCCCTCACAGTGGCTCACCGGTGGCTCTCGGTGTGCTCGTAGACGGAGAATCCGATGGGCACGAAGTTGTCGGTGAGGGCGAAGGCCACCTTGACCTGGTCCAGGCGGAGCGCTCCACCGGCAATGCGGCGCGCGCGCATCGCCTCCGTCATGCCCCTCAGCACCCGCAGGCAGTCGGCCACCTCGGCCACGGTGTGGCCGTCCGAGATGTCCGGCAGCTCGCCCGGTAACCGTTCCCGCTCTGGGTTGTCCAAGAGATCCTGAGAACAGGGGGAGAGGGAGAAAGGCAGACAGCATGTTATTCCGCACGGACTAGGCAACAATGGAGGAATCTGGTTCGGTGCTGAAGAAAACGGGGTGACAAGAATAAAAATGAGGTGGACCTGACGGCATACCCGCTTACGTCTTTCATGCCTGCTGTGAGACCATTGCCCACTTCCTAGTTTCTTTGCTAACCAAGTCGATCGCTACCGGTGACTTGCCTGATGATTGGAAAATCGCAAATGCCGCGCCCATTCACAAAGGTGGCCCGAAAAGCAGTCCTGAGAACTGTAGGCCCACAAGTGTCTGTAGTAAAATCTTAGAACATATATTTTCTTGAGGCCAAAGACGACACAGTTGGCTTCAAGGAAAAACAGGTTTATTGGAGCGAAATTGTGCTCCTTTAACCACTCAACGAATACACAAGCGGCGAAGCAGCACTCAACAAAGTGACATGTGCAGGCTAACGTCGGTGAATCGAATACCGCGGTGTCTGCTCTGCAGGCTTTTATCGGCGTTTTTCGAACCGTCGAATTGCACCCAGAACACTGTAGATCATAGAAGATTATTCTAGGCTGGTGACGTTAGTTCAAAACACTCTCCCCATCAAAGGAGATAACACGTGGAACACGCGCTTCACTTGTCGGCCCATGGATACCACAGATAACACAGCCCGGCGCAGCCGGTCAGCAAAAACAAAAACAAGCAAACCCAATGCATGGTTCGTGGCAATATAGCGCCATAATAAAACACCTGGGATCTGATAGATATTTTACGAATGGCCAACACGGCTTTCGGGCAGGTTTTTCCTGCACAATGCAATTAACAGGATTTAGCCATGATCTTTTCTTATCATTTAACCTGAAAGAACAGACAGATTGCGTATTTCGGGATCTTAAAAAGGCATTTGATTCCATTCCGCACACGTTGCTACTCCAGAAGTTGTCTTTTCTAGGCCTCCATAATGACGTAGTCCAGTGGATTGCATAATCGCACCCAATGTGTTCTGATAAATGGCTGTCAATCAGGTGCTGTGAGTGTTAGTTCTGGTGTTCCACAGGGGTCTGTTTCAGGGCCCCTGCTTTTCTTTATATATATTTACGATATTTTAAGTAATTTGAACTACAAAGTGCGCTTTTATGCAGATGATCACGTTGTTTATCACGGTATCAAAAGCCTAATTGATACGGGTTATCTTCAACGTGATTTTAACCATATTCAAACGTGGTGTACAAAATAGAAAATGACTTTAAATGTTACAAAATGTCAGCGCGTGTCCTTCGCACGCAGCCGAAACCCTATTTTATTAAAATACACTCTGGGAAGTATGAGTCTTAAAACAATGTTAGATTATAAGTATCTTAGCGTCTATTTTTCATACAACCTAACCTGGAAATGTAAGGTTGAAACGTCAGGTTTTCAGCCTCCCGCATGCTCAAATTTTTAAAACGCAACTTCAATGATGCACCTTTAAAGTTAAAGAACTTTTATATTTCACCAATGTAAGATACATTGTAGAGTACACCTGCCTGCACAGTGTTTACGGCCCACAATTTGATAATTTATGTGCACTGCTAGAACGTGTCTAGAACTGTGCCACCAAATTTGTAACTAAAATTATAGTTTTAACACTACCATTACATCAATTAAAGCAGAGTTGGGTTGGGAACCACGAAGTAAACATCAGCTGCATCACAAACTTGAGCTACTTTACCGTATCTATTTAAGGGGGGACGCGGCTTTCAACTTCGGAAAAATGACCAAAACATCGTTTTTTTGAAACCCACATATTCGGCTTCTATGTTTCCTATTCTGTGCGTCTGCAAAGTTTTTATGCTGAAAAGCGTCGCAAAGTGGCATAAAAAAATACTTTTGTCAGGCGCGGTGACAAACTATCAGCGCAAAAGGGCGAAAAAAACGGCAATTTTCGGAGCGCTCTATCTCCGCAACGGTGCCACCGGGCGCGGCCATTTTGATATGGTTAGATCGGCCGAGCGATCGTCTTTCCGGTTCCGCTCATCTCTTGTATCTTCGTTCATTCGCAAACGCACAAACGGCAGAAAAGAAACGACGCACAAACGAAGCTAGAAATAGATGCTGAAGCACTATTGGTCCTCCGGTCGGGGCGCAGAACAACGACCCTCCTGATTGGATGTCGCGGGCGCAGCGCAAGATGGCGGCCGCCTGAGCTGCGCAGCGAGCGGATTGAGTTCATTTTCGCCGCTTCGCTCGGCCGAGTTTCTGTTCAATCTGTGGTATTCAACATGCACGTTATCGCGATGGGAATGCCAGAGATAACGAGCCAGATTACGGGAAGTTGTGTGGCTCGAAAGGCGGAGGTCATTGAACGCTTCGTGGTGCGCGTGACTCTACCGTCGCCAGACCTTGGAGGGTGACGCGGTGTGCGCGCTTGTGATAGCGGTTCGTGAAGTGAACTTTTAGTCGGATTTGCGATGTTTACACCCTTAGTTATTGCTGTGTCTTGACTGTGGGCTCGCTAGCCTTGAGAAAGAAACGGTCGACGCGTCAAACGCTGCGGCGCGCACGGCATAGCCGACGCGCATTGGAGCATCACATGACTGGGCAACCGGTTACGATTGAACGCCAGTAGTTGTAATGCCTGCGACGTTAGATTTAATCTTAAAAGCAACCTGACCAGCCATATCAGGTATAATCAAAGTTCGATATGTCGCGGTAAGCGTGCGCTGCGATGCGCGCGAGCCATATCGCCTTTCTTGCGCAACGTTTCCCGTGCACTTGTAATTTTCATGCAAACAGGTTTGAGTTAGTAATATAGGAATAAAAATATGCTCTCTGCGTTAAAAATGTACGTTACTGTGGCAGCATTTAACAGTGATTTTTTTAGGGAAATTATTGATACCATTGCTTAGGGCATACTGGCTGTGCTGCGAGAAATATTGGATGCCTTGAATGTCAAAAGTAGTAAAAAAATATGCTCTTGCATTGAAGTTGGGAGTTATGCAGAATACTCTACCAAGCTTCAAAGTAGCTAATTTTCATCCTTGTGGTATGCAAACTTTTGGCAATGAACACCTGCACGTATGAGTACTAAGTTGCTGTGCCAGGCAAGATAAAACATAAAAAAAGCCCAAAATGTTCAAATTTAAGTAAAAAAAATGCTTAACTTGTTGCCATAGTGACAACACTGCAAAAGGAGGTTGTCCAGTGCGATACAGCCAACCAGCTAACCTACTTTGCATTGAAAGCCCATTGAAACCCATCTTACCCTCCGTTTGGTTTGCAAAGGGGGTATGTACTCTTCACGGAGGAGCTGAAAATGATGTTTTCTGGAAAGAGAAAGGGTGTAAAAGGCACTCCAATTTCAAGGCAAGGCCTTCCAGAAGCCCCATGTTCAAAAGGACATGAAAGGCTGCAACCGTGGCGACTTTTGATAAGTGAAACCTATGTTGCAACTTCGGAAGCCATTTTCTCAAAACAGTTTTTTTTGCCACCTATGTCGCTTGTACCAGGGATTTCTTCGTGACCACTGGGTCTATTTCAATTCCATTTCTTGCATTATATTCCTTGATGAACAGTTCAGGTCGTGACACTTTTGGTTTTCCAGATTTGTTTTTTGTGACTTTTTTATTCAAACAGTCGTTCACAGTCGACATGCCTGTTGCACATTAACCTCTAAAAAAATGAAAACTAAAAAATATTGTTTTGTAAAAAAAAAACTCTAAAACTGTCACGACCTCGCGCATTCATTTGGGAATGCAAAGCACTTCGAACAAGTTTTCTATCGTGTTTTATAAGTCGCTCAAGCTCGGTACAAGCGGAACAGAAAGAAAATTTAATAAATAAAAAAGTTAACAAAATATTGTCTTGAAATTTTTATGGTGTTATCACAGAAGCATTTCCAGTTGCTGTGCCAATTTTCATCAAAGTCCACTCAGAAATAAAAAAGTTGATTTTGAAAGCCACGTCCCCCCTTAAAAAGACTGGCACTGATCCCAACATTCTTTCACTACAGTCGAACCCCACAATAATAAAACCTCCAGGGAAAGCCAAGAAATTCTCTTTTGCGGGAACTTTGTTGCCGCGAGAATGAAACATAAATGACAGGAGAATTGGCCACAAGCCGAAAATTTATTTTCGAAAGTCAGTTACAGTGTAGACCATTTATAACGTAACCGCTTATAGTGCGGGACCGGATATAACGCGGGTTTTTGCGACCACCGGTTTGCCTCCCATAGAACTCAATGCATAAGCATACCGCTTAAGATGCGGTTGGCCGAAGCACAATACCGTTTATAGTGCGGTTTTTCGGCGGGTCTGCGGATCGACCGGCGCAGCTGAGGCATCGTTTTAGGGTAGCAAAAGAAAAAAGAAAGGATGAAATCGGCCATCTGACGCAGCGTGCACCCCTTGCCCTCCTCTAACGTAGACACCCAAAGAAAAAAAATAGGCACCCTTTAGTTCGTGCGTACCTGATAACCACAATTGACCTTGCTTGATGCATCTCGGAAGATAGCGACAGTCTCCCCATCCGCGCGCGGCAAGTTGATTTTATTAATCGTGAACCGCATGGCCCGTTTTCGCGCACGAAGCGTGCACATCGGCGTTGCGAGTTTTTTTTTTTTTTTTTTTTTCGTGCTCGTATCGACGATTCCGCACTCGCGGTGGCTTCTTCGCGTGGCAGTGGGAGGAGCCTGACGACTTGCACCAATGGGGAGACGCGTACCTAATGGCGGGAGATTCGAAGCGCTCCGAGCCGGCTAGCCGCGCCGGAGATGTTTAGGCTTACCACCGCGGTATTTTTTGGTGGGCGCTTTCACAAGCAGCGTAGATGGCAGTTTATATTCCACTTTTTGCCCACATTATTAGCTCTTTTCTTGCATGAGCATCTTCGCTTGCGCCCCGTGCGGCATTTCAGCGAGCGGTTAGAAGCGGTCGCTGGAACTTACTGGAACTGCCTGCACCGCTTCACGGCCAGTGCCGACGCCATGTTGCCGCCTCTTACCGCGCCGCCCACACCACGCCAGTTGTATCCGCGCTGGCGTGAACTGCACGTTTTCGCGATACCAAATCTACCACGCGGTTCACGCTTTAGAACGTTGTTGCAGATAAGCCACCGCTCTTTCCCTTTCCGAACATTCGAGCCGCGCGAAGCCGAAGATTTCCACCACCAGTACGTTGCGCTGATAAGCAGCCGCCTTCGGCATCGTGAACACAAGGTGGGGTAAAAAAAAAAAAATCCCGCTGGCGTTCTTATCACGTCTTGCGGCATCTGTTCATAGACGCTAAAAACGCAGCCATGGTCTTTCAAAACAAACACAACGGAAGTTAAAGCCGCGCTCGCCGTTTGTGAGACTGCGCTTTTGCCCTGCAGCAGCGGCTGATGTTAAAAATAATACGAAATATAGACCGTGCCTTCGTTTTTAAGTGCTGTGCGTTTGAGTGATGATAAATATAGGTTGACTTGAGAGATAGGTGGCGATGTGGTTGAATTGGCGCGTGTTTTGGTTATAGTGCGGTACCGCTTATAGTGCGGATTTTTGCGGCTCCCGCGGCATACGTTATAAGCGGTCTACACTGTATATTACTTTGCGAGGCTTACCTTGCAGCAACTTCACAACTTAGCTCTCACACTGCAAGAAGTGCTCCATTGCTAGTCGTCGTGCGCGCCTAAGAACAATGGTATCACGTCAGATGAAGTGCCACCCAGCCACGCGGTTCCTCTACCCCCTCTTTGTCACTCTTTCTCCAGGAACGGCCGGGCTGTTTTCTGCTTGAGAAAATGCGCCATGCACGCCGCTGATGCCGCCACTGAACCACCCGCATGCTGCACGCGGCGCAGCCAGCGGCGGCAACATGGCGGCACCTTTGGCCGCGAAGTGGTGCGCGGCACTTGAGCAACTGCTTCTAACCACTCATTAAGTGCTGCTCAAGGCACACATAAAGTTGCTTGCGCGGTAAAGGGGCTGATAATGTGGGCGAAAATGGTACTACAAAACATCATCCATGCCGATGGTGAAAGCGCCCACGAAATATCTGCCGGGGTGGTAAGCCTAAACACCTCCGGCGGAGGCCACCCAATGTTTACCAGCAGGCTGTCTCGAGCGCTTCGACACTGCTGCTAAGAGGCGTGCCTCCCAATTGGAGCAAGTTGTCAGGCTCCTGCCACTGTCACGCACGTTGTGCGTCCTTTTTTGACCAAGGCAGAAGCTGCCGCGGGTGTGGAATTGTCGACGCGGGCGTGAAAAAGTTGCGCACGCACCGCAGACGCCCACGAATCGCGTGCAACAACGCACAATGGGGTTCACGTCTTCATTGCTGTGGTGTGTTGTGAGCTTGGGCACTGAGAGTGAGGAGATGAGTGCGAAGTTTTATGCGCTACAGATAGGACTACTCGGTGACACAGAGGTTAAAAAAAAAAGCACAAAACATCACAGATTTCTTCATGCAAAAGTAAGAAAAGAAACAAAAACCTTTTTTTAGTACTCAGATTTTTGGTCTGTGTTGGTTCATACGAATTTTGGATGATACGAATATTTTCCGCGGTCTCCCGAGATTCGTATCAACGAGATTCCACTGCATACACACACACACGCAGACCGACCTGGGCGTGCTCGTAGCTGAGCTTGCAGCAGGAGCGGATGACGGAGCGACCGAACCACTCGGAGCGCACCCTGCCCTCAGCGTTGAGGCTCCAGACCACGGAGAAGGTCAGCTTGTCCTCCCCCGGATGGAGGCTGCACAGGTGGTCGCAAAGCAGACGCGGGAGCATCGGCACCACCTAGGTCATGGATGGAGAGGGGGAGGAGGATGAGCTGATGATTTCAAACAACACAATAATCAAGGCATTTTCCACAAAACTAAGCAGCAGCACAATAATTCATTGGAAAAAAGATTTTCCCTATTGCCTATTTAGGCTCCTGTGCAGACTCGTCAGCACTGGCTAATTTAGGTTCAAACAGCCAGGTGGCGTTGTTGTCAACTGTGTCAGCTTTTTGTGCCTGCCCTAAGCAGCGCTAGTATTAAACCAAGAGTATAAAACATTGGTACATTAGTCCTTTTTGGTAAGATGACATGCCATCACCCCGCTACAAAGGGGAAACCAATAGCAATCATCATCATCATTTACACATATCCCAATAACTGGCCGCACCCCCACCATCCGACTGCAGGCAGGCTCGCACCTGGGAGACTGCTCCACACACTACTTGTCCGCGAGTGCGGACATGCTTGAAACACTGGCCTGATTTTGGGATTTCACATGCGAAAGCTGCACCTGGGCCGTACTGGAGGGATCCGTATTTTGATCATTCGGGATCTTTATAAGGGGCCATGCACACAATATACCAGCCAAAATTTCAATTCTCCTGCTAAATCATGTGCTTTCGTGACATCGACAATGATGTATTCAGAGCAGGGCCTTCAAACTAAAGATAGCCCACTGATCAGGGCTGCTGGAATCTCACAGACGGCTGCTTGGTTATCTTGTTTATCGGCCACTTTCATAGATGGCGCTGCAATACCGCTGAGTGCCAGTGTTCACACTGTGCTTCTGGCCAGATTGGTTCATACTATCGTTTCCTAAAACGTAAGCCATGACTTGACAAATGTGGTCATGCAAGTGACCGTGCCGCTTGAGTCAGTTGGTTAGTGTTGTGTTAGACAAGCCCAACGTACCTGACGGCTGCTTTAGGCAGTGTCAGCCGGCAAAGTTCCGCACTAACTGCTTTGGTGTTTATGTGTTCGTTCGTAACTTTAATTGTTCACCCCACAATTCTTACTGCTGCAAAAAGAATGTGCCCTAAATTTAAGTGCAAATAGCTCCTTCGGCAAGCCCTGTCTAATCTTAGTTTGCCGGCCTCAGCAAATTGTACAGTTGTGCATACGATGTAATATGTTCGTGTGCAGGAAACGAGCTAGTAGGTCGCATGGCCATTCCCTTTTTTTCCTGATTACGTAGCTTATTTGAGCGAAGTTAATGTTAAAAGTGGTGTCGGTATGATCCTAACGGGCCAATCTTTCAAATAAACCAAACTTGTATTTTGTTTGCATGGCCCCGTTAACGTGCACCAAAATCTCAACGCATGAGTGTTCTTGCTTCTTGCCTCCACCTAAAAAGCGGCCACCGCCACCAGAAACTGAACTCGCATCCTTGGGCTCAGCAGCTCCACGCCTGAGTCCCAACGCCACTGTGGCAGGGAGGGAAGATGTTTGTAACAGGCCGCGTCCACCGCACCTGCTGCACGAGGTAGACGCTGGTGGCCCGCCGCTGCGCCACCTGGTCCAGCCGGGTGCCCGGGGCCACAAAGCGGGACACGTCCGCAATGTGCACGCCCACCTCCCACAGGGGCTCCCCGCCCTCGGTGGCCGGGGGCAGGGGGCGGCACGAGATGGCGTCGTCCAGGTCCCGGGCCGTCTTGGGATCCACCGTGAACACCAGCTGGCCTCGGAAGTCCCGCCGACCGGACAGCTCCTCCTGCAGCAAGGGGACCGCACACGCTCACCTGAGCCAGAGTGCTTCAAGACATGCCAGTTGCAAAACTTGTTGTCAGTATCCGGGACGTACTATTGATGGGACACCTAGGGGACAACAACTGAACTCGGCTAAACATGCACTCCATAACACAACTTACTGAAATAAAGATTGCTTATAAAATGAGGGAAACATTAGAATGGGTAACATTTATGTTTCCATGATTTTTCTTGAAGGACTTACAGCAGCAGCCACAAACACGCGAGTTCTACTTGAACTTTCTGCCCCCAGATATCCGGCAGGCTAGTCAACTTGGCCCATGCTTGTACATGTTAGTTTGCCCCCAGTGCAAAGGGGCCAACCACGCACCGGTTTTTGATACATGGAGTGTATGGGGAGCTCCACAATTGCTGATATCGGGTATCGTATTTACTCGAATCTAGGTCGGCCTTGATTCTAGGTTAGCCCCTGAAATTCGAAGGCCAGAAAATAAAAAAGCGTGTAAGCCGAATGGAAAAAGTCATTGGACTGGAACTAGAACATGCGCCTTATTACGCTTGCGTTGCTTGTCGCAGCCTGTTCCCTGCTTGCTCATTGTCGTCATCGTTGTCTTTGTCAACAATGTTGTCCTCCTTGCCACTGACCCCTTCCCACAGCGTGCTGTCCTCACTTCCGTCCAGCACGTTTGAGATGGTGCACTTACAGAGGGCCCAAACAATTAGCTCAGCCGGAATGCTGAGAGCTCCAATCACATCTTTCAAACAAGCAGGATGGAGACTGCAAACCTGCCAGCTGCAAGCCTGTGGCCATGAGATGGCGTTGAGTGCCTAGTGTTGACAGGAAAGTCGCAAGAAGTAGTAGTATCGGCCTAGATTTGAGTAAATACGGTAACTCTGGCATCAGAACACTCTGCATCTGCCATCACATTTCGACATTACCTGAAAAAGAAGGCACTAAAAGGAGATACTGTGAAAGTGGTGAAATTGTGTACCATTCAAATGTGATGAGGTTGGGTGGGGGGAAGTTAGAAAAGAGGCACTGCGAGGCAAGGTCAAAGGGAAAGGACACCAGGCCGACCCCACCCAGCAGCAGCAGCAGCACTGACCTCGGGCACCTTCCAGTCCGGTCCAACTTCGAGGTCGCCAAAGATGTCGGGCGGGAACTCGCCGTGGTCGATGTTGTGCGACTCCAGGAGGGCCTCTGTCTCCACGCAGAGGTCGCCTGTGGGGCCCAGCAGACGACGCAGCCGCCTGCAGCAGCCCAAGAGCAGGTGTGGTTGATGCGCATGAGAGGGGGAGGAAGAGAGGAAAATGTCGGGGGGCAACAGCTGAGAAGACGGAGAAGCAGGTATGGTCAGAGCACTGAGCTGCCTACTCAATTCAGTTGGCCTGTGACAGAAGCCACCATGGTGGCTCAGTGGCTAAGGCAGCTGAGCCACAGGACACAGTCGCTGCTTTTCAGATAGAAGCAAAGAGCAAAAACACCCGCGTGTGGAGATTTGGGAGCATGCTGAAGTTCCCCAGGTGGTCGAGACTCAATCTGAATCCACTGCAGCGTATCAGATAGCCCTGGTGTACCGTATAAGTCGAAATACAGGTCAAGATTTTTCACTAAAAAGTTTGCCGAAACGAAATGTCACCCCTCAACGTACACACTGGTCATTGGCATAATTATTTTTCCATTTCTCGGCCGCAAGCTAAGCGGGTCGACCTATACTCCGGCTCGACCTATATTCCGACTTATACGGTAGCTTCGGCGCGAACGTGGCAAGTAAAAAGACTTTATTTACAGACAAAAATCAAATTAGGTGTGTTTATGTAACTAACGATCATAACAAAACTCAAATCTGTTTCGGGATATCTTCTATACTTTTTGAGTTACAAGACCTGAAAGCTGCGCTAAGCATAATTAACTAATTAGGCAAGAACGCAACAAGACCTTTATGTCAGTGTGATAAGGAAAGTCTATTTTGTGTCGAGAAACTACTAGATTATTGTTTCATATCCTTTAGGTTAAAAAATAAGGAAAGCTTCACCTTCCTTTCGATATCACAAATAATTCATGTAAAAATGAAAGTGAAGCTTCTCTTTCTTTTTTGATATGTAAAGGAAATAAAGCAATATAACATAATGGCTTTTCTGCACAAAATAGACTTTCCTGATCCCATTGTCATAAAGATCTTGTAGAGTTCTTGCCTAAATAGTTAATCTTGGGGTGACTTTGTGAAGGTAGCATACACGAAAAGTATAGAGGATATTTTTAAGCTGATTTCAGTTTTGTTATCAGGATAGTTAACTGCATAAATGCTCCTAATTTGATTAGACTTTGTTCATAAATAACAAAAACAGTTTTACTTGCCATGTCCCCCCTTAAACTCCCAAAACTTGAACTCTTTTTAGTCTGTGACACGCAGCCAACTTAATTGTCATACCACCTGGTTTGTGCAGGGCTCGCGCACTTGTCATTTAAAAAAAGGGCACAAATAGACAAGGCAAGGCGAGACTATAAGGAGGACAGATTGACAAGATGGCCACTAAGATGCTTCCAGTGGAATCTCTACGATACGATTCTGGGTGATACGAATTTCCGGATGATACGAATTTCTGAGAAGTCCTGGCGAAATTGCATTGTTTGCAATGGGAAAATTTCGGCTCTTACGAACTGGCCTGTGCGGTTCGGCGGATGATATGAACGAGCCGGCGAGGCGACCGACTGCCGAGCGAGCAAGCAACGGCGACATACGAACTCTCTCTCCCCTCTTGGTTGCTCTTTTTTAAAGAACAGCCAGGCTGTTTTGTGCTCGCGAAGACACGCTCTTCATGCCACAGGCACACTGACTCCGCCGTGCAATCACCTGCACGCTGTGTGCGGCAAGGCCAGCGGCTTCAGCCGTGAAGTGGTGAGGGGTGCTCGAGCGACCGCTTCTAACTGCTCTTTAAAATACTGCTCAAGGCACACACGAAGTTGCTTGTGCGGTAAAGGGGCTGATAATGTGGGCGAAAACGGTACCATGAAACATCATCGGTGCCGCTAGTAAAAGCGCCCATGAAATATCTGCTGGGGTGCTAAGCCCAAACAACGCCAGCAGAGCCAGCCGGCTGTCTCAAGCACTTCGAAAGTGAGCCCATGAAATATCTGCTGGGGTGCTAAGCCCAAACACCGCCGGCAGAGCCAGCCGGCTGTCTTGAGCACTTCGAAAGTGAGCCCATGAAATATCTGCTGGGGTGCTAAGCCTAAACACTGCTGGCAGAACCAGCCGGCTGTCTCGAGCACTTCGAAAGTGAGCCCATGAAATACCTGCTGGGGTGCTAAGCCTAAACACCGCCGGCAGAACCAGCCCGCTGTCTCGAGCACTTCGAAAGTGAGCCCATGAAATATCTGCTGGGGTGCTGAGCCCAAACACCGCCGGCAGAACCAGCCGGCTGTCTCGAGCTCTTCGAAAGTGAGCCCATGAAATATCTGCTGGGGTGCTAAGCCTAAACACCGCCGGCAGAGCCAGCCGGCTGTCTCGAGCACTTTGAAAGTGAGCCCAAGAAATATCTGCTGGGGTGCTAAGCCCAAACACCGCCGGCAGAACCAGCCGGCTGTCTCGAGCACTTCGAAAGTGAGCCCATGAAATATCTGTTGGGGTGCTAAGCCTAAACACCGCCGGCAGAACCAGCCGGCTGTCTCGAGCACTTCGAAAGTGAGCCCATGAAATATCTGCTCGAGCACTTCGAAAGTGAGCCCATGAAATATCTGCTGGGGTGCTAAGCCCAAACGCCGCCGGCGGAGCCAGCAGGCTGTCTCGAGCGCTTCGAAAGTGCCGCCTTGAGAAGCGTGCCTTCCCATTGGCTCAAGTCAAGGAGGCTTCCTCCATGGCGCAAGTTGTCAGGCTCTCCCACTGCCGTGCGCGTCATTTTCTGACCAAGGCAGAAGCTGCCGCGGGTGTGGAATCGTTGATGCAGGCGTGAAAAGATTGCACACGCCGTGCCGATGCGCACGAGTCGCGTGCAAAAACGCACCATGCAGTGCACGCCTTGACTGTAGCGGTGTGTAGCAAGCTTGGGCACCGCGAGTGAGGAGGCGAAAGTCCAGAAAGGACTGCTAGGCGAAATGGATGGTAAAAAAAGGCACAAAAAATCGCAGATTTCTTCCCCCGAAAGTAAGAGAAGAAATACAGTGGAATCTCGGTCATACGAATCTCAAGGGGCGGCAAAATTATTCGTCACCCGAAAATTCGTATCATCAGAAAATTGGAAAAAATTGAAATGTGCCGCGCATGCGGCAGGTGGCGGCAACTAGGCATCGGCTCTTGCCGTGAAGAGGTACAGGTAGCTTCAGCGACCGCTTCTAACCTTTTGTTGAAACGGAGCTCAAGATGTAAACTAAATTGCTCATGCGGTAAAGGAGCTGACAGTGTGGGAGAAAACTGCACTATAAAATGTCATCCGCGCCAAATATCTGCCGCCGTGAAGAGCGCGCCTCCCCATTGGCGCAAGTCAGCAGGCTTCTCCCACTGCCGCGCATCATTTTCCGAGCGAGGAAGAAAGTAGAATCTGACACAGGGGTGAAATCATCGACACGGGCGTCAAAAGAACGCGCGCTCATCGCCGACGCGATGCAGGCACACGAACTGAAGCGTGAACCGCATGCAATTCTTGCGGGTTGGCATTGCGCGTGGGCTATTTTCACGTCTGCGTCGACGATTTCGCCCCTGCATCAGATTCTACCTCGCTCGGAAAATGATGCGCGACGCGCGCGGCAGTGGGGGGAGCCTGCCGACTTGCTCCATTGGGGAGGCGCGCTCTTCATGGCGGCAGTTTGAAAGCGCTCCGGACATCCCGCTGGCCCCGCCAGAGATGTTTAGGCTTACCACGGTGGCGGATATTTGATCGGCACTTTCCCTAGCCGTGCGGACGATGCTTTGCAGTGTCGTTTTCACCCACATTATCAGCTCCTTTACTGTACAAGCAACTTCATTTGTTTCTTAAGTGGCATCTTAAAGAGCGATCAGAAATGGTCGGTCGAGCTACCCGCACCACTTCGCGGCCGGTGACGCCGCCATGTTGCCGCCGCAAAGCACGCCTGCGGCGTGTTTTCGTGAGCAGAAAACGCTCCATACGGTTCACGCTTCAACATAATCGACGCGCAAGTGGAGCAGTCAACACGGTAAGGCGACAACAGGATAGGTAGAGCGCGGGGCATAGGCGGAAGCGAGGAATGCGGAGAAGGCAAAATGGCGAGGGTATTCACCGTCAGAAATGAGGGAACGCTTGATTGCCGCGGTTATTCAAGAAGTAGAATACAAAAAAAAAAGGAAGCTAGAGGCACCCGAGCTGCAGCCAGCAGAAACGAAAAGTACAGAGAGAAGAGATTGCAGCGGGAGATAAAAGAAGGGAGGGAGAAAGAACAGGCGTCGAGAGGGAGAAACGTTCCGTTCGTTCGGAACAGCACCTCCCCATGAGGAGGATTACCGTCAATGGGGGAGGACTAATGCTTTTGTGCCCGCGCACAACCAAGGCTGCGCGGCCGCACCGACACTCCCGCCTCCCGTCCGCGCCGCAGTCGTCTGCTCGCATGTTCGTATCACACGCACCGGAGTGATAAATGCGTACGGATCATCCGAATTTTTTTATATTGCATACAATGCATTTTAGCCGGGGAATTTCGAAAATTTGTATCACAATGAAATTCGTATCACCGAGATTCCACTGTAGACTAAAATTTTTTTAGTGCTCAATTTTTTGGTCTGTGTTGGTCCATACGAATTTCGGTTGATACGAATATTTTTGGCGGTCCCTCGAGATTCGTATTATCGAGATTCTACTGTATATTGTCTTGGTCAGAATTAGGGTGGCAACACATGCAGCATTCTGAAAGCCCATGTAACCATGAAACAACTTGAAAACAAACAGTTTCAAATTTTCGAAACTTAAACAAAGAAAACAAGAAGCACGCACACGAGAATGATAATTTCATCTGGCTCGTCGCAGCAGCAGAGAACTCCGCATTAAGGGGGCACACTGGTCATAAACCTGTCAAGGTTCGGAGCGAACGCACACACACACACCAAATCCTGATCGACCGTCCCCCCGCGTGTTCCCCCACACTTCCACCCAGGGTGTCGAACCGGACTTTTTTCGGGTTCGGTTCGGGTTCGGTTCCGGAGCACCATTCCGTTCCGGTTCGAACCGGTTTCAAGCGGGTTCAAATGGGTTCGGAATAAAAAAATGCAGGCGTGGTGGTTTTTTAAATTTTTTGTGACCGGTATTAGTTTCTTTGTCAAGTTTCGTTGTACAAATGTTTTGTCTTGGCCAAATTAAAGCGATCCTGCAACACCTTTATCAACTTTTTTCTATATCTTCAATGCTTGCAGAAAGTAGTCAAGCGAGACATCCAGTACTAAGATTAGGGGTCGCAAAGTGCCTCATGCAAAAAATTACAGCTCTGTCCACATTAAATAACTTAGAAACTTGCCTAAAATATTTTTCTCTCTTTCCCAGTCTTGGCGTTCTTCTACCGCTGTAATTACGTCATTACAGTGGTGTAGCGGCTATTTTCCGGTTTTCCTTAAAGGAGCACTGACACCAATTTTCGGCGTTAATATTATTGCACAGTTCGCTTCCTTCACTCAACAGAATACCCTGGCTGAAATATGAGCGGCCTGCGACGCGAAGAACATAGTTTAATTTGATCTATTTATCGCGCTGACGGAGCAGCGCACGGAGCGGCACTCAGCAAATGGACATCAGCGTGACATCTTCCAGTGAAAGCCAAAAGAAATGACGCGGCAGCGCTCGTCAAAAACTCGTGACGCCACTTCATGCACGCGGCCCCACGAGCGGCGAGCGGGCGCAACACCCTCTCAAGCGGGTGCCGGTGACGTCCGCAGAAAGCGGTGAGGGCAGTCAGGGATTCTGTCATATGCACCGTTCGGGATGAAAGTGCGGAAATTTGAAACAAACGATTTTCAGGCCGTTCAATGTAATTAACTATCGCGTGCTGAAGTATTTGAAGTGCTGTTTCATGTTCGCCAGACCATTAAGCACCGATAAAAGCAATAAAAGTGTGACAAAAAATTTTCGTGTCAGTGCTCCTTTAAGTTGCGACTCTAAAAAGAAAGCCACAAAAGCGAAGCAGAAACTGAGCGTGTATCTGCTGTGACGAGCAAATCACCTGACTGCTGCTCTGTGTTATAGCTATAGCTTTCGCAGTGCTTGCAGATGCGCAGAAATGCGTGAAAGAACTGATCGAAAGTGTTGAAGACATCGTTTAACAGTACAATCTACTGAAAAATGTTTTCTATGATAGGTCCACGATTACAACATTAACTGAAGCGAAATAAAAATTCGCTGGGACACTTAAGGCGTGTATTTGTATGAATGTGAAAACATTACTCTTTATGGCCACAAGTGTATTTTTAATAATTGAATTTTGTTCATCTTTTTTTAAATTTTATTCTTGGCTCATAACACTGCAGTTTTAACCCGCAGTTGTATTCTTGAGGAAACAAAAAAATATTACCGGACGATTGCGATACTCGCTAATGCGAAATATGAGTGCAGCGCGAGATGTAGTCTTCTCGGCAACGGCACATAGCTGCTGTGTCTCAAAAGTGATCGCGTCATAAGCAACTGCACGACGGCGCGCGGGGTACTCTGCCGTTATCTCGTTAGGCGTCGTCGCCCTGAAGCACGTCTCGCGCGGTCTTGGAGTTCCGCCCTCCCCCTTATGCTTTCGTCATACTGTCATCCTCGGATTTCCTGCTCGCTCTATCTTCGGTGGCGTCTTCGTTCACTCGGTTGCAACGAGGCCGATGCTGAGGGACTACGCGAAACCACAGGGGCGGTCGCTTCAGGGCTGCGCTCTAACGCATGACTCTATATAGCCGCCGCTGTTGCCGCCCTGTGTCCACTCCTTTCGCCGACCAGTGACGGGCCGCGCATCGTCTCCAAATAACGCATCGTCGCCACAGTCTTCTGGAAGGCAAACATGTAGCCTCCTGGCCAATGGGCAGCACCCCGGTGCCTCCGACGCCTCTCCCTCCTTCCTCCCTCCCCCCCCCCGGTGCATCCTCGCCAGAATCTTCTGGCAATGGGCAGTCTCCCTGCAGGCTGCCAATTGCCCTGTCCTACTAAAAGCAGACGACCCCGTCCGCCCACAATCGTTTTTTGGTACCCTCAAGTGTCGCCATGGTGTGGCATGTTGCGTCTGAGTACCCCCCCTCCCCCAGGGCGTCTCGTGATGGACCACCCCTCCTCCCCAAATCACCCATCCTCTCAGGAATCGCCTGCCTGGCAGGCAGTCGGGCAGGTAGTTTACTGGCAAGCGGGCAGTCTTTTTGGCGGGCAGGGGAGCCTGCGCGCCTGATATCTTTTTTTTTTTGATCCATTAAAATGTCTACGCAGGCACACGCTAACACACCCCTATTTTCGCACAATGAAGCAACAAATTTTGCATTGAAAATAAATTGGTTGGTTTGCTACGCTTTTCATGTACCCCTTGTTTCAATGGCGCTTTAGCTTTATCACGAAATCATTAGTAGGGCTTAGAAGTCGAAAACAGACCGGCGTCGGCGCCAACATCCTACTGTAAAGCGTGGCTGGTGGCGTTTAGAGCGATTTCCTTCTGCTCATCTTTTATCTGCCAACAGGCCGATTAGAAAGAAAGAACGGCTTTAATGACTTATTGGACGGCATTGGCTAGGGAACCACTGGAGATAGGAACTTGCTAATGGCACTTCAGCGACAGGTGACAGCAATTGGGGTCTAGGAAAGATAATAGCTTAATGAAACCACAAGCAGTAGTAATGATTCCTCGCAGAGAGAGAGAAACTGAACTGTAATTAAATCGAGGAAAAATTTCAGAGAGGCGTCCTCATTCAAGGGGGCCGAGTCGACAGCCGTTTCCATCAAGTGCCTCTGATCTTCGAGGCCGGAGCTGGTCGAGGCTCTCTCTCAAATTTCTTTGGAAAGGTGGAGGTTGGGCGTATCAAGGGTAGACTTGTTGCAGCCGCCTCCTATGTGTAAGAGGTTCTCTGGCTAGAATAGTGTCCGGTCAAAGAGGTGAAGTCTGGTTGTGTGTGGGAAGGTGTTAACCCGCAGGGCGTGGAATAGTCTTTCCCGGGTAATCGGTAGCGATTTGTGCGTGGATTAATGCGTTCTACGGGAGAGCATATGTACTGCTGAGTAATTTCCTGGTAGGTGACTACAGGAAGCATGCACTCGGGCTCGGCGTCATCAGCGCTGGCGAAGCGGGTAAAATCTCTAGCCACGAGGTTGGTGATCCTGTATGCCGGTGATGCCAGTATGAGCTGGTGCCCATACAATCCTGGCTGGTCTCGTTGGTGGACTCTGATTTATTGCTCGAAGTGTTGTGACATGCAATCGACCGTTGGCAAAGTTGCGCCACGCCTGGCGCTGCTTTGGCCAAGCGCACGTGCTATCGGCGCTTCATCAGCTTTTGGGGGGCTGTGTTCGCGGGTTGGGATACACCTGTGGAAGGCTGCACAACGGTAGCACAAAGAAAGAGAAGGTATTGAATAATGCTATCGGGTGTCTTTCGCATCAAACCAGTTGATCGTTCCTCAATTTTTCCAGTTTAGTTGGTCCTACATTCTTACCTCATATACACACACGTTTGGAAAACCATTTGGTGAATATAAAATATCCATTAGCAATTAGTTATTAACTTCAGTGAGAAATGTCAATCGTACCCGAGAAACAACATAACAGCGCAATACGTGCATAAAGAAAGACCTTTTATAGCATTCAGGTGGTCGTAACATAACTTTCCGGCTATTTTGTGCGTAACTTAATTTCCTGATTGGTCGAGAAGGAGAACGCTGCAAAATTTCCAAATGCCAAAGACCCCAAAAATTTCACGTTTGGTCCGACCCTGCAATCCACCTTAACTGACCCGCTAATTCCCCTAATCCTAATCAATCGACACACCAGTCCAACTAATTCACAGTAGCTCATTCACTCATCTCACTAACGCACCCCAGTCTACCCGCTAATAAGCATTAATCGACTTTAATCCATGCGCCCCTTAATTTTAACGTTGAGCAGATTCAAGATGACATGAAAATGCTGTCGCGTCTACCTTAAAAGTGGAAATGAGAAGGCCCCGAATTTTTTTCACTTCTCATGTTCTCTTAGAGCAGTAACCAAAAGACAAGACGGCACTGTACAAGAAAAAATGATGGTGACGTAGAGGACTGATGATGATGGTTTGAGTTTAATGGCGCAAGGCTAACAAGGGCAAAGAGCGCCAAAGATCAGTTATTTGATGACAGATGTGCTATTAAATACTAAATTATCTCAGTAAGAACGAACGTGAAGCGAATCCATGAAGATGGCTCGTGCATAGGGCCAGGATGATTATGCATGATATGAAAGAAGCTGTAAATACTTGACGTCTGATAAAAAACTGAAAAACACGCTTGTTCGAAAGCATTGTGTTGTTGACCAATACGTTGAGAACTGTGAGTGTTTGTGCCTGAGTGCTGTTTGTATATAACTGCCCACTCAAACTAAAATAAGTGGGAGATGTGGATTTATTGTTGATGGTGTCCCTGAAGACCTCCACAAGCGGAAATGGGTGCATTCGAATTAACAACACATTGAAAACTTCACACGGTTTTAAACACCATGTAGATAGAAACCATGACGAAAATATTCATGATATGTCGCCTCGGAATAGGCGTTCTAACTTAAGACATTCTAAATGTAAAAGATAATTGGGGATATGGGCAGTACCTAACGCAAACTGATAGTATATACGGACAAGTTTACATTAAATTGAGGGTTATAATAAGAAGAGAACCTTATGGGCCAAAGGAACTGCACACTATGCAAAATATTTCGTGGTCTGCGCTACGAAGCTCCGAGTTTTCATGTCAGTTATGGGCTGTCCAGAGAGCTCACGATGCGGCGGCGAAGCTTGGACTTCCCGTCCCAACGTGGGAGCGGCCCGCGGCTTCATCACCCCCCTGAAAAGGGGGGCATCGGAGTCTCTCAGGATCACCAATAAAGTTCCTCGTCTGTCTGTCTGTGGTGCCGTCTGGCGAATGGTAAAAATATCTTCAGACCGAAGGTAGGGTACCGAAATGTAAAACTAGAAATTACAGTGTTGAGGCCCCGGAACCGGTTCGGAACGGTTCCTTTGATTCGTTCCGGTTCGGGTTCAGTTCCAAAATGGCGGAAAAAATACAGTTCCGGTTCAGTTCCGGTTCCGGGCGAAAATTCCGGTTCGGTTGCAGTTTTTGGTTCGGTTCCTGTTCCGGTTCGACACCCTGCTTCCACCCTTGTGTCCCGCTCTCCTTCCCCGTGCACCTAGCGCCATCTCTCTGCGCTCCGACGCACTACTTGCTCCTAACAAACAAAAAAGTTTATTTTTGCGATTATGTCATTGTGACTGTAGACATAAAATTTTTTCTTGTGTAAAACGACTGCATTCAAATTTATTGGGATCTTTATATATTTGATTTTTTGACAGTCTTTGTAAGAACCCTGCTGGAGGCATGCAGCTGTACAAGGTACCGGTGAACTGTGCACTAACCAAGGAGTGCAATGAGACTAACATTACCATTCTACCTGGTCTGTAGCAGAAGTCACGACCGTTTGAAGTTTGGGCTCGAAAAGTGGCAACCAGAAAAACCGGTTTTGCCTCCCAGGCCAAAACTTCAAACGGTCGTGACTTCTGCTACAGACCAGGTAGAATGGTAATGTTAGTCTCATTGCACTCCTTGGTTAGCGCACAGTTCACCGGTACCTTGTTCAGCTGCATGCCTCCAGCAGGGTTCTTACAAAGGCTGTCAAAAAATCAAATATATAAAGATCCCAGTAAATTTGAATGCAGTCGTTTTACACAAAAACAAATTTTATATCTACAGTCAGAATGAAAAACTACACATGCCCCCCAATTTTTATCATCATAACTGTAAAAATAAAGTTTTTGAGCAAAGACCCATGTGTCCCCTTAATTCATGCCACCTACGAAGCACAGTACTAAACACTATTCGAAACGCACAAGTGCCCTGAAATGCCAGTTGAGCAGTGTTACAAGAAGACCACTAGTAAACTGTCCCCCTCCCCTTTCTTTTGCCGCAACCAGCAAACAGGACAGGCCAGTCAGCCTCAATGTAGCAACCTTGTGCTTTGGCAGTTCGGTGAAAGAGCCCGCACAGCCCCTCTTCTCAAGTGCACCTCAGAGACGACACTGATCGACCACCAGAGGAGAAGAACAGGCCAGCAGCTCACCCCTGCGCAAAGTTGGAGTCCGGAAGCCACATGGTCATCTCCGCCAGGAACAGGGTGCTGGTGAAGTCCGTCGGCCGCTCAAAGAACGCTGCAAAGACAAACACGAGGCCACACTCAGTCCGCAGATGGGAAGGGTGCTCCGAACGGAGAGCACCACTGTCGACGCAATGACAAATTTTGGAAGTTTACAGCTCCAAAACTACACGTTGGCTACGAGGCACACTGTAGTGGAAAGCTCTGGATTAATCTTAACCACCTGGGTATCTTTAATGAGCACCGAAATCTCAATACACGAGCGTTTTCACTTTTTGCCTCCACCAGAAAAGCAGCCACACCTGCCAGGATCGAACCTGCGTCGTTGGGTTCAGCAGCGCTACACCTTAGCCACTGAGCCACCGCGCAAAGAATGCTGCCATTAGGTTTATTTACAACAGCAAATCAAACACAAGCTTCTAAAAAGAGAAGAAATGGCACAGGCTGTCGACTAGTGGGCACAGAAACTGCACAAAACTTGTAGCTAAACCAAAGTCCCTTTTATACCACGTCATTCACTCATTCAGATTCCAAGGGTTGCGCGTGTGTCAGTAATGGTTACCGTCTCAGACCATCTTTGCCTGAAGCTGTAGTTCAAGTATGGGAACTCCGACCTCAAAATACAAAATGCGGTCGCGTGAAACATCCGCTGTTCTGCGTTTGAAATAGCAGTCGGTTAAAGTCGTGTCACGATGAACTTCAGGGGATGGCAGAAAGATGCTCGTTGTGCTGAAGCATTGTCCTTGTGACAACTAGAACAGTATTCATACAGGTTTTCAGAAAAAAAAAAAAAAAAATCAAGGGCCTTTCAAGGACGGTTAAAAAAAATTAAGAACACTATGGCAGATCACACATGCTACAATTTATTGCACGTACAGTTTCATTTGACAAGATGAAGTTAGTTCTGGAGATTGTACATAGTCTCACTGACTACGTGGAGTTCTGGTGATTCCACATAGTTTCAATAAACAAGGCAATGTTCTGGAGATTGCAAGATGAATTAATAAACAATTTCATTTTAAGACCAGTGTCTCCCCTTAAATAAAACGCGAAAAACAAATGTCTCAATACATAATACAGTCTACGCTCGTTACAGCGGATCCGGCAACAACGGACTTTCGGTTACAACAGACCATTTCTGTTGGTTTGTCTGGTACCCATGCATTTTAAATGGAGTCCACTCCGCTCACAACGGACCCGGCTAGAGCAGACTATCGGCTACAACAGACTAAATTTTAGGCGAAAATTGTTTCGACTGAACTTTTATAGCGGACTTCCGCGGGGCCGGCGCCCGGTGTGCTTTTTCGTTTATTTTGGCAAGAAAACAATTATGTCTGGCAACATTGCTGGCAGCCGGGTCGTTGGCGCAGCCGAGCCAAGCCAGTGGCTTTTTTTTTGTGCGACCAGCGGCATGAGCGGCAGGGTAGCTGATTTCACTGTCGGATAAATTAAGCGTAATTAACGCTGTTGAACACGAGGAAAAACAGGCTGACATCGCCAGAAGTACAGGCCTTTCTAAGCACGGTGTCCGCTGTACCATCAAGAACAAGGCCGCTGCCGATAAACGCGACTCCGGTGAGATTGAAAACAGGGCAACCGAATACTCGAAGTGGTGCACTCGGAGGCGAGTCTGCCCTCGTCAGTTTTTTTATGTAATAAAAAACTCGGGTTCAGTGAAGTTCGGCTTTTATTATTCCCACGCATGCATCGTTGCCGTTCCGTTCGGTGAAAAAGGTAAGAAATGCCTCAAGTAGGGGTTGTTCCCCATCCATTGTGTGCAATCTGCCGGTAACCGTGCGCAGTCCAACTGGTCTAACTTTCGATTTTACAGCTGACCGTCATCAGATTATTTCATTACATCTGTTTCAATGACCAGAATAAAATCGCTAAAAATGTGGAATCTGCCTTGAGGGAACGTCAGGCAGCGATCCGATTTGTTTGACGAATGGTTTTGGGAAAACCTGCCTCGTCGTGAGGGGATTTAAAAGAGCCTAGCTAATGCTGATGGGCACGACTGATGCTTTATAGCTGGTTTATAATTGTGCCTAGTTATATTCTTGCGTTATTTGCTCAGCTTATCTTATGTCTTTACACGCTTGACCACATGCGCTAGGCCTTTTCGAAGTGGCGGTGCTAAGTTTTGGAAACAGTGTTTACGCGATTCTTTGCCCTCGCGCGAACACTGTGCAGAGGTGCTGCAGGCATGTAGAAAGAACAAAGTGTATATACTATACATGCAATATCGGTCAAAGTACTCACTGTAGAGCTCATAGCCCCCCCCCCCCCGTCGGATACTGCATACTTCGGCTACAGCGGACGTTTTTTTCCGGTTTCAGAGGGTCCGTTGTAACGGGCGTAGACTGTAGTAGAGTATGAGTAAAAAGTCGGACACAGGAAAAAACAATAACAACACAGTTTACTCCGAGGGATGCAAGTAAGCATCATTGTCATCGTTTTCCCCGCGTGTCCGACTTCTTACTCATCCTGTTTTTGCAAGCTTTTTTAGAGTTTTCTTTGCAGGCTATGCAGTTCTTCCCGACTACAGAGCACATGACGAAGGTGACGGTGTCCCCCGAGACTGATACTTCTCCCGTGCGCCGCTCTCAGCAGTGTTGCAAGTAGCTCAGACTATGGCATCAGGAGAAGAAGCAGCGAGAGAAAAGGAGGAAGAAGACAGAGCCCACCCACCGGGCGGGCACTCGTGGGCGGGCACCATGAGGCGGGGAAAGCGGGAGTCCCGGGGCGAGAAGAGCACCCAGTTGGGGTTGCGGTCCTGCAGCAGCCGCAGGCAGCCCGCAGTCACGCGCGAGTTCCTCGCCTCCACCACGTGCACCACCTGCAACACACACACAGGGGGGGAACAAAGGAAGGGAGCAGTGACCGCGTCAGTACCTCACCAGCCGACCAAAGGAACTGTCCTGGCCAAAACGCCCTTCACCATTCACAAGGCATGGCAATCAACCAAACAAACCCACTTTTTACGCCGCTTTGTACGTTTTCTCACATTAACTTCGTTATGGCATAGGGGGCTTGCATAGCTTGCTGGGTGGCTACTGGCGTACAAAAAGTGATATTCCATTCCCAGACAGGTACAAAACGGACACTTCGGGTGCAATGAAGAATGTTATTAAATGGGTTTATATGCTGCATTCCACCTCTGAACCAACCTAGAAGGTATCAAGCCATCCTTATTTACGAAAATAATGCGTAGACTTGTGCAAAGAGAACATATTACAGTGAAACAAAAATCGCAGCCTCTTGGGGAAAAAAAAAATATTTTACCACTGCTGGCAGGGGCGTAGCCAGTGGGGGTGTTTTGGTCTGAGAACACCACTGAAATTTTCTAAGCAGAGCATCCCCCCCCACCGTCCTATCCTCATTTAGACCATTTTCTTTTGTTTACGTTGTTGACACTCCACTTCGGTATATTAATATGTAACAACAAAAATAAGAAACTTAGATAATGCCATATAAATAAAATGATGTTTGCATGCAAGCTATGTTTCCTTTTAGTTCTTTTGCCGGTGGCGTATAACACCCCCGAAGAATATTTCTAGCTACGCCACTGACTGCCCCAGAGCTCAAACCCAGGGCACTTGCTCCAAATTCTGCCCCCACACTACCGAGCCTGAAAACCGGAGTAGTTTAAGATTTGATCAAAAGAACTGAAGCAGTGTTCCCACTGAATCAGTAGATGGTGCTAGGTGCAAGCTTAGAATGCGAGCAGGCTTGTACCAATTTAGGAACAGAATGCCGTGTACGCGAAACAGAAATTGTAGCAACCAATCCTGGCACATAAAATGCACAAATCACCATGTGGGAGGCCTTCAAGTGTTTTGGAAGGCCTCCCCCTTCTTCACCTGCTTCACAACAAGGTCAATCCACCCTGCTACAACGCGTTTCCTGGTTTCGCTTAACCCAAAGCATCAGACACTTCTTTCTCCGCATTTCACTTTGCCAGAGTGGCCGCATTAAAACAACCGGCACTCACTGAACTCGCATGGATAGCACATGCTAAAGCTTCATTAGGGAGCCTTTAAAAAAAGTTATTGGCGAAGCTTGCACTAAGTCGCGCAAGGCTTGAACCATAGCGAAGCTGGAGGATTTCTTTCTATGTAAGCACTTGAGGGCACACCACCACGCATTGCATTAGACTTGAAATTGTTTTTATTTACACGTTCCATCGCCGTTTTTCACTGTGGTAGTAGTAGTCATCGTCACATGCATCTATTATCGTCATCTTCCTCATGCATGACTGCCGGGCCCTGATCGTTTTCTCTGCAGGCTTTCCCATTTCTCCCAAAGTGGAACGCTTCAGCATGCTCTAGAACAGGAGGCAACCAACTTCACGAACTGGGCATCAGTAGTGCGAGCTGTCTTGTCGCCCCCCTTGAGGTAGGGACACACATGAACTGTTTTCCTAGTATTTTTTTTTTGCGAGCATCATGCGCAAGACAGGACAACGCCGGGGACTCTGCGTGCGACGCGTTTTCACGGTTATAGTAAACGGTAGGAGTAACTATAGCCCAATATTTTGATGACGCTGCCCACGGAGCAAGATAAACAGGAGCGCCGACTTCGCTCTCTCCTGCGGGCTCTTAATGTCCACCACTCGCGGAGTACAATGTAGATGGCGCAGCGAATGGTCACGCGGCCGGCGTTCCCCGTGCGCCGGCGGGCGCGTTGGCGGAACGCATTCCGTCGGCTTTTGTCGTCTGCTTCGGCGACGGTAGTTATGTGCACGGAGTGCTTTGGGCTTGCGTTGGTGCCTCTTCGCGTTCATTGCGCTCCTCCTTCGCACGGCTTGATTGTTCGACAGCACCTTCTGGGTAACCCGAACCCGAAGGAATTGAGTGGTCGTACGGTACGGCAAAGATACGTTAAGGACTGGTTTGCATGGCGGGAAAACAAAATGTAGAGCGCACATTAGACATATGGCTGCTATACAAACACTACCTTTTGCGCAGTGCTTGCCGAAAATGTGACTCCGTTTTGTAAATTTGTGAACACCAATTCGGGTGTGTTTTAACAGGTTTTACAAAAGGCGAGAAAATAACAGAAACGCGATAACATCACCCGCGACTGCCCGCGACGTAGCAATCTGCTCAAGATCGAGGCCCTGACAGTGCGGTCTTTTCACAAGCCTTCATTTCACGATATTTGAATTCGTCCCGACCCTATATCTCTGTGGTGATGACTCGCTAAAAAAAAAGGTTTGACGAGCCGGATGTTTTGCTGGTCAGCCGCTTAAAGAAAAAAAAAACGCCGGGATCCCTCGTAGGCCGAAAATTGCGGCCATACAAAACGCAGCATTTTATTTGGAATCCACGGCGTTATCGACGAGATATCACGACCGTAGAGCGACAGTGAACATCGGGCGGTAAGTTGCGGTATGGGTTACAATGAAGGTTGCGTTTGATATTCTTGGGTGCCTTATCAAGATGACAGTGTTTTTGTACACTTATTACAACAGGGCAGCCGTCCAATTCAGTCATTGGCACAGAAATGTGTGTCTCATTGCCGTTTGCCGATGGAGACTCCGGGCAACCCTTGTAAGCATTGTTCGTCCGCAGAAGGGGCATAAATAATAAAGCAGGCGGCCGGAGAGCGGGCCAACAACAGTCGGTAATTTTTGCGCTGCAACGATCTGTCGTAAGCAGAATCACGCTAGACTGCATGTTGTGGCGTTTCATATTACTCTTGCTCATTCTTTGGTGATTCTAAAGTCGTCGTCGTTCAGTTGCGTCTTACATCTGCTGGGTTAGTACAATATTTTTAGCGGGTCTTCATAATGTCAGAATAAACGCCCCCCGATAGGGAATAAGCGATCGCCATGTATGCGGTGGCGTGCGATTATCTGCGCCGTCTATTCCGGCTGCGCACGGGTGTTTAAATTCCGCGCGTGCAGGCATTCCTCCTGCATAGTAGGACTGGCATACGACAGGCGTCGTTGCGAAAGAAACGACGCCTCTGGGGAGAGCGAAGAAGGGAAGAGCCATGTACAGAGGCACAGTGACGAGAGGGCAAACGAAGGAGGAAGAGAGCAAATGGAAAGCTGGGCGGCCGGCGGCGCGTGGACATTATCGGCCCGAGCAAAAGAATTTTTCTGGGCCACAGTCGGCGCTCCTCTTTATATCTTGCTCCGTGACGCTGCCCACCGCACACATTACGGCCAGGAATAAGAGCTTCACTATTGAAAAGGTTCATTTCCGATCCTTCTACAGTAGGCTAGCCCAACCCAAGCAAGCATTTTCTAAGCAGTGGGGGTCCCCACCCACCTGTCCCGTGCGCTGCACAAACCGCTTGGCCAGGGGGTGCCGCAGGACGTCGGCCACAGTGAGGCGCCCATCCTGGTTGCCCTTGGAATGCAGCCCAGTGGCTCCTAGGCGCTTCTTCTTGGACTTCTTCTTCCGTTTCTTCTTGGCCTGCTGGGCACCACCGGCCTTCTCCTCCTCTTTTTCCATCGGGCTTCCGCCAGAGGGGCCGTCTTCCACTTGGGGGGCCACGGGGACCGAACCTTCCGCTGCAGCAGCTTCTGCAAACAGACGGCACGAAACCACTGATTTTTAGAACCCACACAATTTGGTTTTGGTTTCTGAATGCAGTAGAACCTCAATGATACGAATCTCGCGGGACCACGAGCGATATTCCTATTTAACCGAAATTCATATGACCACACACCGACCAAAAAATTGACCACTAAAAAAATGTTTTTGTTTATGTCTTTTCTTACTTTCGCGTGAAGAAATCCGTGATGTTTTTCTGCGTTTTTTTTTTTGAACTCCATGTCGCCGAGCAGTCCTTTCTGGACTTTCGCCACTCACTCGCGGTGCCCAAGCTCATTACACGCCGCAACAGTAAAGGTGCGAACCGCATGGTGCGTTTTTGCACACAATTCGTGTGCGCCAGTGCTGCGCGTGCAATTTTTTTCCGCCCGCGTTGACGATTTCACACCCACCACAGCTTCTGCCTTGGTCATAAAATGAAGCGCAGCGCGCGCGGCACTGGGAGGAGCATCACGACTTGTGTCAATGGGGAAGCACGCGCGTCATGGCAATATTTTTGAAGCACTCCAGACCGTCGGCTGGCTCTGCCGGAGATGTTCAGGCTTAGCACCCCGGCAGATATTTCATGGGCGCTTTCACTAGCGGCACGCATGACGTTTTATAGTACCGTTTTCGCCCACATTACCAGCTCCTTTACCGCAAAAGCAACTTTGTGCGTGTGTGCCTTGAGTGGCATTTTAAAAGAGCGCTTCGAAGCGGTCGCTCGAGCGCCCCACAACACTTCGCGGCGGAAGCCACCGCCATGTTGCCGCCGCCGCCGGCCGTGCGGCGTGTTTTCGCAAGCAGAAAACAATAGCCCGGCCGTTCCTGTAGAAAGAGTGACAAAGCGGGGAGAGAGAGCCCGTACGTCACAGTCGCTTGCTCGGCAGTCGGGTGCCTCACTGGCTCGTTCGTATCACCCGCCGAACCGCGTTTGTCCGTTTGTAACAGCCGAAATTTTTCCCATTGCAAACAACACAATTTCGCCAGGACTTCTCAGGAATTTGTTTCACTCAAAATCGTATCATCGAGATTCCACTGTACCACGGTTAGGGCTAGCAAACTCACTCTCACTCCATTATTGGTCATGATAGGAACAATTTTTCTGCAGTGTGTTCATGAGTGTTTCTTACAATGTAAAAAGAAAAAAATTGGAATGTTGCAAGAAAATTCACTTTTGACGGTGGCCTCCCCCTGAATTTTCTAATCAAGGCCCAGAATGTCCCACTGACGATTCCCTCAGCTTATTAAAAAACAAATATTTTCAGGCTCAATGGCAGGGCACAAGAGCCCCTCTTGAAAGCGACTTTCAAATGAGCTCCTTGGTAGACAACTGTTAGCACTGAGGAATAAATTTCTTATTTCAGAACAAACCACTAGATCTCCCTGCACTAGCCCATTGGAAATCAACCGCCACTCATCTTTACATTACGAATCAAAGCACCCCCCTTTCACAAAGTGCGCATAGGCTGTGCAAACCTCTTTCTTTTGTACCGTGAACTGTTCTGGGGTGCCCACTACCCATTTCAAAGCCTTCTGCACTCACCGCATAAGGCGGAATATAGGTCGAGGTTTTTTACCAAAAAATTTTCCGAAAGGTCACCCCTCGACTTACATTGCAATCACTGGAATAATTCTAGTTGTCATCTGGCAACAGGGCAGCCCATTGAGCCCATCCAAGCAGCAAAGGCACCATCGCCGCCACCATCAATCGGACACGACGCCATCCTTGTTTTGTTGCTTCTCTCACTGTCACTGAATGTGTGCGTGCTATTTTCTTCTTGCTCAAAATGAGTTTAGGCGCTTGGTGCTGGTTCACAGCACAACTTAAAAGAAGAGTTGGGGGTTTTCCAAAGCCAACGACGTCTCCGCCTTGCGCCAGTTCGGTGTTACCAGAAGAAGGTTACGCTACTGGTGTTAGCCGAAGGGGCAGCTCTCGGTATGCAACGTTCGGAAGACGTCATTTCATGAACACTACTCTGTGCACATGTGCTGCTGTACCAAGTGGCAACTTTTGTCTGCGAGCGTCATGCTACGTCTCTACGAATGGTTACCCCAACATGCTTGCTAGCCACCTGCACAGACCGGCTCTCGCTATGGTGTCCACAAAAGTGTCCCATGCTTTGCGCTCGCTTCACTATGACATGGTCTTGCGAGTGTTTTTAAAAGGTGCTGCACAAGCAATTCCCTGAACTGCACCGAGGACAACTTGCTGTGTGGGCAATGGCCAGCGAGAAGCAGTCGTCCGACAACATTTCAGATAACCCCAACGAGTGATCTGAGACGAAACAAGTTATAGCCCCAATAAAACAATGTTGTGTGCCGAATAATTTTTTTGCATTTTTTCTGCTACAAGGTAAGGGGGTCGACCCATGTTCCGGCTCGACCTATATTCCGCATCATACGGCAAATCCGGACCAGTCACCAAAGTTCGTTACTGTCATCAGCCGGCTAAGGCGCTGTGCTGCTGAGCCCAAGGATGTGGGTTCGATCCCAAACGCAGTGGCCGCTTTTTTCATGGAGGTATTAGAAGCAAAAACGCACGTGTCAAGATTTCTGTACCTGTTAAAGATCCCCAGCTTCGGCGCATTAGACCCCCACAATCCGAACGGTCATCAGCGTTCGCCAGAATCATTCCGCGGTTAGGCTGACCTTGGAGCCTTGGGGATGCTGCGTCGTGCTGGCCGTACGGTGGGTGCGTCTCCGCTGCCCATGCGGCCAGTGGCTGCTCCCCCCAGCCACCGTTGGCCACCACCCCATCGACCGAATCCCACCCTGGCCGAAGCTGTGGTGGCAGGGACAGGTCCGGCGGGAAGGAGACACCGTCTGCCTGAGCCAGGAAGAACAGAACCGAGACACTGCACACACCTCGCGGTCGTACCCCCCCAAGCTGCTTGAGAGCAAGAGAGATGACTTGCACACACACAAAACATTGAGGCCGTTCCACTCAATGTGAAAGCTGTCGGAAGTGCAGAGCAGTTATTCGCCATAAGGGGCTGTAGCGCCGTTATCCGCTCACTGCTACCACCCAACGCATTTAAAATTTACCGCCTTCACAGTGCTCGCCCGCCCCCCTGCCTGAAACTGCACCAGTGGGAGTTCTGTTCTTTTTGTGCTTGCTGTTCCTCCCGCACGTGCTGGCGTTGCACTGCCACTTTTTTTCACTTACTCTGGTAAAAAGCAAAAAAACCGTCCCTAACTAAATGAATGCGAGCGCTGCCAGTTAATTACCTATATTTTGCCTCAAACGTACCTGCAGTTTTCTTTGCGCTAAACAACAGGGAGATAGATGTATGACAAGCGCCAGCATTTCACAATTTTCGAACGCTTATGACTATTTAAACCGCTTGCCTTTTCAAGCGCCTGGGTTACGCCGTGACGACAGCCACTACGACAGAACGCCGTGGGGCTCTACTTGGGTCCAGCGAGCGAGCAGCGACAAGGCGAGCCCGTAAAGTGCTCTGCACTTAAAATTACCCAGGGCTGCTCAGACAGGGAGGGAACATTGTTTCCCTCCCTGTTAGGATCACGTTAGGAACAGGGTAGGATCACGTATGCAACCATAGAAGTTCATAATAATACATACTAAAAGAAAATCTGTTGCTGCAATTGGATGCATGCCATCGTGGGCGCTGCCATAACATGTAGCAGTGTTCTTCTCGTACTTGGCTTGGCTAGCCAGGTAGCTTCTTTTGACTCTTGAAGCCAAAGTCATCAAAAAAGGGGTAACATTCTCTTTTTCTCATTCGCCTTGCACGAAGCATCTAATTTCGAACAAATAAATCTTTTAGAGCTCCACTTTTCCCTTAGTAAAACAACTTTAAATGAATATTTACAACAATACTGTAGTCTTCTTGCAGCCACGGGCAACTTTCGAACTTGATATCGGGTTACGTCAAGGTCAAGTGGAACGTTACACCCAGAACACGAGGTAACGCTGGCCGAAGCGCAGCTCGCCTCGACACAGGCACCCGATTTCCCTCTGACATGCGTTACCACGAAGCTCTACGGCCTCAGTGCCCCGACCAGCTAGAGGCTCACCTGGGCAGGCATGCCGGCCAGTCGACTGAGGCCGCGCTCGATCTCGGCCATGAGCCTCTCGTCCTCGGGGCCGTTGTTGCAGACGTCCTCTGCCCCTCCCCCTGCTCCCCCGGGATGTGGGTGCTGGTTGTTGTTGCGGGCGTCCTGGGAGGCCTGCAGGAAGGCCATGTCCTCGAGCTGCCGCTCGAGGGCCGTGCTGCCCGTGCTCTCGGCGTCCGACGACCAGTCCTCCTCGCCGCTCAGCTCGTCGGGGGCCACCGCCCCCACGCAGGGGGGGACACCAACGGGGGCGGGGGGAGAGGGGGAGCGGGGGGAGGAGGCCCTCCTGTGACGGCGACGCTCCCCCTCGGGAACCTGCGAGGGGGAGGAGGAGGAGGTGGGGGGGTGAGGCCGGGGAAGGTGGCACAATCAGCGACCACTCACTGAAAGCTGGGAGCCATTTTTTGAGTGCTCACCAGAGCAGCCCAGCCACAGCCTTGCAACCGTAGAGTTCCACACAAGTACAGTCGAACCCACTTATTAAAACGAATCTGATCGCCATGCCGAATCAGTACGTTATATCTGCAGTTATATGCGCATGTGAAAATGCAGCGCGCACACAGAGGGTGCACTGACGTGGCCAAAGATATACCTACAGGGCTTTGGAATTCGGGCTCACCCGACGGAACGAAATTACCAGGCCAAACACAGTTAAACACAGACAAGTGTCAGAAGTGTGTGACGCGAGAAAGCAAGCCAAGGTGGCAAAAATTTGGCCAAAAACAGCAACTGCAAGCAGAGCAACGATAAGCGCAACTGATGCAACTACCTCCCCTAACGCAACCATTAACAAAAACGATGACGACAGTATAGCTTTCCCGGAGGCCCCTCAAGTTTTTAGATGCGACGCTGAGAGCATCTCTTGCCGGCGCCTCTGTCACTCCTGCGTGCGTCAGTCGTCGTCGTTGTCCGCACAGCTGCGCCCCTCTTCTCGCCGTGATAGCGCGCCCTCTCCCCCAACATCTGTGGCGTGCGCAGTGCGGCGCGCTATCTCACTCCGCCGGAGGGCGGCGCTGCGCGCGGCACAAGCGCGCTGTGCGCATGTGCAGCGCCCTCTCTCTCTGCGGTCTCCTCTCCTTCGGGCGCGCTACACATACATGAGTGGCATGCCGCAACCCAATACCAGCAACATGCCAAACCCTCAGGGCAGTGCCACACTCTGCGATGATGGCGACGAAGAAGCCAAGGCGGATCGAAGAAGAGCTCGTGATTTCAAACCCAGATGTGATTGAAACGCAATTCACGTTCACTACACGTTTCACGCAATTCAAGTAATCGATCCAACGGAAACGCACATTGGAACCCCCTTCAGCGTCGCATCACACCAGGGTTTCCGCGAGGGGAGGTGGGCGTAATTTTTCCCTGTTGCAGCAACACGCCGTCACTTGGTGCCGCTAATCTTGCAGCCAAACCAAGCCAGGCCAATCCTCATGAAAAGCCAACATGGCCATTGGCATTCACGAGCTGGGCAGAATCAGAGCACCAGTTTCAAGCATAGCATGGGGGAAACGTTCCTTGGGTTACGATGCAACAGTGGGGTTTCTAATGCGTGGGGGCGATGCCGGGACTGACCTACAATGACTCATCGGCCGGGAAAATGCAGCACCTTGGAATGTTATAGCAAGGTTCTACCGTGCGAGGCACATCGAAATGATTGAACAGATGCGCCTTCTAACCTCTAGGAGCTCCTCGGGCGAGAAGACCATGGTGGAGCCCATGTCGTCCGTGTCGGCCCAGGGGTCCCTCAAGGCGTGGGGGTCCGCGGCCGAGGGCTCCAGGCCCCGGCGGGAAGGGGGCCGCGGTGGGTCCCCTCCGAGTGTGGTGGCCACCAGCGCCGACGGGAGAGGGGCCAGCGAGGCCTCCAGGGAGCACGGCATCGGCACCCGGCCGGGGCGGCTGCTGCCCCCGCCAGAGGACTTGTGGCGGCGACTGTTGCCGTTGCGCCGCTGGCTCTCCACATACTCCTGCACCTGCACGCAAGGATCAGGGTGCATTCCTCCGCAGCATCCCTCACTGAGAACATAATGGCGGCCGTAAGCCAAGGGGACGTGTCCATAGGAAGGGCACATCCCCATCTCGTGCAAGATTTGGATAAGCGTAGTGCTTGCAGTACCAACAGCAGTATGCATCGGTACTTGTACTTTGGTAACTTCCACTGTTTACCCCATCATTCTTACTGCATTAAAAGGAATGTGCACTAAATTTAAGCGAAAATAGCTCGTTCGCGAGCACATGAGCCCTGCCTAATTTGCGTTTGCTTTTGCCGGCCTCAGCCAATTACACAGCTCCCACTTATGACATCATAGGTTCTGTTTCGGGAAATGAGCTAGTGGGTCGCATGGCCATTCCTTTTTTTCCTAATTATGTAGCTTATCTGAGCGACTGCTCGGCCTTTTTTTTTTTTGCGCCCAACAGCCTGTCGCATGTTTGCCACCGCCGTTTCTGCGAGCAGATGTGCCTCCTCTGAAGTCTCTAAACTTGTTCGTCTCCAAAGCGTTTTTTTTTAAATTTTTTTGCTACTCCTCTCCCATTCCTGCTTCGTGCTGTTGCAAGTGTTGTCTGTACTCTGGGTCTCAACACCAGCTCCCATCAAAGCAAAGGGGGCCAGTGGTGCTTCCGAGAGCGGCATGCCGCAATGGCCAAGCCAGAGAGCAAAGCTGTTGATGTGTGAACCCCAAGAAGCCATTCTGCACCTATAACGCAACACTCAGTTACAAAAAAGCCTGTTGCATTAGAGGCCACTCTGAACTTGCAGGAGAAGAAGGACTGTGCAATAAATAAAAAGCTGTGTGTGGTGCACTCTTCTGCCAAATGTCTTTAGTGGTGCTTTCTACTTCCACAAAACGGGTCTATATAGTTCATAGAAGCTTAGCTATCATATAAACCAGACTGTAGTCGCAGAAAGCGAAAAAACCATTATGCGGAAAAGCTAACTAAAATATTCTTTTAGTTTACCCCATTCTAAGCACCCGCTTTTTTCCCGATCCCAATTTGCAAAGTGAGGAGGAGTTGCTTAGATTCGATAAATCTGAAATAACCTGCCCCTTCCCCTACATTTCCCAGACAGGCACGAGGAATAACGTTTCATTTGGCAAAGGTTCTAAAGAAAAATAGGTACAGACAGTGAACCCACAACTTACATCTGAAACTCTGTCACTCCCACTACCACTTGTGACCTTCGCCCTGCTAGAGCCGCTGCTCTCAGTGTACCACAGTAGGTCGACTTATGTTCCGTTGAAGAGGTTTGTAATTTAACACTTCTTAATTAAGGGGGCACATGGGTCTTTGATAAAAACTTTATTTTTACAGTTACTGTATTACGCGGGGTAAATATTTCGTGAAAAAGTTTTGAGCACACAAAACGCAAGCAAGTTGCGTGTCAGAATTTTTACGATAGGTCTCATGACCATAATAATAATAATAAAAAAAAACATTGTAAAAACCCCGCACACCGCCACCAGCCGCTTTGCAAAGTGACTCAAAATGCAGTGTTTTCATGAATTACGGAACGCGCCGGAATGAGTTTGCTGCGAGGTGATGACAAGTCAACCGATAAGTGGCGGCCGCTGTCACAGTGCGGGACATCAGAACAGACATGGGGGCCGACGCAGTAAGCTGAGCGCTTTTCTTTATTTGTATTGCGAGTACATTATGTGCATTTAGTGATAGTTTCTTCCTCATCAATATTGAACGCATGCTTGCCGATATCGCTAACATCGGCCAGTCTTCGGCAATAACGTAGCCATGTCAGGTTTGAAAGGGAAGGAAACAGAGTTGAGCACGATCATCATCAGCTAGACTTGACACATACGACATACTGCTGCGGCAAGTTCAGGGTGCGTTCATTGCGCGGGAAGTTAAAAAATTTGAAATTTGACGACAAACTACAGGGGTGCGATCATTACGCGAGTGCAATCATTATGCGAGTAAATACGGTATAATGATAAAAATTGGAGGACTTATGTAGTTTTTCATAATTATTGTAGATATAAAATTTGCTTTGGTGTAAAATAAATACTTCCACATTTATTTAGATTTTTATATTTGATTTTTTGACGGCTTTTGTAAAAAAAACTAGGGGTGTGCGAATATTCGAAACTTCGAATATTCGATTCGAATTTTTTGGTATTCGATTCGATTCGAACGACACTTATTGTGTTCGAAATATTCGAACCACCCAAAACTAAACAAAAATAAATTCAGAGCGTGTCTCAGCAGCAAAGTCGCGAAGCATATGCACGGCGAACGGTACGTGCATTCGGAAACTGTATCGGTGTTTATTCGTAGTTACAGTGGACTCTCGAATGATACGATTCTGGGGGTGCGAATTTCGGGATGATACGAATTTCCGAAAAGTCCCGGCGAAATTGCATTGTTTGCAATGGGAAAAATTTCGGCTGTTACGAACGGACCTGCGCAGCCCGTCGGAAGATACGAACCAGCCGGCGAGGCACCCGACTGCCGAACGAGCAAGTGGCGGCTCTCGCTCCCCTGTTTGTCACTCTTTCTCCAGAAAAGCGCTAACCACATGGAGCGATTTTTCCAGCGACGCGACGAGCGACGCGACTAGGATACGCAGTCGCCGAACCGAAGTCGCTCGCCGAGGCAACCACATGACAGCGACGGCTCGAGCGACTGAGCATGCGACTGAGGATGGCGATTTCAATGTTTCCGCACTGCGCATAGTAACGCGCTTGGTACGCTGGATGTTTGCAAACATTTTTTTTTGTTCATTTGTCATAAAAAGCATGACTAAAAAGTATTACGCCTTTCTACCTTGCTTTTTGCACTTCATTGCATCTCTAAAACTGGTTTGGGTTAGCGATAGCGCACGCTTTTCCTTCTGCGCCTCGTTTCTCGGCTCCAACATGAACGCCGTGAAGAATTCGCTTTCTTGACGTCGTTTTTCCCACACGGGTCTCGCCCAGTGTGAGCGGGAGCCTTCTTGCTTCTGCTTCAGCGTGTACTCAAGCTTTGCCACGCAACGCTTTCTTTGCCGCTGCACCACAAACGTAGTCTGCGTGGATCTTCCCGATCTTCCCCCCGTTCTCTTTCAAAACCGGAGGTTGCGTGCTTACGTAGGGGCCAACGTTTTTAGATTAGGACCTAATCTAAAAACGTTGGTAGGGGCTCTCCTACTGGCTAGTCGCTGAGGCCACTTCCGGGAGGCGAGCGACTGTTTCTGGCGACCCAGAACCGAGCGATTCGATGAGCGACTTGGTGCGCGGCGAAAAGTAGTTCGTCGCTAGTCGCGTCGCGCCCCAAGTCGCTCGCAAAATCGCTCCATGTGGTTGGGGCTAAACGGTCGGGCTGTTGTTTTCTGCTCGCAAAAACGCTCTGCGCACGCCCAAGGCGCGCTGACACCGCCGCGAAACCAGCCCCACGCTGCGCGCGGCGCGGCCGGCGGCGTCAACATGGCGTCGGCTCCAGCCGCGAAGTGGCGCGGTCGCTCGAGCGACCGCTTCTAACCGCTCTTTACAATGCAGCTCAAGGGAGACACGAAGTTGCTTGTGCGGTAAAGGAGCTCATAATGCATGCGAAAAACTATAAAACAGCATCCGCGCCGCTAGTGAAAGCGCCCATAAAATTTTTGCCAGGGTGCTAAGCCTAACCATCTCCGGCGGAGCCAAGCCGGCTGTCTCGATCTCATCGCAAGTAGTCAGGCTCCTCCATTCTGCCGCGCGCGTCGTGCGTCATTTTCTGACCGAGGTAGGCGCTACCGCGGGCGCGAAATCGTCGATGCGGGCGTGAAAATACAGCGCTCGGAGAGCCGAAGCGAGCGAATCGCATGCAAAAACGCACCATGCGGTTCACGCTTGGCTGTTGCGGTGTGTAGCGAGCTTGGGCACAGCGAGTGAGGAGACGAGCGCGAAGCTTTGCGTGCTCCAGAAAGGACTGCTTTGCGACACGGGGGTTAAAAAAAGCAGAAAAAATCACGAATTTCTTCACGCGAAAGTAAGAAAAAAATATACGAAAACTTTTTTCAGCGCTAAATTTTTTGGTCTGTGTTGGTTCATACGAATTTCGGATGATACGAATATTTTTCGCAGTCCCGCGAGATTCGTATCATCAAGAGTTTACTGTATCAGCGCGCGGCAATGTGCACGGGCTCGGGCATGCCAGCTACTAGTGTCTCTGAGTACCAACTAGCCCGCCTTACGGTGTTATTATAGTGTCTCAAGTGAGCGGCTGTTTTCGGTATCTGGTAAAGTCGTGACGAGCAGGAGGTTGTCACTGCTCCCCGAACATGTCGAGCAGTTAACCTTTCTCTATGTTAACATTTAAGTGAGTGCAGACCTTAACCTGTTGAGTGCAATGGTATTGTGTAATTCCTAATTTTACTTTGTGTGATTTGTTGTGCAATAAAGTTGCAGTTTTTGTGTCTCTAGATGGTGAAAACTTTCATTTTACAAAAAACAATAAGTATTCGTATTCGAAAAATATTCGATTCGATTCGAACTTTGTTTTTATTATTCGAATTCGCTTCGAAATTAAAAAATTGATATTCGCACACCCCTAAAAAAAACTACTAGAACGATGCAGTGGAACAAGGTACCAGTGAACTGTGCACAAATCAAGGAGTGCAATAAGACTAGCAGTATCATTCTATGTGGTCTGGAGCAGAAGTTACGACCGTTTGAAGTTCAGTAGTGTGGCATCGCGAACGCGCTTGACGGCACCGAGGACGAGATGTTGTAGTGAGCGGAATGCAACAACGAGCTCTCGGAGAGCGACGAGGAGTAAGATGAGAGATTACTTCGGGAAAAAAATCGCCCGTTTCTCTCACATTCGTTTTTCTGGGTCACAAAGTTCCGTGTGCTTAGAATCGGAGGTGCAAGTTTTTAAGGTTTTTTTGCCAGGAAAATCGGGTGCGCATTAGGATCGGGGGCGCGTTAGAATCGGGTAAGTACGGTATAACCTTGGCTGTGTGCCGCGCTGTAGTGGAAGTCTCCAGGTTAATTTTAACCACCTGCAGGGGATCTTTAACGTGCGTTAAAATCTCAGCAGACAGGCGTTTTCATTTTTCGCATTCACCAGAAAAGGAGCCATCATGGCCGGGAATCGAACCTCTACCCTTGGGCTCAGCAACACGACAATTCAGCAATTGATTGATTGTAGGGTTTAACGCGCCGACACAACGCAGGCGATGAGGCGCGCTGTAGTGGAGGGCTCCGGATTCATTTTGACCACCTGGGGATCTTTAACGTGCGCCGAAATCTCGTACACACGGGCATTTTGCTTTTCGCCTCCATCAGAAAAGCGGCCGCCGCGGCACGACAATTCAGCAACTGCACTATTGAGGTATGTGCAAATATAAGCAGGCCTTCAGAAAAAAATTACAGCCGTTCCACTCAATGTGAAAGCTGTCGGAAGTGCAGAACAGTGATTCACCATAATGGGCTGCAGTGCCATTTGTCACTCACTGCTACCACCCAACACATTTCAAATTTTCCACCTCCGCAGTGCTTGCGCGCCCCCTGCCTGAATCAGCGCCTGCGGGAGTTCTGTTCTCTTTGTGCTTGTGTTCCCTCCCGCACGTGCCAGCGTTGCACTTCTACTTTTTTTTGCTTACTATTGTAAAAACCAGCCCAACGAGTGTTCCTAAGTAAATGAGCGCGGGTGCTGCCGGTTATTTACATGTATTTTGTCTCACATGTACCTGCAGTTTTCTTTGCGCTAAACAATGGGGAGATGTAGGACAAGTGCCAGCGGTTCACGAGGTTCGAACGCTTATGACTCTATAAACCGCTTGGCTTTCGAATCTTCTGGGTTACGCCACGACGACAGCCGTTCTGCCAGAACGCCGTGGGGCTCTACTTGGGTCCTGCGAGCGAGCTACGATGACAAGGCAAGCTCCGAAAGTGCTCTGCACTTAAAAGAGAGAAGAGGGCTGCCTCTTGACCCTGAGAAGGGTTCTCACCTGTCCGAGCAGCCGCTCGATACCGAGCACCTCGATCGTGTCCGAGGGTCGGGAGGCCCCCGCAGTCGGGGACGACCCGTCCCAGTTGGGCTGGGAGGGCACGGGGGAGTCGGGCAGCTCGTCTCCACCGAGCTCTTCTTCCGCCAGCTGCTCTTGCTCTTCTTTTTTGCCCGCCTTTCCAGCCTCTGCCTCTTCCACGCCCTCCTGGTAGGCAAGGAGCACCACATCACACAGCACTGAGCATCCCAACCGAAACTGTTCGCCCTGTGAAAAGCTGGGCAGTACACAGGTGAGATGTCGTTACAAGCACTCCACACCACCCCACGCTCCTTTTAGGCTTCTTTAGGTCAGCTTCTGTGTGTCTCCCACAGCCCACACTTTAACCTGGTGCTTGAGTCATTACACGGAAGCCCTGCTACCATCAAAAACCTGAGGCAGGCAAACAGCCTGTAAATTCCCGTTGACTGCAACACTGTCATGCGACTTCGTGAACCGCAGCCTCGCATGCAATCTAATAGATGGTAAAAGCTGGCCTAAGGCGCATAAGTACTGTTTCCATTTATGCCGTCTGGCGCAACCTAGAGGCCGCCAGTACACCATCGACGAAGTACAAGTCTACCAAAATGCAGAAAAAAAAAGGGAGGAGCACTTTCCGCATTGAAACAGTGTTCACCCACCCAGACCCCCACACGAAAGGTACAGCCAGCAGTAGTGGCGCAAGCAGGGGGAGCAGCAGAAGAATAATGTTCCCCCGTGAAGACCCCGACAACAGAAAAATCAGAGCGAGCGGTTGCGGAGTAAGCACATGGCTCTGCACACTGAAAACGAAACCACAGCCTCACAAGTACTGATAGGATGGTGCAAAGTGCCTGAAAGCGGCGTAGAAAAATTTTGAAATTGCTCTTCCACTCCCCTCACAGCAAGTTAATGATGCCCCATGGCGGCTGGTAGAGACTAAGCTTACTCACATAACTCTCCACGGGTAGCCCATACAAAAAGGTTAGCCGAACCTTTAAGCCATCCATTTATAAACATAATGTCTGTTCAGGAACAGCCTCTCTACAAGCATGCTAACGCCCACACACGATGGAAGGCAAAGTGACCCGCTCACCTCGATCACCTGGCTGTTGAGGGGTGCAGCGGGGGCAGCAGCGGAGCTGCTGCTCTCCTCGGACTTGGGGCTGTCCCCCTCGCCACTGTCCGGGGAGCCACTGTCCCCCTGGAGGTCCTCCAAGATGCTCCTCTTGGTCCTCTCCTCCCACAGGTGGATGCGGTCCCAGTGCACCTGAACACCCCATCCCCAATGCTCAGCTACGGTGGCATCGGCCTCACGAAAGCACTGAGGCCACTGTGCCTGAGCACGACTCTCACCCCAGGGGCGTAATCCAATTACACCCATTTGACTCCACCACACACAAAAGTGTGCAGGAAAAAGGAGTAAAAGAACCAGTCACACCCATTTGGCTCTACCACACACAAGGGTGCAGAAAAAGGGGAGTAAAAAAGCCAGTTACAACCATTTGACTCTGCCACACACAAAAAAGGGTGCAGGAAAAGGGGAGTAAAAACACCAAAGTATCCCTTCTTCTGCAGAAGCTGGCCTTTCTCTGGCATACCTTAGTTACGGAATGTCCATAGAATGCAGCCAGTTTTCAACCATGACGTTTTAGAGACCCCCCCCTTAGCCCCAACATGCAACCAGTCAACCGCACAACTAAGTGCTGTGAAAAGACCTGTTCACCAGCTACAATCTAGCAGGTGAGTATGTCATGTGATGATTGCTGCGCTGCCAACGGCCAGATCAGCAAAGCCTCTGCGTAAAACGGGCTTTCAGAGGGTTGGGCTTTTTGTGTATCACGCATGCAGCAGATCTACACGCCCAGGTAGGTACAGATGTGTTCTGAATGAGCAACCCTACAAAGTCGGCTTCAATTTTTGTTGCTCCCGTAAAATATGACGGTAATAATTCCACCGCCGTACATATGCCAGTTCCCATACTGCTACGACACACATTCATTCTGAAGTATGTGACAAATTCAATGCATCCAGCAAGACAAATTCAATGCATCCAGACAATAATACCTAACTAAAAGAATATTCTGAGGCCCTTACAAAATGATTTTTTGCGTGCCTTTGTCACTGCAGTTATCAAACTGGTTCTTCATAAGGCAAGGTGGCCGTGGACTGACTTCAGACTATGCAAAAGACCATGTACAGTCTTCTTTATGAGGTTTTTTAAAAAGCTGTTCCATTTGGGATTATTTAGTATTACTTGAGGGACTTCTGACTACGCAGAAGACCATTTATGGTCCTCTTAATGAGAATTTTTAAAAAGCTGTTCGATTTGGGATTATTTATGCCTACTTGAGGGACTATGGCTTAGGAGTAGTGCTGGATTGGCAGAAAAGTGGAAAAGCACAGGGTACAGAACCACGCCACAACATGACCTGTGCCACGCATGGAGGATAGACAGACTGACAGAGATAGACACAGAGAGAGGGGGGGGGAACAGAAGCCATACCTTCCACTCGCTCTGCGGCTTGATCTTGACCGCCACAACATCCCCGTTGAGGGCTCGGTTCCGGTCATGTAGACCGCCAATATAGATGTCCATCTGACTGTCCTGCAAAAAGTGAGGGAAAGGGAAAAAAGGGGGGGGGGGAGCACAATCACACTCTGCCACACATCACGGTCGTAACACGACAGTCACAATGTGTGTTGTTGCGGAAACATACGAGGCACAAAAAACCGGCTGCACTCACCGTTACGCACATTTGCTCAGCTTAGCAGACAGAGGTTACCACAGTGGCAACTACCACACGTGACTAGACCAGCTTGCCTGTCTGTGAGCGTTACCGAGCATCTGCGTGTGTCGCAGGTAACCGCTTCCGGGAGGGGGGAAAAAAGATAGGAGCGCACACTGTGGAATACACATACAAGATACTGTTCCAGTTTTTCAGGTTCACGGCACCCACTTCTTTATGGCTGCCAATGTAGTAGTAGTGCCACATTCCGCTACACAATCTTTGCAACTATTGATTTGCAATTATTCGGGCATAAGTAATGCTTAGGCAGCATTGAGCATTACGATACCGAACTTGCCACAACTGGTTCAGCATTCGTGCAGGCAGTCAACGCACTTGCCTTATTCTGCAGGCTTTTTAAATAACAAGATGCTAAAGTTTACGAGAGGTTTCAGTGTTTTTACCTCTTTCTAGGATGACAAAAAAGAAAGACATGAACAGAATGAGAATGTGCCGACCCATTTGAACCACCATGGATCCTGGTAGCCTCATACTGCGCAGCTCCACCATACAGTAGCAGACAGCAACCTTGTCAGTGAGACTAACCACAGCACTACATGGAGGCAGGCCGAATGCAGTGCCCAGAAAAATAGGACACTGCAGGTATGAGAGTGTTTAGGTTTCTGGAGCATAACAGGCATGGTAATGGCCTCAAGATTTTTCCCTGCGAGGCAAACTTAATACCCAAGTTTGAAAACTCCCAACCGTGGCACATCGCGCGTTGGGCAAATTAAAAAAAAAAAGGCCGTTTATTACCTTACAATTGCTGCTATCTATCTTTCCCATAAAAATTATGAGAACCTGAAAATATCTAGCTGTACGAACCGCACGATGCTCAGCAAACAAAACCTCGCTAGAATTTCACAACTTTTATAACTGTCTTGCGCAACTTGTAGTATTATTATTTTCCTGCATCAAGACAAGCGAGCGATTTTTACATTCCAGAACAGCAGCAGAGAGCTGTAAAAATTCCCGCTGGCTATTGAATTGCGGAAACAGCAGGTGTGCTTCAAAGCCGCCGCAGCAATTCGAGTGCCAGAGCTTCAGGCAGCCAAAATGAAATGCTGCAAGTTACGAAGGGCTAGGAGAAGAATGGATAGACGGTGTGCTGCTGTTTTGTAAATGGTCCCCCCCATACTTGCTCAGTAATGCAAACTTCAACTGCATTTCACATTTGCCCCCAGTCTCGGGCTTTCGCACGGCAGAGCACCCTTGTCTGGAGTACTGTGACCAAATGGGTTGTTTGGGCAGTGTACATGTCTTAACAGGGTGGAAAATAGGACTCTTCCTCCATGGCTCCCATTGTTGCAGTGTGATTCGTAACTTCAACCTTGTGTATGCCCTGTCTCAGGGCTGGTAGTTTTGACTGATGCTGGGGTTTAACGTGCTGACACAACACAGACGATGAGGCGCTTTATAGTGGACGGCTCTGGATTAATTTTGACCCCCTTGGGAATCTTTAATGTGCGCCGAAATCTTGAACACACAGGCGTTTGCGCTTTTCACCTCCATCAGAAAAGCGGCCGCCGTGGCTGGGAATCGAACCCGCAACCTCGTGCTTAGCAGCGCAATGCCTTAACCACTGAGCCACCGCGGGGGGTAGGTCAGGTAGTTTCCGTGCCCTTCTCATCTTCAAAATCTATCCAAAGTTGTAATGCATTAAGCTAGCATATTAGAACACTAATTTATAAGCTATTGTTTGAGCACTTCAGAAAAGTCATCCCTTTGTAGTGCGGACTAATTATTAGCCCATGGGCACCTACCACTAAAAAACTAGACTATTCAGCCACTCATGCAAGCACCAGATGTGCACGCATGTAAAAACTGCTTCAGACCCAAGCATGACCTCTGCCTTTTTTTTTTTAATTTTTCTCCATCCATTGTACTTTGTCGATTCACAGGTCCTGTTGTTTTAAGGATCTATCCCTAACGAACTATTTTAAAAAGACACACATGGCTACCAAGGTTTTCACAGGACTTTAAAGAGTGCAGCTTGTTAGCTGAAAGCGGCCAAAGAAAAGCGCCGAATTGAACCAAAGTCTTTTAATGCAGTCTTGTGTGTTCACTCCTTTTTGTGTCACTTTTACTTCTGGCAACACACAAGCAGTGAGAAATCCATGTTAGGCCTTGTCAGAGACATCTACTGGTATAATTCAGAGTGCAACATGGCGCAAAGCAGTACCTGGGTTATGGGGCCAGTTATAGCGAACAGTATCGGAGCACGCACGCACGCACACACACACACACACACACACACACACACACACAAAAAACTCAGATTCAAGGCATATTGGACTATTTGAAGTGAACTTTTGTACGTTTTTGTTCAATGACTATGCACTCATATACATGTGGATATAAAATGAGCATATTAGTTTATTCCACACTGTTGCTTCAATTCCACAATGCACCCACACTACTGAACACTCACTCACGGCGCAGAGTTTTATTAGGTAGGCACAGGTGTTTTCTCAGTGGCCACTTGTTAGAGTACAAGACGAAGTTCGTGAAGAGATAGTTATACCTGTAGGCTAACGTGTTCATACGCGTAGGTGCAGCTTTTCACTTATCCCTTTTGCTCTCAAGCAAACACGGCTGTCCAAGTGACTCTACTAAGCTAGGAAAAGAAGGCCAAACATCTAAGCAAAGAAAGCTTCGCTTAAACAAAACAGTCACCCCCAACTGGAGTTCTTAATAACTAGCAACCTATGGCACACGCACCGAGTGCTTTTGTTGCCAATGTCTCACCTGGTGTCATCATTTTGAAAAAAACTAAATGAATGCAGAGTGCATTTTGAAGCGAGCAAAACTGCTGTCATCATGCTGTGGGCAAGCTAAAAGAAAAAGGCCTCCCGTCGGACTCTCACTTAGCCCTTGCCTTCAAGCAGACGGCACCGGCGCTCGCTTCAAAAAGCATGCGCTTCATTCATGGGTTGGAGCATGCAACACCTAAATGTTATCTTGACTCAACAGTACCTTTAGGCAGCCAGATACGTGCAGTATTCTTATAGTGCAACGAGTTGTGAGACCTTGTAGGTAGTCTCCTGTTAGCGAACACCCGCACTACTGGAAATAAAACTAACACTCAATGCCAGTACATTTGTGTACACTAAAATAGACTCCCCTGATAGCTATTACAAGTGGGAAAAGTAAGCAAAGAAGGTTGCGCTCGCATACCTCGAACATCGCTACATTCGTGCTCCATGCAACAAGCTGAAAGGGACCATGAAGACAAAATACAAGTCCAGTATCGTTAAACAGACTGCTTTGTCCCAACAACAATGTTGCCAATACTGTCGCAAACTTTAAACAAATAATCGATACATTAAGGAAAACTTGCGAAGCAGTGGCAACTACCCAGCAACTTTCCGGCAATTTCTCTGCGACGTCACAATCTTTTTCGTGCGACCGGCAGCTGCCAAACTAAGCCACCACCAAGAAGCATGACTGGTCAATTGCAGAGAGGAGTCTGCTTTGTTTGATCAGATCACATGCAGAACTAGTTTTTTTACTGTTGGTGCACGTTACATGACCCCTGCCCATATTATGTCAATGTAGTTCAAAATTTTGAAACTTTTTCATTATTTCTTGCATTTTTTCACTTAAAAACATCGTTCATGACCGAAATGAAGCTGAGTGGGTTACCAAAGGCCTGTTCTTTTATACTGAACTAAGTTACATTTTGTCTTCACAGCCCTTTGAAGATGACTATGCAGTTTGCAGCTGATCCAGTGAGGCATGCACAGCATGACAAGCCAACAAGAGAACGAAAGCATGCACATGAATCCTTCGGCAACCAAAACGTTTTAGAGTTCCTACTCCAGCCGCCAGGTGCCGCCACCATGTTTCAGCACATGTGCGGCGTTATCTATCCACCGCAGAAAGCCCGGTTCCTGAAGTATTGTTTGAGCATGTCGGACCAGTCGTCTCTTTGAAGTGCAGGCCATTTAGCAGACGTGTGCTTAGTAGTGCAGAAGAACGGAAAGTTGGGCTAGTTGGTACGTGTTCATCTTGGTGGAAACCAAAAGCGCCCCAAAAAAAAGGGACGAAGGAAGACGGGCTGTCTATGTCTTCCTTCGTCCCTGTTTTTTGAGCACTTTTGTTTTCCACCAAGATGAGCGCTTAGTAGTTAGTACCTACTCACAGTGTGTTAAGGACCGCCCAGATTTCATGCATTTCCCCACTCTTCATCACTGATCGCCAACAGTTCAGTGATATGTGAAGAAGAGCTCTGATCTTCCTTCAGCTCACTGATAGACAAGAACGACAGTGAAGCCAAAAAAAAAAACATTCGCATCCTAATGCCTTCACCAAAAAATGAATTCTCTTCGACTCGGGTTAGAGAACATATATACTCGTAGCCCACAGAGAATGTGCATGTTTAGGATAATGATTCATGCCATCTTTACTTTGTGACACAAAAAAGAACATTTTAGGTGCAGCGTTCTGATTTTAGTTTTATATTACAAAAATTATAAATGAATTTCTAAACAGCACACAGTTGTAGCCACTCCACTAACAGCTCACTACAGCAACCACTTATGCATGATAATTTGGGTCTTTTATGTCTTTTGGGTCTTTTAACATTGAAGTGTGCACTCCCCAACATAGTATTGCACAAAAAAATGTACATTTTTAATTTATGAAACAGTCGCAACTGCAGCACACTGCAGTGGACGTACAACTTGTGTCTGTCTGGTTTCCTTCCCTAATATACACAAGCTGCCTGTGACATCACACAAACCTGTAAAACGATTCCGCAACTCTTTCTCTACAGCAATGTCCATCCCTAAAATCCCCCCCTCTCTCAAGAGCCAAGACATCTACAATGTACACGGCTTCAACAGGACAATACTACAATCCTGTCTGTAACGGTGTAAAAGTGTTCCAATAAATGTATCTTTCTTGAAGGACACTCACCATGCGACCTGGCGCATACTACAAGCCTTTGCATGGTTCTAAATTGCACGCCACACCGACTTGTAACCTTGCCCATGATCTCCTCGCCAAGTTAAAGGGACCATAAAGACAAAACATAAGCTTGGTTCATTAAAAAAGGCTGCCTTGCGCCGATAATGACACCGATTTTATTGCAAGCTTCAAGGAAATTATCGGGATACCATTCACTAGGACGCATGACTGGGCTATTGTAGTGCGGTCTCTGGGCAGTTCCATTTGATCGTATCAAGCTTCAAAGCTGGCGTGCAGTTACACACTGACAACTGTGCTTTTAGTGCTGACCCATACTAGGTTCCTCCAGCTGATAGTGCTTCACTGCAGCATTTACGTTGAAGTTTTTCAATATTTCTTGCATTTTTTTGCATGTTTTTCTTTCTTTCCATTTCTAAGACTTTATACATTTGTTCATGCATTTATTTTTGCATTTTTTCTTTCAAGCCATTTCTAACTTTTTGCATTTGCTCTTGCATTTATTTTTGCATTTTTTCTTTCCAATTATAACTTTTTATTTTTTTTTCATTTATTTTTGCATTTTTTCTTATTTGTAACACTTGCATTTTTTCTTGCATTTATTTTTGCGTTTTTCTTGCATTTCCGTGTCTTTATTGTTTTGCATTTCTTTTTTACTTGCATTTTTTAGCATTTATTTTGAGTTTTTCTTTCTTGCATTACCTTTTGCATTTCTTGAAAAACACCATTCATGGCAGAAATGGAGCTGAGTCAGTTACCAAAAGATAGTTCTTTCACACTGAACAAGGCTGTGTTCCTTCTTCATGGGACCTTTAAGAAGTACCCCAAATAGGACCGCGACGATGCTGTTCATAAAATAGCAGCGACCTCTAACATTACTCTAGCCCTGGGTGACCCAATCTTAGTGAATCCCAAGAGGAGCAACTGCCCCAGCAAGTAAAACAACGTTCCATCGCCCCCCTCTCAAAAACAGGGTTTACATTATTTGTGCAGATGTAACGCCACACTGCCATCCCCACCCACTCAATGGAGAATGTCGCATGTGTAAAAGACGGATGCTTTAACACTCTTAGCAAGTGCTCTAACAATGCTTTTAGCTTTCAAACACCCTGCTTTAGCATTCTGTGCCCTGCCTTACTGCTCTCAAAGAAAAAGGGTGACATATAAATTTCCTTTTCATCCCTCTTTACGGCACTGAAGTAGGTCTGTGTCACAACTTAAATGTTGCAATCAAGCCCCCACAGCCAGTCTAACGGTATAAGATATCGACAGCAGTTGCATGTGGTAACTTTTAATTCCTCACTTCGCATACAACCAAGGACAACTGCACTCAATCAGGTCGTCCATAAAAAGTTATAAGCCTTCCCATTTGCTAGACATATGCCCTGGTTATGATCAAGCTATTACAAAATGAAGCAACCTTCTTGACATGTTTTTGCTAATGGGTGTTAAATTGGCTTTTGGAGTGAACCGCTGGGAAACACGATGGAGTAAAAGATAATTAGTTTAAAGGTGGAAAAAACAAAAACCTCAAACAGCTTCGACTTAAAGGGGCCATAATGACGAAGTACAAGTTTGGTTCTTTAAAAAAGACTGCTTCATCCCTAATACAGGGACACCAATTTTACTGGAAACTTCAAACAAATAATTGATGTATATTAAAGAAAACAGATGAAGCAGTGTCGACTCACCAGCCATTTTCTGGCAACGTCTCTACGACGTCACGAGTTCTGTTTGTGCGATCGGCGGCCGTTAACCTAAACCACGGCCAAGGAACGTGATTAGGCAGTTGTAGTGGGGCCTCCCTTTCAAATATACCATTTGAACGGTAACATGCAATTACATACTGATGGTCAGCAATATAGGCTAGCACTACGTTTTTGGTGCAGGGTGCCATATATTATTGCCCTGAAGTGCAAAATTAAGTTTTTCAAATTTTCTTGCATTTCTTTCAGTTAAAAAAGAAAGACGTCTTTTGTGGCTGGAATGGAGTTGAGTGAGTTACCAAAGGGCAGTCCTTTCAAGTTGAACAAAGTTGCGTTTTGTCTTTATGACCCCTTTAAGGGAGGACATTGCTCTTAAAACAGCTTTTTTTAGTTTTCAAGTCACTCTGTGAAACCTGTCAGTCTTGCTGCTTTTTCCCACTGATTCCAAATATGCCATTATTTTCTGAGTCAGTCAATTATATATAAAATGGTTATATGTATGTATAATATATATATAACTGGTACAATACAGTGTTGGTTATAATCTTCGTATTTACTAGTACTATGAACCCTGATGAATGCAATGAGGAAGCAGTTTTTTGGTGCACCACATGGAACTAATTTTAGGTCTCATTAAACTTTGCTGTATGAAACGGGAGGACGAAGTGGATCCTTGCCACTCCTGCCATCAAAGTTTAATGAGCCGTAAAAATTAGTTCCAAGAGATGCATCAAAAAAGTGCTTCCTCATTGCATTCACCAGGGTTCATAGAATTGGAAGATATAACGAGTGCACTTTTACGACTAACACTGTTTTGTCTATTGATCCTCCAGAAATTACTAATTATCTCTAGTTATCCTGGGAACTAATTGACTGACTCAAGAAATAGTGGCATATTTGGAATGAGTGGGGTAAAAGCAGCAAGGCTGGCAAGTTTCACAGAGTTCCCTTGAAAACTAAAAGAAGCTGTTTTAAGAGCAACGTCCCCCTTTAAACCAGTTCTACACCATGCACCATGCAAGACGCAGGCAGTTGTAGAGTCACTGCAGAAAGACATTGTTTTCTATATCTACACCAGCAAGACGGTGGGCAATAACTTCAGCCTTTCTTTCTCATGCAGCACTACAAAAAAAAAACGCTTCCTCTTGCATCCGGCCCACGTTATTAACTAAAAAGACAACCCAGAGATCTTTCAAGTAGCTTTTATTTAAGTCACCGGCCTTAAAAAGTAGTAGCCACATGCTACACAACCGGCCTTTGTAAGTGGTACCTACATGCAAACATTCATGCCTGGAATACACAAGTGGCACGAGGCTTATGCATATGGGAAAAAAGGTGAACTAGCGAGAGTTTGGGCTTTCTGCAGTTCCTCGAAAGGCCGAGGCAGTTTTTGCGCAATCACCGCCATAGCCTGCAAATCTGCAAGAGCAAAACCAGCGAGGGGAGAGAGAGAGGGGGGGGGGAAATGCATGTGACAAAAGGAACAAGGCCACTAAAGAAAGGAGAAACAGCTGTGGCATGTCACTAGGAGCAGGCAGAAAGGTTAGAAAGGCCAATCGGGATGACCTTATGGATATTCATTACACTGGCATTGCCAAACACCAATTTAATGCAAGACAGTGTGTGAGACCCCCTTCCATTCTTATGGGAAATGCCCAGTGATGGGGCATTTCCCATAAGGAGCAGACATGAACATCCTACAGCTTCGCAAAACATTTCACAGCGTTTTTTTACACATCACCAACCTTTGCTTACTAACAACGAAAAAGAATTTCCAACTGTTTTAACAGTTTTTGCACCCTCTGTTCTGTACACTGAGGAAGCCCAGTGGTGGCTTTCCGTTCCCATGTAGGGAGGACAAGCCACACATTTCCGGCGTGATAAGCCCCCCCTATACACAAAAGAAATGCGTACAATTGATCTAAGGGAACACTTTACAACTAAAAAATAAAGGGACCTAGTGAAAAATTGACAAAATGACAAAACCCAAAGCCTCATCCACCGAGATCAGCCTTCCGTGCACGGAGGGTGCAGTACCTCTGCAAAACTTTTCGGGCCTAATGTCTTGCATTTTGCGGCGCTCACCACTATCATCCCAAGCAAACTTTTTCCAAGGCAGGACTAGTGCCTCTGTTAACAACTGTTCCACCCGCACTAGTTCATTTCATGCCTCAGTTCCTATCTCATTATCCAGCTCACTCCTTTGATCAACCTTAAACATGCGCTGAAATTTCGATGCGTGCACGGGTGTCTTCGCTTTTGGCCTCCGTCTGAAAAGCAGCCACAGTGGCCGCGATCGAACCCACATTCTTGGACTGAACAGCGCAACACCCGTAGCCACTGATGCACCGCGGCAGGTAGAAATCGGCGTGCAAACTCTGTGCTAGCAATCGACCAGCACACCCGAACGGAACCAGAGGCCGCACTACAATCGCACAATCGTCAGGCTTATCTTGAGCAGGTTTTGTTGGTGGCTGCCCATCACACGCAACAGCCTTTGAGACACCATAGGGGAAGTCGCACCAGAGACTACACTCTTTCATTTGTCTTGCTTGTTATTTAGCTTAACTGTGCCTCAAATTTTAAAGTTGGCAGAACTTATTTTAATGTAGCAATCTTTCAAATGAACCCATCTTGTATTTCATCTCCAGGGCCCCTTCAACAAGTCGGCACCTGCACCATCTATTAGGCCTGACTAGGCATGCATTGAATTTTCATACATCATCATGATCACTATTGCGTGGTGCATTTATAAAAAAGCCGTTCCCCTCAATGTGAAAGCTGTCGGAAGCGCAGAGCAGTGATTCGTCACAATGGGCTGTAGCGGCGTAATCCGCTCCCTGCTGCCACCCCATGCAATTCAAATTTCCCGCCTTCGCAGTGCTTGTAACAGGGAGATGTATAACAAGCACCAGCGGTTCACGAGTTTCAACCGCTTATGACTACATAAACCACTTGGCTTTCGAAGCCTGTGGGTTACGGCGTGACGACAGAACGCAGTGTGGCTCTACTTGGGTACAGCGAGCGAGTTACGACGACAAGGCGAGCCCCTAAAGTGCTCTGCACTTAAAAGGCCTGCCACTCCATCGGCTAGGGTGGCAAGTGGGGAAATTAACAACCGGTGGGTAGGGGCACATTTACAACACCTCTCAGTAAATCCGCAAACTCAAAATTTCCTTAAAATTGACCACACACTTAAAAGAGGAGGAGGCCCTGCTTAGGAGGTATTCTCGAAACAGGCTCGGCTGTGCATGCAGTTCCACCCAAAGCAATCGCAAAAAAACACAAACGCGGGCAGGAGAAGCAAAGCAAGGAAAAAGAAAGGGGAAGGAGGAAAAAGGGAAAAGCAAAAGCCACAGCCCTCAACCCCAACACAATGAGAGTTGGGCCACAGTTCAGGACCCCTATGTGTACACCTACGTTCAAGCAGAGAACCAGGTAGGTGCCTTAAAGGTAACAACGTGGTTGTCAGCTGATCAGTTAGGATTCTTGTCTTCATTCCCCTTCTTTTCTGGTGCATTCGCGAGCTCGGTGCTTTATTCTAATCCTGTGCTTCCTGTTAAGATTAATGTGACAGCTTAACTCTATCCTCCTCTTTCGATCTGCATACGTCGAGCAAAAAGAAAATCGCAGAAAAAAGGGGGGAAAACCGAAATTAAGAAAAAACGAAAAAGTGTGGAAGCTCCATCCTAAGCCCCATGATTTCCAGCAAAATTTTCTGCCTCTGTAGCCTACTTGTAGCCAAAAAAAAAAGTAGAGGGGAAAGACACAGCAGAAAAAAGGTAATGCAAACATTTCAAGAAATAAAGCAGGAAAAGGGTCAAGTAAACACACCTTACTGACCTTCTAGTATTTCTTTTTTTTAACACACTAACCTAAGCAAGTGTAGCTTTGTTTGCCATCCTTACTAGTGCTAGTTAAGCAGTACAACCTTGTTACAACTATGCCAGTTGAGAGTACAGTACGAGATTTACCATTTCTGTTTAAAGTGCGAGATCTACACTGCCCAAGGGAGACACTTGAAACCGTCATTTTAGCTCTGTTCGTTCTGTAAGAACAGGCACGAATGTAGCATCATCACTTACACAGCAATGAGGAAGCCTAGCCTTACAACCTCCACCTCTGCAGAAAGTGCTGTCACATCTTGCATTAACTTTTTGCCAGCATGTACAGCCTGCAAAGCTGTTAACGGAGCATTCAGAAGTCGTAGTTTATGCTTTGATGGGGCAAATTAAGGCAGCCTTTTTATTCCACTTCATCCATTCCTTCATTTCCTGCTTCCTAAAATTTTTTGCACAAGGTCAACTGTGTCATTGCTAAGCCTTTTTGACATTCGTGGATACTGCAAGTGGTACGCGTGGTACAACCTAAACTACCTAGAAATGGTCAACCAGAGATTTGCCATAATTCCGCTGCAAGACACTGCACCATACGAGTAGTAGTATCAGTGCCAAGAGCATCCATCACCCCGGCTGGTGGTGTTTCTTACAGTGAGTCTTCTGCCTAGGTTTGCGATTTATAATACCGCCACATCTCTTTAAAAAATGGCACAAGAATTCGAACGAGACTAGTCCGACGAATTTCTACTTGGGAGTGTCTACTGCACCCAAAGTAGCTCCAACAAGCGTCCCACTGTCCCACCTCACTGGGAAATTACAAAAGGAAAACACGAGGCAGTGGTGTCGGCCCCACACTACATAGAGCAGTATAGCACTGAATGACACAACACACCGAACCATCCTGTTGTGCATCCTGCAACAGCTTTGCAGAAGTGTTCATTGAATGACCGTGGTCACAGCAAAGCTACACGCGCTCTTTGAGGCACGCCACAGTGGAAGGTTCCAGATTAATTTGCACCATTTGGAGATGTTCACCGTGTGCCAACGTCTCAAGAGATGGGCGTTCTCGCTTTCTGCCTCCTCCTGACAAGCAGCCACTGCAACCAGGGTCGAACCTGCATCCTTGGGCTCAGCTGCACAATGCTTAAGCCACCGAGCCACTACAGCAGGTTTCGCGGAAGTGTCAAAAGCAGTTCTTTCTTTCTCTCAGTCTCTCCCTTTTGTCCCCGGGTATGTCCCACGTGCCTTACTGAGCCCCACGAACTGACTACGGGGAGGGCTGTGCAGCTACTGGAGCGAAGTAGAGAGGCCAGTGGTGCAGAAGCAGCCCCCGCCACCACCACCACGGAGTAGTGAGAGAAGAAGAGTGAGTAGTGAGAGTAAGTAAGTGAGGGGGGTGAGGGGTGAAGAGGGAGGAGCCAGCGAAAGAGGAATACCGAGGATTACCGGCGCACTGATAAAGGAGTCCTCGTAGTTCCTCGGGTTGATGCGCAGCACGCCCTGCAAGGGGGGAGAGGGGGAAGAAGGAGGGGGAGAGAAAGAGGATGTTAGAGAGCTCTCCCTTGGTCATCGGAGCCATGGAGATGTGCATTAAATAGACGAGTCTCAGCCCCAAAATTTCCAAAAAGTTTTTTTGAGAAATACCAAATGATCACTCATTCACCCAATACTAACAAAGCATAGTCGTAATTTACTCAAAACTATGGAAGTTACCTCACATGCGTCACAAGACCAGCCATTTCTGCTGCCAAGCCCGGCATTCCTACTGGGCCATCAGTACAAAAGTTGCCAGACATATTTAGTCCCTGGAGCAACAGGTGAGTGTTCCTTCTTTCCAACTGCTGTTTCAGGAAGACAAAGGTCCCCTCCCTCCTTGGCAATGTGATCGCATAGACTCCTTATTCGTGCCCTTATCAACAAGAGGTGATAGGCCTAGTCCTGCCACTACATTTCCATGGCTTCTTCACCACCTTGATGAGACAGTGAGCTCTGTGACCAAAGTACCTTTGTCCAGAGACAGCGCAATGCTTGTAAATCAATATCCAGCTGCGCACTTTTTTTTTTTGAGCAGTTGATGTAATGAGCTGCTTGGACTACCTAGCACGACTTACGAAACAAACAATTTCTGCAATGCACAATCTGGCATACCCTAACAACAAACCATAGTTAATCAACCATAACGAGGCAGTCTATTTTCTGCTTTTTGGCCCCTACTATGCAAGCTATACAGGACAATTCAGGACAATACTATGCAGGAAAATTCCCATGAGGTCTTGCTGGTGTACAAAGGTTAGAGAAGGCATTTTTTGTACAACCATCAACGCCCTATGGCAAAAAAATAGGGTAATACCACTGAAAAACACCTCCTCTATCGGACATTTGAAACCCTTCCCGCCAATGGCGTGTTAGTGTGGCCTGGCAGGTGATGGGGCCTGCTAGAAAGCGGTCAAATTATGTTGAAAATGAATGAATCATTGTCAGTATACATAGTGTTAAGCTTGACCAAAACTAAGCCATTCAAAGTAAATTAATTGCGGTCAAATTAACAACAGCCAAAGCTGTTGGCACTTCCAACTTTTCAGCCACACCACTGGAAAAAGAAAAAAAAAAGTTTGGATATCCCAAGTTTTCTTTTTTTGCCCAGCCATTAAAAACAGTTTTTTATATGGAAGAACAGAACATCTCCTTCCTTTTCTGGCATAATGAAACAGTTTTCGCAACACCACATTAAGGAGCCACTTGGCACCTACTGTTAACCCCCCTTGCCCGCTCTAGCTTCAAGTTTCTCGCACCACCCAGTCCCTGCACGTCAATGAGCAGCACACAGGGTTGTCTCACCTCCACGACTTCGCCTTTTTTCAGAGCTTGCTGGACTTCACAGAGGGGCATGTACGCCTCATACTGCAGGGGAATGGCACAGAGAGAAAAAGAATTGGCAGCACATGTGCAGAGATCAGTCGAGCAGCCCATTAATTAACAAGCGAGCGCAAAGTGTCAAGGACAACTCCCATCTTCCACGAAACTAACACTTGCTCAGAATTGAAAACAGCTGCCCCTCCCCCCTACAGTGTAGGATTAACTTTTTCTAGTCACTTGAAAAATGATGTGAAACCAGGAAACCACACATTTTTAAGGCTTTTCTAAGCAAGCAGAACACAACGTGTGGTATGTAAAATGTGCATCTTAAACGTATCTAAAAGCCTCCAAAATGGCGTGGAAAGTGCCAATGAAGCTCCCTTACATCCTGTACTGGAGGAGTAAAGTGGGCTGAACTATTGTCCGGCACCGCAAAGCAGCAATGGCACTGGAGAAGCTAATCTCCTAGCAATGAAATTTAACGACTGGTTTTGAGAGAGTGAAAATTTCACTGCTAGGCTTTCACAACAAGCTTCCTTCGGAAAACTCGAACAATTGCTGAAACTTGCGGTGGAATCCCCCGTCTTCTGTCACCCTTAGGAAGCAAGCAGAAGCGATGCTCCCATTTCTGAGTGACTAGCATGTTATCATTCACAGGGGGATAAGGTCAAAGTGAGGCCACCCACCCTGGCAGGCTGCTGGCCCTTGGGCTTCTGTTGTCGCTGTGACGCAAAGGAGGGGGATGCCAAGTGGCTCTCTGAAACACACAGGGCGAGACGACACAGGTCACACGCCTCTCGGCTTGGGGCTGCTTTATTCCAGTCATTCGTCAGAGGCACAAGTGCCGCCCACTAATGAGACAGCCTACTATTTTGCTTGCCCTCACATATGCCCAGACAACCTTTCAAGCATGTAATGGTAACATTTCTTTTCCTTAAAAAATTGTGACACATCTGCACTACGCATGTGGTGAACGAAAGCAACGCTCTACCTTACCATTCAAAACAAAACTGCATCCTCTGCCAGGATCCGATAATCAGCATTGGAGTTAAAACCAGCTCGGTTATAGCAACACTGAAATGAACTGTCGCAATATTATTTGAGATAGAATGCTGCTCTTCAGCTCAACTTATCCTTCCTTTCGAAACTGAGCTGAAGTATACAGCAGTTAAATTTATTCACAAAGCTATAAGGAAAAGACAACACATCCGGTGTCGTTCGTGGCACCCTCACAAACAGTTGCAACAACGACGCACCAATTTCTAATTCGGCGTTGCAATACAGTAAAACCTCCTAACAAGAGACACTTGGTGATAAAGAAACATTTGAATGAGAACGGTTTGGTTGGTTTTTCTATGTTCACCATGTTAGCAGCACTGCCTACAAAAGACTGATTACAAAGGGACATGCTTCCCGGGTCCCTTGAATGTCTTTTAATGGGGTCTTACTGTATTTGAGTCTTCAAAATTTCATTTTTTCCTTTCTTTGCATTCATATGAAATTTGTGCAAGCTAAATCTGTTCGCAGCACATTAAAATTCGGCCAAAAGCGAAGTTGAACGTGTTTAGCCCCAGCTGACCTCGCATATGCAGGAGGTGTGGGTTACAAGGAGAGCAGCCCTGCTAAATGCGCTCTTCTTCCGATAAATTGCACAAAGCACCTCATCGCATAGTGTACGTATTTTTCTACTGCTACACTTCATCCTAATCAAGTAGAATGCATTTACAACTGAAACCACTGCCCCTTTAACTCTTTCGTTACCGCGGGAAATTGGCTAATTTTTAAGGGTCTAACAAAACATTTTTTTGCGTTGTACATATTGGTTAGGCACACATTGCAGTAACATAAAATGCAGATTATTCCACGCGCTTTCCAACGACACCAGTTTTAATAATGTTTTCCTAAATAATGATTGCGAAAAAAATTATCGAATTCGAAATTTATGTCCACGCGTCGAAGAAAATAAGAAAACGTAAGTTGTGTACAATAAACCACCAGTAGTAGAAAAAATTGAGAATATACATTTTGTAGGTAGACATTTCAAAAACCCGTCCTAGAAAAAAAATTGAGTTGCTCAGTACAATTTTTGAGATATAAAAGAAAATGTTAGCCCGCGTGGTGCCCGTGCCATGTGGTGAAGCCCAACCACTATTTCAAATTTTGCTATTTTGGGTGGTTTTCTAGAAGAAATCTGGTGGTTTGACATCATTAAAGGCCCAAATTAGCCTCCACGTGATGTAAAAACACCTTGTCAATGATTATGACCGGCACAATATTGAAGGCAAGCAAGCGATGTGAAAAAATCTGCTTGGAGTTGAGAACCAAACTCTTTGGTGGATGTTTGTTGACATTCTGATAATCACTTATCAGTCAGAACTTTCATTTGCGGTTTATTATCATGTTCTGACTCACTATGGTAGCCTTGCTTGCAGGAATTTGGTACAATGCGGTAGAATCATGCCCAGCAAGCTTTCACCACCAAGCCGCCATCGGGCTGTGAAACGAGTTCAGCACTCCGAGCCTACTACATTGCAGCGCCACCTAACAATTTCGAAGAGAAACAAATACAAGGCTGCTGGAGACTGTCAGAATAGACAGTACTACTACGAAGCGACACTAGACCTCCGGAAATAGCCTAGTATGAAACCGAAACTGGCCGATTGGAAGCGTTCTCCTCGTCTGAACTGACACCCGACGACTTGGTGTTATCGTTTGACTTTCAGTGGAAGCTCTTATCGCAGAAGCAAGGCGTAGATAAAGTGGAAGCGCGAGCGGCATGCTTGTTTTGAGGAGCAGTAGCGGGCAACGGAGGCGCCATGGCAAATGAGCTTGTAGTTGGGTAACTGCGTAGTAGCGCCAAATATGAATTTCGCAATGCAAAAACGAAACCGAAACTTCTGGAAACTGGTTGAAAATGGTAGGCACACTTGCTAGACATGCGGGGGACCATCAGAAATAAGCTTTGGGAGAATAAAGCTGCCTTTTCTCCGAACCACAGATCATTAGTGAATAGCTGGGGCCATTTTCAAGTAATTATCACCTCTCAACGCTGTCGGACTACAAAGCTGACCGCATTATTTGGTATTTGACTTGCCGGGAGCCTTTTGACAAAAAAAATATTATGGTAATGCAGCCTAGCGACGATCTGCATGCTTTTTTCTCTAGGGCAGCAGCCACGCCCCCTTCCTCAAAAACGCACGCACCTCAGCTCGCAAAAAACGCCGTCAAAAATCTCCATTTCACAGGAGCGGGAAAATTTAAATGGATTCTAAAAGGGCACTGCCTAGACTAACCACTGACCGCATTAGATGCACGAGAAATGACTACAACATGTTGAAATAGGCAATATAAATCATCGATCACCGGTGATCGATTTGAATAGGCGTGGTAACGAAAGAGTTAATGTTGGAACAGTTTATATCATAGTTTTCGTGGGGTCATCTAGGCAATCACCAAAAAATTGTGACTAAATGCAACTTGTCAAAAATTGCTTTTACAATTTGTATTATACTTGGAGCACTAGAATTTAGGCATGAAAAAACATTACTGGTGGTGGCAGCCACGAATGAAATTGCCAGGGTTTTTGTTGGCCTTCCCGGCATATTATGGAGTCGTCTCAACACCACTCTGACAGGAAGGAAGCACCCGAGTGACAAGATAACACAGCTGAACGGGGTGGGAGGCACCCACACAACGTAGATGATGTCCTTATTGCCTTGCCTTCAAATCATGCAACCCACTCCCTTAGCAACAAGGTTCCCAAGGCATGATCACTATGGTCCAGCATCAGGCCCACCACGGAGCATGCAGCCCACCCTGGTGGCACAGGCAGCAGCGCCCACCTGATCCCCGCCGGCTCGAAGGGAACGAACCCTCCGAGAGGGTGGCCGCACTGGACGGACTGCAGGGGCTCCGCCGGACTTGAGACGCTCCCAGTGGGCTCGAGAGGCCCGCAGACCTGAGAGAAGGCCATCGCTTGATCAGCTTCCATAGACTGGGTGCTCGTGGAAGCAGCACAGCGATTCCCCCTCCAATTCCTTCAATAATCTGGTTTTACAAGTGCCGCGATTCCCTCTACAATTCCATCCCTATTCTATTCTTAGCAAGCACAACAATTTCTGCAAGTCCTGATTTTTAACCACACAAATTCCCTCTGCAATTCATTTTGTATAACATTTTAAACAGGTACAGCAGCTCCCTGCCCACTTACCTCTGCAATCCCCTCCATATCCTGTTTCAACAAGCAAAGCAATTCATTCTGCAATCCCTTCTATGTTCTATTTGCATTGAGACTTATCTCTAGGATTGTTCGTTTATGGGTAAAACCCAATTTTACCCAATTCTTACACCCCGAACATGTTTCCGGAGATTCGGGTTAAACCACATTTCTCCCCGAATGAACCTTTTCAGAGTTGATTGATTGATTGTAAAGTTTAACGTGCTGACGCAACGCAGGCGATAAGGCGCGTCGTAGTGGAGGGCTCCGGGTTAACATTTGGGGATCTTTAACGTGCGCCGAAATCTCGTCCACACGGCGTTTTTGCTTTTCCCCTCCATCCGAAAAGCGGCCGCCACGGCCGGGAATCGAACCCGCGTCCTTGGGCTCAGCAGCACAACGCCTTAGCCACTGAGCTATTGCGAAGAGTCTTAGCTGCTTTATGGTTAACCATCACTCCTAACAACAGTGTATGCACCAAGGTAAAGCTACAGCTGTGCTAGCACAAAGACACAGTGACAATGTACTCATCTGTGTCAATCGCAACACTCCCTGCCCCCCTCCCCCTTCTGCAAATGTTAGAAACATCCGACATCCGGTTGAGAAATGAATCGCCTGCCAGGCGAATGGGTGTTTGCGCTCACCCAGCATGTCTCCTCCTGCCAAAGCTACTAAGGATGTGGAAAACGTCATAAAATGAACAAATTTTTGTTCTTTTTTTTACCTGTTACGCCAGATATTTTGGTGAAACTAACAAGCTGAGAGGGGGAAGTGAACCACTGGAAGCCTTCTCGAGTAAGCACCGAGTCCCACACTGTGCCTGAACCCAAAGATGCACAGAGATGCACAAAGATTTCAGAATCGTCATTAACTTCCACGATCGTAGAATTGCAGGACTGGCCAGAATATAGCAGCTTGATGGATGTTCAAACGCCACTGTGCCCCAACATGCTTTTCACTCTACTAGCATTGGCTAATCCAGAAGTGTACGCATTATTCTCTAAGTGTTCTGGACCTTTAAATGCAACAACAATTGGAAAACCACCACGCTCCTAGTACAATGCATTTGTCCCCCACAGCAACTTGCCAGGGGGTGTACATGGAGGCGGGTGTGGAGCACAGAATCAACACTGGTTTAAGCACCCTCCATAGTCAACAATTCTGCTGCCGCATAGTAAAAAAAAAAATAGATAAATGTGCCCTCTCCCATGACGCCTACCCTCCTCTGTTATGCAGAACCTCTATTTAAAAGAAAAATTTGACACCCACCTGAAATACAGCTGTAGAGCTACAGAAAAAAGCTAGGAAAGCAGTTTCTATGTAAAACCAGATAGAAATCCTGGGACAGGATGAAGGTCTTTTTCAACTGCGAAGCCTCCATAACTGATCGATTGATTAACACTGGTTCCTCGCCTTCAGTTGTCATTCAATTCACTCTTGTGATAGCCACCCGGTTAGCTCAGTTGGTAGGGCAGCTGCCTTGATAGTCAACAGCTAAGTTTCTGAGAATCTGTTCAGCTGTATTCCAGGTGGATGTCAAATTTCCCCATCTACAGAAACTTACCACATCTTGGGGTGCTCCCCTCAAAACTGGTCAATTTGAACCCATCTTCCCAGCCAGAGAGGTGCAGTCACGATCTACTTGAAGGTGACCACTCAAGCTACGACCAATCAAGCAACAGCAATATGTTACATCGCCTTCTGTGGTGAGGGGTACATCAGAGTAGCTTCCACCTCTTTTCTTCGCTGTTCCTTAGTAGTGCAGGCCAAGGGAGTTTCATTTATGTTTCTTTAAAAAAAACCTCATTTAAAAAAAACCTCACTCTAATTTCTGTTCTTTGAGCAGCTGCCCCTCCCCTTCCAGCAGGTCTCAGCTTTTCGTTCTTTCTTTCCGTGCCAGGAAACAGGACCACATGTCGTACTCTTCTGTTAACATCGAATTCACGCAATAAATTGCAACGTTATTGCGCAGTTACAACAGTAACAATAAAAAAGCTTGTCACCCTTCGCACACAGGCACTATTGCTTGCCTAAATATGAGGCCACGATGAACATATATTGTCACGAGAAGATGATGAAGAGGGCAATGCAGCGTGGCCCTGTCATCGCAGCCTACGACGATGAAGAACATCTGTGGGTGTGCACTGCCTTCGGGGGCTCTGGCTTGGCCGCCATGCAAATAAGCTGTAAATATATCGTTCGACTGTCATCGTTCATGACGTCTGTCCAGCCGTCCTGTAACATTTTGGTGGTCATCGTCTTCTTGTGACAATATGCTTGCCATGGAGGAGAAAGAAATGAAAAAAAAAAAAAAAGTAGTCATGGGGGCGACGGTTGTAGCCCAGAAGAGCGTAGGAGGTGAAGGGGAGGTAGGGCAAACTTTATCTTAACAATTCCAAAATCGGCTGCCATGCAGCTTGAAAGGTACACCGGCTGATTCTCCTGCATTCACCTTCAAATCGATCGCGACTGTACGTGTGCTCACCTGCTGCCCGGCGGCGGACCTCCGCCCGTGCGTTTGCAGCGATGAGCGGCGTGCTGCGCCTTCAGTCCCGGCGACAAGAAGGAAGCAACACCGCTGCCGTGATGACCGCTAGTAGTGGCCGCGCTGCGGGGGTCGGATCCCGCCCGGTCCCGGGGGCTGCCCCCCCACGAGGCCGCACCACCACAGCCCCCGGAGGAGGACGACAGGGGGCTGGCACTCAGGGGAGTGGCGGCCGCATTGTGGCGGCCAGCCAGCGGCGACCGGCCAGTGGCCGGAGGAGGGGAGGACGACGAGTGGGCATTGGCACGCAAGTTGCTGGGGTCACTTAGAGACAGGCGGCCCCGCTCGCACGTGGCCAGGCACAACTGCTGCCGCTTGGCCTGTGGGTGTTCGGGGAAAAAGAAGCGTCTCTTGTTTGCCAATCCTCAGCAGTTCGTGGGGAGTCTCAACTACTCTATCAATCGAAATTCCATTGGCAAAAAAATAATTGAGATGTGGATTTGCTGTGCTTACTGCCGCTAAATGTGGGCAAAAAAGGCAGTTTTCAAAAATGCCCAATGCAGTAATGTCGCAACACAAAAAAGATAAAGAATACAATCAATGATGGTGTATAAAAGGCCAAAAGCAATGCAGGTCCGCATCTAGTGCCTGCTTTTTTAAGCTTGGGAGCTGCCCAAAGGCGGTTTTCCAATCAAAACTCTCAATAACTAAACTCAACAGTACAATTCTGCCAGAAACAAATTATTTTTGAGACCCCAGATAATCTCAGTAGGATTAAGTGCATTCGGCACATATATTCCATAAAAAAAATCTAGCAGTGCAGTCCTGCACTAACAAATGCCTCTAGGGTAATGACCTACATCCCCTATACACAAGCCAGCTAGCATGAATGCCCTGAAGTAGGTCCGACACATCCATTAAAGAACCCTGACCAATTTTTCCCAACAAACCTCTCACAACCACTCACGTTTTACACAGCAAGCAAAGTGGGAACCGAATGGACTAGAGCTAATGCCTATATTTTGTAATTGAATAGGAAACCAATCCACACAAGTAAGTGTGCATCATTACTAATATTGCTGGGGAGATTACAACCGCTTGCTTTTGTGAGGAACAAAACGTCAGAGGCCACCCCCAGTGCAAACACAAAATCACATGCAAAAAGAAAAAGATGTCAGGCAGAAGCCATCTCCATCGACTGTCTAGACAGTTGAACTTCAATATAACGAATCTCGATTTAACGAAATTCGCGATATAACGAATTTTTTCAAATTTTCTATCAAAATTGTGCTAAATGCATGTATTTTTATCCTGATTTTACAAAGTAATTTCGTGCGGCACTTCCGATTTAACAAAGTAACGGCAAGAAAGCAAGAATGAGATTCTGGTCGAGGCACGTTTTATTTTGCTTCTCAGAGCCTACATTGAGACATTCAGTACTCGCATCAACTCTCAAAAGACTGAAATGAAGAAAAACCGCGAAAGCTACGGTTGACAACAATTCAAAGTGATGAAAGAAGCTGCTCAAACTGCTAGCTGTCATAGACGGCTTAATAGTGCGTCCACCGTTTTGACGTCTCCATCGCTGCGTACGCCAGCGCCCTCTGTGCTTAGACTGCCAACGCCTCCTTCAAGTGTTTTTCTCTACGCCTCATTGCTCACGGTGCCGCTACTCTAGGTTGTGCTCGCTGATAACCACATTAATATTTTGTTCGTGCATCATTAAGTGATTCTTGTAAGCAGCATGAGCACTCCAAGGGAAAGAAAAGTGTTCCGAACAAGAGCCTGAGAAGGTGTCGGTGAAACCGACAGCCACCGAAGTGATGGATTCCATTGATGTCCTGCGGAGGCACGCAGGCGCACACAAACGCAAAAGAGCAAGCCTTGTTAGTGCTGTCAGCATACGAGCTTCACGTAAAGCCCGCTTTGGTCAAGAAATGCCAAGCACTGCGTAAGAACTTCTTCACTATGGCCTGAACATCGAGTGCTGAAGGCAATAAATTGCTCTCTGAACGTGGTCATCTTCGTTTCACCCGTGTTCATCTGACAGCTGCGATGCGGAGCGATCGGTTTCTTTAGGGCCCAGTGGGCAGACCACTAATTGCTTAATAGAATTTGGCTGTCAGACATTTTATGTAAGCCTTCCGCTTTAGCAGAAGCACGTAAGTGCTGCTCCACACAGTGAAGCAGTCCACGAGTACTCCGCGCAACTCACAAACATGGCTTTATCTCCAGTGTCGTGGTTGCATCACGCGCCCATACTGCAGAGCCTTTGTCCATGAAAAAAGTCACTCAAAGGTTTCATAGCACCTGTCCGCTGTCGGCCCGCCGTGCCTAGGCCTACCACTGAACGGACGAAAAGAGGCGTAACTGCTGACACATGCTGCTATGCTTCCAGTATGGTGCGTACACAGGTAAAATGATATTTGCATCATGTTACGCACGTGTTTCCTTCTATACTGGTGCCAAAGTGTTTCTTAGTGGTAGTTTTGGCGTTCGTAAAAGCTCTAGGCACACTCCTGGCAGATGGGGCAATAGGCAACTCGCTTTGCAAAACATTCAACAGATGGCGCAATAAGCGTTAGATCGGGACGGAAAAAATTTAGCACTGAACGCTGTTACAATGTAAACTAACAGATGGCACCACATTGTTAAGCAGGGTGCATCGAAGAGACTAAAACCCGACTATCCACAACGAGAATGCAAATCGAAAGAGTGCTTCTGTCATCGTTCTCACTGTGGTTGCACTGTCCACTACACGTATTGTAGGCAAAGTAAAAAGCCATGCGACACAGTAACTTCGTTTAACCATGATCTCACGTCCCGTGCGGCGCCAAGATATATGCACAGAGAATGGCAGGTAACGGACTGTAGGCGCACAAGTTGTTTTGTTGTATGTGCTGAGTGCGCGACCAGCGGCTCCTGTGGCCGCAATGGTTCACTGGGTAGGTTTTAGTTTTCCTGCTAGACCCCACCGCTGTCTCACTCGCTCCCAGCAACCGCTTACATCATGCGAAACATCATGAAATGGCACGAGGAATGAAATCCATTCTTCAACTGGTAATTTCTCGGCAATTAAAGCATCTTTTGCCGCCGAATAAACGCTGAAAAGGTTTCGGGGCAATTGAATGTTCATCTGAGCCCAACTTGCTATTTGCCTTCAATGTCCCTTTAGAAGCTTCAACTTTTGCCAAGTGCTTTTGCCCAGCCGCAATGGGGCTGCAGTGTAACAGGGACCTCCTCCTCCTCATCATCAACTGTGACAGCTATGAGTAGTCACCAAGCACCTGTGGCATCGGTGGTGTCCAGTCCCGCTTCTGCTTTCAGGGCACAAAACGGTCCAAAATGTTCTATGCCACTTGCTAGTTGATAATGACATGCTGAATTCACACTGTTCACTCACAGTGCTTACTCTGACTGTGTCCAACAGCTGCCCTACCCCAACGAAGAGAATCGCTGTGCTGCCTTCAGGCCCACACACTCAAGCATGTCAGGAGGATAGCTAGCTTCACTATAACCATCAGAGTATGACAACGTACAAAGGGGAACGACATGCAGGTTGGCACGTGGCAGAGCCAAGCTGGTACCAGCTTCTTCACCCCCCAATCCGGCGTCCCCCATTCTAACTCGCCTGTTCCATAGCACCCCAAAGCCTGGATGCCTGGGTCCCTCATTTCCATATTCCAATTTTCCTCCACTGCAAGTCGCTCTACGGACGGCAGAAGATGTGGTGCTCGAAGTTAAATCTCCCCCTGGGTGTGCGCCAATCTTCACATTCACAAACCCACTCACTCTGTCATTAAATGAGTTGTCCCCGTTTCGGGCAGCCGTGGCCCTGGCCTTCCTTGCATCTCCCGTCTGCTACCACACTTGACACACTACATGCCCACCGGTGCACACTGCCAAGTTTGCTCCATGTCAGTCCCTGAGGCGCTCTTTTAGGTGGTCCAGCTTTACGCTAGGCTTACTTGAAAGCCAGGTGCTTACTCGCAACACAGGGAATCCCCAGCTGCTCCTCGTGAGGCCCTGCCCTGCCCAGTTCACCCTCCCCGTGCCCCTCACCTTGGTGTTCTTGGCCTGTCCCCGCTTAGCCCCCTTGCTCCTGACGGCCGGCGCAGCGGTGGCCCCCTCCGAAGACTGCGGTTGGCCGGAGGGAGCGGAGGGCGGCGGTGCGGGGCTTCTTCCGGGAGGGCCCTCCTCCCCTCCTCCCGGATCGGCCGGCCCGAGGCTGAGCTGCCCGAGCTCCTCCCTCAGCAGCGAAGTGGTCGATGCCTGGCCAGGGGCTGCCTCCACCTGGGTGCCCTGCTGCTGCTGTCCACTCTCCATGCAACACTCATGGGCCCCACCTGCACGGGAACGGGCATGGCATAAAGGAGGGCTCCAGCAAGCTTCCCCCTTCCCCACTACCCCCACACTTCTGACCGTGATGACACACTTTTCATCACTGGAGCTCACTGCCCACAACATGATGCCCGTAAAAGGCTCAGTAGTGCTGGGAGCAACCTGCAGATGCCAAGTGGCATGGAAAATAGGTAAGTATGTACGTATGTATTGTATGTATGTATGTGTGAGTGTGTGTGTCTATGTATGTGTATATGTATGTACGCATGTATGTATGTATGTGTGATAGCATTAAGAAGTAAATACAGTACACTTGCAGCACATTTGCATTAGGGGTAGCGGCAGTCTTTGCAGTGAGTGAGTGAGTGAGAGAGTGAGAGAGAGAGAGAGAGAGAGAGAGAGAGAGAGAGAGAGAGAGAGAGAGAGAGAGAGAGAGAGAGAGAGAGCATGTTGCGTTGTTCCTTGCCAGAGAAGGGTCATAGTCCTCTTACTCCTCGGCCAGCTGCCATTCGCACCACCTTGACTGGGCACTACTTAACCGTCTGGCGTCACCCCGAATGTGGGACCTCGAAGCCCCCAGATTGTCCTATGACAATATATATATTGCTACAAGAACTGGGCAGTAACGCACTGCAGCATGATAACCGGACCCTTAGGATGATGACAGACTGGATAGTGCATACCCCAGGGGTTTCATGACCAGCAATTAAACATCACTTCATCAAACAAGGTTTGTGTCTTTTGTCAAGTAGGCACGAAACTATACATACATATAAATTGCACATTCGCCTTAACAGTTGAAATATTCATTCACCCTGGCCCAGGATTTGAACCCCGCACTGTCGCGTTTCAAGCGAATGTCAAATTTTCCCTTCGCATGAACTTATTTGACTCCACCTTGGGTGTTTCCCCTAAAATTGGTCAATTGACATTATCTCAGTGTGTGCATGCATCAGAACAAAGGATCTCAAATGATTCAGCACAATGTGAACATGAAATATTTACCGGCCCAGTGCACTAGCCCAGCAACAAGTTTTATTAAGCATTGTATATGATGGGCTCAATTCCCAGTGTTGCGAACACAGCCTCGCTCCATGATGTATGGTGCAAATATGTTGCAATTTCTATGGTAAGAATGTGCCCTTTGAAAATGCATCCGCACTACGTTACAATGTGTGCGCTTTATAGCAAATCGTGTGAAATTTTCCAATTATTTAAGCTAGCTTCATGCAGAAGCTCAAATACTATACAAATAAGATTTGAATAGTTAGCCTCCAAATAACACGACTCGCAATTTTGCTCAAATATTGGCACTTCCTGTGAATATGCTCGCGACAGTGGGAGCCACACTTTGTTTTTACCATTAGCCACTAAAATCAAATTCTAAAAATAACCGCTGAGCCTGCGTACAAGTTTTATAATGACAGCGTACAAGTTTTATAATGACCTTAGCACACGAGAACCCCGAATCTTCTCCAAATTCCCATTGTTTCGCCCTCAAATACGACACTTCACAAAAGCTCGTCACAAAAATTGTATAAAGATTAATCCCGACTCTACAGTTCAGTTTCAGTTTCACTTTATTATACAAACAGATGAAATAAAATAGCATTAGAATACAGGCAGGGGTCCCATAGTGAAGAACACTGCAGGTGGGATTAGAAGCCCACGAATGCAGAACGAAAACACAGTGATGCGGCTTCTAAAACACCAGCCTTACACCGTTCATCGAAAGGACATATGAGGGTGCCTGCATTTACACACCTACCAATAAATTGACCGCGCACATACTGAACAAGGTATCCACGGGCTAACCTTTTATTTAAACTTGGCAGCTTACAAAAGTGCTGTCGACAGTCAGCTCTGGCCTTTAACATGGCCTTTTCATAAAGTGTGTCACTACTGGTCACAAAAAGCGATTCTCCCTCCACAGCTGCCGCAATCTCATTGCTGTCGACTATTCCAACTTGATGCGAAAGCGGACCTTCAAACAGGCTTGTGGGGGCAACACCGCATATTCAAAAGGGTACAGACGCAGAAGAACTCCCAATCCAGTGAACATTTTCGTTCTTGCTGGTTAAGCAACCCGAGGCATTTCTTGCCAGCATTTGCGACTGCAGAGTGCAGGCATGGTAGTTCCAAGACTTGGGGAGTTCGGATTTTGATAACGAGCATGTTAGACCAGCCTCCTGGGCTACCCTATTGTACCACTGAGACTCTTGCTTGAAGTGTTGCTTCTACGTTCGTGTCGCTACCACCAGTTACCCCAAGGGTGATAATATCAGTGTACATACTATAGGGAGTGCGTGACAGAACATCGGCGCCTTCTCATGGGTGCTTTCTAAACTACGTGGTGGGCAGTCGAGCAGACAGCGCTAAAGTAATTATGCCGAGACGGTGCCTTCGCCGTGTGCACAAGAAGTGCTACATTGCGAACTGCGCAAATACTCGAATCCTCTTCCAGAAATGAAGTAATTACGCCGAGATGGTGCCTTCGCCGTGTGCACAAGAAGTGCTACATTGCGAACTGTGCAAATACTCTAATCCTCTTCCAGAAATGAAGTTATTTCGATTTTTAGCATGTTCATCCCATCTTAACCAGTGAACACGATGGACACACAGTGTGCATCGCGTGAAGGAAGTGCTTATTTACTTTTCATTGTATGTTCGTGCACAGAAGACAGGTTTCAATTGTTCTTTTTTAAACGTGTTGATGAAACCGAATGGCAGCCGGTGAAGAGGACAAGAACATGCAGTGCTCATTTCACTGGTGACAAACAACCGATGAATCCAAGATTTCCTTCAAACATGACTACGATATTTCCAGTGACCTAACGAAAAACGCCTCGGATAGTTGGGGACTCCAGTTATAAACTGCCACTCAGTTTCGATGAAGGAATGAACTTATTGTCCGGAGAATTGAAAGGAAAGTCCACCAGCAGGCGAAATTTGTCACGCCTAGGTGTGGGTGCTGGAAAGCCTGCTGGTGTGGAAAGTGAGAGAAGGGAGTGACAGATTGATAGAAGAGAAAGAGGAGAGCGAGAGGATATATTTACAGTTATACATCAGCAAAAAATATGCTTCAGTATTTGCTATTTATCAAATAATCATTTTTCTCACTTGGGAATCTTGTTAGCCGCCATTCCGAGCAGGGGAGATGAGAAATTTTGTTGGCGACTACGAACATTAATACTATACTCGGGAACAAGTTAAGAACGGCAATAGCTCATGTACGGTGTCACTCCGCCTAAGCGATGCACCCACATGTCAACGGGGGTGCGCGTTTTGAAAGAAGATTGCTTTGAATGTGTGATATCGTCTCCCTTTTTTCACGTAGTTTGTTTGTCATCGCTGCAGTTGTTTATAAGCATATCAAGTCTGAAAAATCCCGGAAACAGCTTGTGCAATGTTCAAAATATTCCCAGTAATGCACTACTTGCGCCGCGCGGAGTAAGTAACATCCGGCTCCGATGATGAGGCACAGCGGCAACTTCCGCTGCCATTCTTAACTTGTTCCCGAGTATATCGCCTTTTTTTGTGTGCACAGCAGTGTTTTCTTTAGCCATTGCAGCTTTGTCACTTCCTTCAGTTAATGATTTTACGATCAACACCTATACGTGTTAATGTGTGCGCATTTTGTTGAGTAATTCAAATTGCTACCTCACCTGTTTTATTTTTTTTTCTTTAATATAACTGCACTTAATCAGAAGTGCGGAGTGGATCTGTCACGTTTTTTTGTCACTCGCTTCAGCTACAATGAGAACAATTTGCTGATCAGCAATATCGACAGTGATTCCCATAAAATAGGAAAACAGCGTTCAACCACAGCGCTTGCCAGCTGTACTGGGGTCTGTTTATTGCGCCGTGCTTTGCTCAAGGGCAATGCGCTGGGCAGAATAGCAAGCACAGGTTTTGTGCACACACCTGGAGAAATACAGGTACGGTGGTAGAGAAGCGTTGATTTCATTTTTATTGCACAGTGCACGCGGCGGACGCAGCAACAGCAGCCACCTCTTTCAAGGTTATTTCCACTCGTAGTAAACACCTTCCGCGCTGAGAATGTCATTAATACGAACCGGTTAATTTATGTTCACACAATTTCCTCAAAACGCAAGCATGTCCTGTTTTTCTGAAATAAGCATGTGTTGGTTCATAAGTGCACAGGGCGCAAAAATGAACCAGCATGTGTTAATGCTTCCTTGTTGCCAAGTTTTTAATGTCAGGCAGGTCTTTCTTAAAGCAGCTTCATTACATGTAGACCGCTCTAAAGTTTAAAACTGTTCAAAAACCTAATTGCAACGGCGTAAGACTCCTTGTTTACAGGGTTTGAGTTTGCTTAACGGATGCGGTGGCCTTTGACAGTGCAGTTCTGTGTGCAACCGCATTAGCCAGACGCATCGAAAACGTGCTTGCTGCTGAATAATTTCATGCCCTTTTCCTTATTTTTGCCAATAAAAAAAAAATCCAGAGCCATCATTACGGGAAAATTCAGCTCACTGGACTGCATTCTTCACCTTCACAAACACCTGTCTAGTAGGAGGCTGTGACATGCCAATCCCATCGGGAGATGCCGGGGCGGCCAATGATGGCCCTAACACAGTGAAGTAGCACGCCTTCTTTAGGTGTTGCACGCTCCCTATAGCGCATAGGGATACTGTCGAGGATAGGAGGAAGCAGGAGAGCGGGAGATTAAAGAGGAGGAGGACAGTACTGAACCTTGAGGAGTGCCGATGGATGGGAGTTGGTAGGTCGGGAACTGGAGGTCGCTGAATATGTTGAGTGCAGTTCGATTTGAGAGGAATGCCTTTACATAATTGTATGAATGTCAGGGTGAGAGGTTTGCGAAGGCTGCCATATTTTAACCACCAGCGAGTAACAAGTATGGTGTAAAGTTTAACTCACAAAAAAAAAAAAAAACACTGATTAGATTGGTAAACATTCGATTACCGAACCTGGACACTGGATGATTTAGGGAGAGGCAAGCACAAATCCGAATGGGCTTTGTCCCCCTCTTTTCAATACAATGATGGTGCAAGAGGTGCCGTTTAACGCCCGCAGAATTTTATGGCCTTCATTAAAATTTAGGAGGGAAGAGGAACGAAAAGTACAAAACCCTGCAAAACAATTAAGACGCAAGCAATATTCGTTTTGGTGATGAAAAATGGCCATACTTCAATGACACCTTACCTGCGCCAGGAAAAACGGCCTATGTCTGGCAAGCTTATTAGAAACAAGTCTCCAATGAAGGTTTTCTCGTACAAAGAAAAAATATTTTCGGGGTTGTGGTACATAAAATTTCTGGCTATTCAACACGGCATTCAATATTTGGCACTCTTTTCTGGATTTGATTCGCTACTTGATCTGGGAGCTGTATTCAGTATTTGCACACCGAAAACAAAGACTTTACAAAAGAGCCAAGCTTCATTCCATTTGCTGACCATCACAGTTCTAATACAAACGACAACCATGCAGCCCCCACAGCAGTTGACAGGTCAAAAGGGGTCTGGAAAACTGCTGTAGCACAAGCTGTAACGTGTATTTTCATGAATGAATAGCTGCATATTGATGCAACTGCTACCACTTCTTCACACACCTAAGGTTATCAGATAAGCACAATTTATTTCTGTAAGCAAATAGCAGTGCGCTGATGCAAGTATTGCCGCTTTTCACACTCAGCTCTACAAGAGTGCACAATTCACACTTTCCCTGATAAGGAAGGCAGCCATGATTTTCACTAAAAATGCTGCCCAAGCTGCGTTTTGTGAATGCCTCTCTATCCCTTATCTCAGCACATCTCTCCTCTCGTTTTTTTTCTTCTTAGAACAGCATGCACTATCTGGTCACCTTCAACACACCCACACACAACTTTGAACAGTCACAGCACATAAAAGAAAACTGAAAATGAAAGTGGCATCTCCATATTTTATCTACAACCAGTCAGTAGAAAACTATGCATAAAATGAGCAGCAACAATGTCCATATGGTTACGGAAAGAATAGACTTGTCTCAACTAAAAAGTGCTTCATTTATGTGGGTAAGCACTAACTATAACCCATGAACATGGGAGGCTAGCAAGATACACGAGCACACTTCCAAATGCACGCTCTACACTCTCCACTAGTTACTTGTTTCTTTGGACTTATTTGCTTTATTTTTTATATGAATTTCAGAGTCAAATATTTCTTGCCACCCTATATACGTGTGCTTGCAGACGTGTGCTTGGTGTCCTTAACCAGAACACAATTGTTACTTCCCCCTTTATGAATCCCATGTGTGCGCATGTGTTTATGTACACATACATGCACGAGCGCACACAGAAGGCCCTTCATGGGACAAGGCAGTGTGTAGCAAACGTCTTCTACTTTGCTTGCCAATTTAAAGCCTGGAATGAGTAGGCCATACCTGGAGTCTTTTTCAAGTGGTTTGCATAACTTCAACTAAGAATTTCAAAAATAAATATAATTAAAGTAAGAAAGTAAACAGTCAATAACGGTGGTGAGGACCATCTCATATCATTCTAACATTTGGTTCATCCAGAAACTAGGTAAGCCTAAAGCAAAAGTTCATAAGTGTGAACTGAGCCAATTTTTCAATTTTAAATAATTTGAAATTATGAAAATATTGAGTGTCAGAAAGTAGCACTTTGTGCGACAATTCTATTGTGTGGTTGCATTAAAGCTTAACTAAGCTCAATGCACTCCATTCAATTGACTGGCTGGGAGAGTCAAGGCTCGCATGGCTTGGCATGTCCTCGCACTGCTTTTCGGAACACAATGAGAAATATCTCAATCATTCATTCAGTCAATGCCAATGTGTCCTTGCATTGGCAGCTGAATGGTGCCGTGCCTATGAGCTTGAAAATTTTCCAGTGTTGAATTTAACATATTCAAAGCCGTCTTGGAAAAAAATTTGGTACTCAGCATGTCCTCGCCCAGTCTACAACATACTAACTAAAAATATTCAGTTAGGTTTGACAGTTTCAGACATGGCTTTATTTTAATTATACTTGTTCTACTAACCACAACCAGGAAAATAGCGCGAGACAGTTCAGATCACTCATGTTCAGATCCTCCCATATGACTGCCCCCCAGCAATGCATGCGCTTTTAAACTCTGCTGAGCTCTTACAGTGGCTCAGCTTTGGTCCTTGCCAGGCACTGAAAGCAGGTGATGCTTCGATCGTCTGACAGGCCGACTTGCCAGCACTGCAAAGAACTGTTTTCCCCCCCCGCAGTTAAAAGCTCAAAACAAGGGGATGCACAATGAAAATTTGAACCCTGCCCATTCCTTCATATAGCAAGCCAGTCCCATTAGGCACATGCAAGCCAAGAAAAAGGTGTTTCCAATGCAGTACCGAATTTGTTGGTGTAACGAGTTCTGCCATGCCGTGCCTGCATTAACAAAGTAAGTTTTTCCCCAATTCATGGGTCGCAGCCACATCAGGATGTTGGTGTAATGAGTTCTGCCATGCTACGCCCCTTTCATGGGTTGCAGCCACATCAGGGTGGTGGTGTAATGAGTTTCGCGTCTTGGTCCATTTCATGGGGTGCAGCCACATTGGGATGTCGGTGTAATCAGTTACACCGTGCTATGCCCGTTTTACATGGTGCAGCCACATTGGGATGTTGGTGTAATTGAGTTCTGCCATGCTGTGCCCATTTCATGGGTTGCAGCCACATCGGGATGCTGGTGTAATGAGGTTTGCCCCACTGTGCCCATTTCATGGGGTGCAGCCACATCAAGATGTTGGTGTAACGAGTCCAGCCCCCGGGACACTCTATCACTTTGGGGCTCTTCGATTTACAGTCTCGGACTCACCGCGGACTCCCCGAGAAGCAGTCCGGCATTCGATTTTCCCATGTATCCCTATGGCTTCGGGGGATCCTCGGACTACCCGCGGGCTATCCGCGGTGAGTCCGGGACGGTAAATCGAAGAGCCCCTTTGTAGGAGGCTGTGACCAAGCCTCTCTTCCCCGCCCCAATCCCTACCCCACCCACGAGCTTTGGGAGAGAGCCTCAGCCAGCTCCACCCTTGAGGATCAGCATCAGCTGGTCGAGAGGGCTGTGGACGCGGCCCGAGCTCAAGGCGTCCTGGACTAAGGAAACCATCCCAAAGACTCCATTTTATTTTTTTTTTCTTAATAAATAAAGTTTATTCTCTCTCTCTTGCCCATTTCATGGGGTGCAGCCACATCGGGATATTGGAGATGTGTCTGGGGAATAAGGGGGCCCCACTGCAAGTGACAACACACACAGCAGAATGACAATGGCGAATAAGACGCATGCAAGTCCAAGTTAAACGAAAATCGTACAAAAAAGGCTTTACCACTTTGGGGACACCACACCTGCCTTTGAGGGGCTAGCTGTATTAGTGCAATATGTGCAAGCTTTTTGTGGCTCCCGTTTTTTAGGACACATAATAGGAACCTGTTTTCAGGGCTAACATCTCAACTTTCCCCCTTTAAACATCGCCGCTTGTGGAACAGGAGCCATCTTTTTCTCCATCCAGCACCAACATACCAAGGACGTGGCAGTCATCTTCCCAAAATGCATTCTCAAATTGAAGCTGTCAAGTGGAAAATGCCCCAGATCCTTATACCAGCCATCCCAATAGGCAGCATAGCTCCAACTGTCACAAAATACCTGACTCAATGTGCATCACAAACAGAAATCAAAGAAATGATTGGCAGTGCGAAACTGTACTGCCTACTCAATTTGCTTTAAAAAAAATTTCAGACTTATAAAAAAGAAAAATGAATGCTTCCCTTTCTTTAAGAAAAAAAGTTGTCTAGCAGATAAAACGTGGAAACTAGGCAAGCAAGAAAGTCTGCATTATGTGGCCAGCAGGGTCCACCAACCTTGGTCAATGACCGGCACCTGCAAGCGAAATGTGTACGAGCGTGCGTATATAAATCTGAAGCAGTTTTGTTTACATCAAACGACCCTTCACGTGTACCGAATAAGAAACTACCCTTGCCATTCTTGGGCGAACTGCCACACAGATATGGGCTGTGTGCGAGTATATGGTCTGGACTAGCAACGCTACATTCTTCTAAGAGTGGAGCTGTTTAACCTTTCAGTTATGCATGGAGCATTACTAGAACACCCAGTCTAGTCGAGCACATGTGAGCCTGCACCTCGTGAGGAGCGCCCGGCGTCGTCCAGGCTTGCACGTGGGTTTGCGACACGAGCGGAGCTCGCAAAAAAATACGAAGAACAAACACCGAGCCTTCCCATCTCTGGCAATCACGAAGAGCACCCAGCATCAGCTAGCTCAACCTTCGAGAACACTCTGCCCAGTATTCATGGCGCGATCCCTTGCATGCTGTCCTCATCAGTTCACATGCGTTTGTGCCTGAAGTAGGGAACGGCCATGCCGGGTTCGCGCTACAGACACCGAGTTCATGAAGACGGTTGCCACGGGTTCTAGCGTGTGCTAATGCGGTCCACTTTGGGAGAGACGTAAAAGACTGCAGACAAAGCGATCCTCACCTGCCAGTCATGAAGAATTTTCAGTAGCAAGTTCGGAAATCCATGTAAGGGCAACAGACAGGTCTCCGACGAAGTGAGAGGGGCCACAAGTTTTGCTGTTTCTCCAGCCTTGCACCCCTAGTGCAGGCTCCACCAATTTTTTTTATTTTTTTGTGTGTAAGCATGTTGCTGTTTCCAGTTGGAAAATGTTATCACAGAAATAAATCTCAATCTTATACGAGGCCCCAATACCTGTATAGAAAAACCTGCAGTTGTACTCTATTCCCCAAAGTAGACTAATTATTTGGCATTGCTCCACCCACCCATCAGTAGAGCATGGGTACTTCCCATCCAGGCCACACCAGTTGCCATATGAATTTTATTTTTCAAGAAAGATTGCACTGACGTGAGTCATGCCCTGTACAAGCTGAATGCCGCTAATTCCACACAAACGCATAATAAATCTCTGATTTGAACCTCCCCAAGAGCTAACAATAGCTCCCCATTTGTTTGCACCGCAGAGGTAACAATAGGTCCTCATTTTATCTCTGCCCCACACCCATAATAGCCAGCTAGCTATTGTTGGCTTTTGCAACAAGCCGAGCGCTTATTTTATGTGTTCTTGTACGAGTACAATAAAAGTTCGTTAATTTGAACTTCAAATATTTAATTGAAGTTCAATTCAATTCAAACAGTACAATTGGTCCGGCCAAGCCTTCATAGAAGTCGATCTATTGAAAAGCCCGTTCAACTCGAACGCGAATGGCCTCCACCACGGATAATTCAAACTACGTGCCACTGCACCCGCAGCTTGGGGCACAGCGCACGGCCAGAGAAACGACCCCGCTGCCTATCACAAGGTTACGTCACCTTCGGAAAGAAGAGAAACGGAGAGACAAGTTCGATCGGGTAAAATAAATCTAAAACCCCATAGCAGACGTTTTGGAAACAGTGTCTTTGTAGACTACGTCGATGCTGGCACGAGTTGAGGGTGTGGGGCGAACTGAAACATGGAATCGTTTCTGAGGTCAGAAGCATACGACCTCACGCTGCCATTGACCACGAGGAAGTGGCGGACAAAGCCCCAGTGCGTCCATCGCTCAGAAATGATGACTGAACAGATGGAATGCTACCTGTCTCTTCTTTGTTTTTGGAGGTCGCGAAAAGAAGGCCTTTCACTACATTCACTTGTTAGAGGTAAAAGTGCTAGCTTTCGCCTTCAAGCATAGAAAGCAGGATTCAATCCCGGAATTTTTAAAGCAACCAATTGCTGACATGCTCTAGTGCTGCACAACTGCACTGTACGTCTTTTGTGCTTCGCTTTCGTCAGTTCGAACTTTCAATAAATCGAATTAAGGTGAGGTCCCCTCGGAGCTCGAATTACAAGCTTTTACTGTACTAGAAAACCTTTAAGCTGTTAATATTCATTACATGCCTGACCAAATATTTGCCTTCATCCCTCTCCTTGCAACAGAAAACTGCAAGAACAGCAAGATCGACACAGCAGAAAAATTGGCAGCTTTACAGCTATGCCTGGAATTCCTAATCATGGTTAATCATAACGACGGATATGTAAACCCGATCTACTCTTTGCAGTGATAACTTAAGCCAATTTAAATTAACCATTTCTGATGTATTCATTGTGAAGGTCTCCGCATAAGACGATGAAGCATCGAGAACGATGTTTCGGACTGGTTAGCATCTCTTTTTTGTTTTATGTACCTTCCCGGTCAAATGGAATTCCACCACATTCTCGACTTCAGAGCATAAAGTAATACCGTTTTGACTCGCCCAGACAGTTTTTATGTCACTCTTTGGAACCAGAAAATTTTCGAAGAAGACAACGGCTTTATGAACATCAGCACTCTTTATAACCGTTCCCGCTGGTTCGTAGACAGCAATTGCCTTATCAGAGAAACCTTTGCCTTAGCGCAATGCTGTGCATATCCACACTGCACAACACACATTAGCACAGGCCCCAATGTGAAAACCATAAAAAAGCAAAAGGATGCATCGCCACACAAAAAATTTATGCCAGCCACTACATTAAGAAGAAAGTGCTATAATGCGCGAGAACAAGTTGCAAAGGAAAGGAAAACCCTCCAGAGACTTGCGTTTTTGCTATGCTCTCCTTAACACAGCTATTGCAACCTTCCAGGCTTTGAGATGCGAATTCATTGACCAAAATTCATGGTGTCAACGTAAGTATTCCTCTTCTCCGAGTATCCTAGCTGCTTCCTGTGCTGTACAGCATGAACGAAAAAAAAAAAAAACGTGGGCGGGATAAAAACCGTAGCAACAACCAAGAATTCTAACCAAAGCTCGGCTCAAGCAGGAGTCAATCAAAATCTTCACAGAAAGGGAAACACAGAGCCACACCTACTCTTTTAGCAGCTACTCAATGTCGTTTCAGCTTTTAAATCAATTTACCTCCATCTTCCGACCATTGCCCCCTGCACTGGTATGAATGACTTGCAAACGTTTCAACTTAAAATGTTCTTCGTATTGTCTACGACCAGCACCATTCCGCCACGAGCTCCTTTAGAGAAAGAAAAGACGACAGCTGGTAAAAACGTAAAATCATACGGAAAAAGAACAGCGAGAGAATTTAGATGTGTCCTTCGAACCTTGTTTTTAGGCAGCCATGTTTAAAGCCCCAAAAATTTGCCACTTTCGGCTTCACGGTTCCCCGAATTTAAACAGACTGACCAACCAACGAAGACGTAAAATTCGCACAAGCCGGTCTTCAAGAGAAACGAACGCCACGCACAGCAGACGACGGAACAGATCGGCCATGGAAGTGCCGCATAAGGTCCTCTCTAAAATACGCGATCCGAAAAGTACAGTGTCTGCCATCAAGAAAAAGGGCAAGATCTTGAAAACAAAACAAAAAGCAGTGAACGCCACGCTGTATCACTACTACTAGGCGCCCCGCTCTCGTCAAAGCGTGGCCTTGTGAACGTCAATCGATTCGGCAAGTTCGGGGGCCAAGCCGTGTGGGCCGCTCTTCCGGGATGGAGGGGACTGCAGGACTGCATCACGATGTCCCCTTCGCTTCGCCACCAACCGTACGCGCTGATGCGGCGTCGAAACAAAGTTCAATCGACGTAGTGGCGGACAACGGAGCTCCTTAACCTTTATTGTTCTTCTCTAACGAAGGCGCTGACGCCACGGCAAGGTTACGACGACAGCTGTTTTGAAAGGTGATCGCCTCGCTATCGGACCCGGCCGGCGGGCCGGCCGAGTTCGCGAAGACGCCTTGCTACTGCGTGCACGATGCAACCAAGAAAAGAAAGTTGCTGAGGCGTGGGAAACCGATTTTGAAGGCGGAAGATGTGGGACGGCTAGCGTGCTCTTTTTCGATCGGGCGATTATCGGGCTCATTTATGGGTTACAAGAGACAATCGAACGTGCTACGGCACTCAATTAGAACATTGCGGGCGCAACGGTTATGCCCTCGGATAAACATGATGGGAGATACAAGCAACTTCTTCGTCGGCAGCAGAAAAAAAAAAAAAAATGCGGCCGTCCGCTGCTACAACACAAAAAATCGAAGCCGCTTGGGTGACCGTAAACCCGCCAGCGCTCTGTGGCGGATTTTTCGGGGATGCGTCAGCGGCTACCACTACTTGCCGAAGGTTTCCACCGGGGTTCGAGTAAGTGCGAATGCTTACCTGGTACAGTTTCTACGGAGGCTGACGCAGAAGACGTGACTACGCTTGTACAAGCCACAATTAAATGGCCGACGCAGGAGAGTCAGGAGGGCCGCCGCAGCCGGCAGAATGGCGGTGAGAGAGAGAAAGAACCAAAGCCGAGAAGATGAGAGGGCGTTGCTACTGCCGATGGCGATTCTGCCGCCGCTGACTAAGCTCGGCGTGTTTCGCTTTCGGTCACTCAGTAGGCAACAACCATGGAGGAAGAAAATTTTCTTTCCTCCATGGCAACAACGCACGATCGAAACGCGCGAAGGTCGAGGCTGCGCGCCACTGAGGTTAGTTGTGGGCGCAGAGGCAGCAAAAAAAAAAAAAAATCTATAATACGAGCGAACCCCGCCGACGCCGGCTCTTCGGGGACCACGCAATAAGATACAGCACGCGACGTCGACGAATTGCGCAATGAGAAACTGCCGTACAGAAAAGTGTACGCTTTCGGATATCCGAAAGCGATCACAGATGGATGCAGAAGAGTATAGAGTTTAGAGTAAAATGTGAGTACAAGTGTCGCTTAGCGAAAATTGGATGTACAATTTTATATGAACAAATAAATGAATACATGAATAATTTTTCACGATCAAAAAATATTTTTTGATCGTGAAAAATTATTCATGTATTCATTTATTTGTTCATGTTCCTTCAGGTTCGCATTTGAACACGATGGGAGGACTAGTTGATTGAAGCAATGAAACAAAATTAATGGAAGCAACACAAAAAGGGAAACAAAGCGTGTAGTAAAAAAAAAGGCAATTTCTAGGGTAAGGAAGGAAAGAAGCGAGGCAGTATAGACGCACAAATTCACAAAGAAACATTTTACTGGTGCACTTAGTTGCGGAATGATGTACGACAGTATATGATCCATTATTGAAACAACCGTGTTTGGAAGACCATTTCATAATGTTATCACTATCGGCAGTGCCAGGAATTATAGAGTTGCGGAATGATCGTACGACAGTATGATCCGTTATTGAAACAACTGTGTTTGGAAGACCATTTCATAATGTTATCACTATCTGCAGTGCCGGGAAGTTGAATGCGTGGGTGTGGCCGCAGATGTGCGTTTGAAACAACGAAGATTAATCGCTTGAACATGAGCGGGGATTTTGAGAGGCTGCAGTGATATGAAAGATAATAGCATTTATTGTTGGATAGACATACGATAGCAGTGGATTGGCAAGTGTCAAGGATTCGGGAGTATTATCACTTTTTGTCAGAGCTACGTCAAGATAACGGCTGTATTTTTGAGAGATGAGATGAGCAGCACGATTTGTGTGCCTTCAGTCGACGCTTCGCACGGGTTGCGAAATGTACATATCGTACATTTCGAGTTTACTTGGAGTAGACCGTCGTCGGCTATGTGCCGTCGGGCAACGAGCCAGCAATCGCCATTTCATCGGATCATCGCTTCGATCATCGACATCGGCGACCGAGGGGGGAGGGGGGGGGCGCTGCTAAATACAATCGATGATGATGATCATTAAGATGATGATAAGGATTTTATTCTTAACTACACCGTTGAGTCAATCCCATTTTTTTGCTGCTCCGATTACGTGCGCGCCAACATAGTGCCTTTCTTTTTGCATTTTGTGGTTCAATTAAACCAGAGTGCGTTGTTATTTGGCGCATGGATAGTTTCCTCACGGAGATCGGCCCTCGCTTTCCAAATGAATCTTTATTCAAACGCCATTTATTTTACTACTTTTTATCCCCTTCACTTAATTGTAGGGGGCGGTGGAGGCCCTCTGAAACGGCAAGATGACGACGGTTTATTCATCTCATGGTTGAATGAAAAAAGAAATCATGCACCCCTCCGTCTAACGACGACGATGGTTGAACACGGAGCATTCTCGAAATGAATTCTTTTGGTTGACCTGTCCCACACTGCGAGTATGTGCTACTCTGGAGGTACGCGCACTTTTCTGGAATACCCACAGCAACTCTCGGGGGTGCGCTCCGTAGGCCTAACGTTTTGGTTTGGGTTGTACGGCGCGGATTGGTGCTTTCCGCTTGGCGTTCGCTTCGACCATGTCGAGATGGAACAATCAGATATACGCCGGCTTCATAACGCTAAGGTCCCAACTTCGATTTCGGCCACGTACGGGAAGCGTTTTTTTTTTTAAATGCGGAGCATTTCTTAGGCTCGCGATGTCACTCGTCGATGTTGTCGGCGCCGTCCACACGCTCACTGCGCATGCGCGTCTCTCCCCCGTACCCTCCTCGCTCTCAACAACAGGTGCGGGAGGAGCGCGTCTGTGCGCGCATGCGTCGTAGCTACCCGTGCGCTGCGTCGCGCTCAACAGTAAGGCAGCGGCGGCAGGGCGTCTACACGTGATAACGGCGTGGTGGGTGCGTGGGAAGTTCGCGCGCTTGTGTACCGAAGTGTGCGCATGCGCGTCTCTCCCCCGTACTCCTCTCCCTCGAACGCGGGTGGTGTGTATATAAGCGGCGGAGCGCGCGTTCGGAATTCAGTCAAGGGCGTCTTTGCTTGGCTTTCGCTTTACTTGACGCTTTGCTTGACGGCACCAAGCAATAAAGACAGACTTTAACTTTACACTCCTTGCCTTCGCTTCTCCTTCATTCAAAAATTAAGAATAATAAAGACGAAATAACAATTCATTATTATCATCATCATCATCACCACCACCAGCCTATCTACGCCCACTGGAGGGCAAAGGCCTCTCCCATTATTCTCCAATTACCTCGGTCCTGTGCCAACTGTGACCAATTTATCCCCGCAAACTTCTTGATCTCATCTGCCCATCTAACTTTCTGCCGCCCCCTGCAACGCTTGCCTTCTCTAGGGATCCACTCTGTTACCCTTAATGACCAGCGGTTATCTTGCCTTCGCATTACATGCCCTGCTCACGTCCATTTCTTCTTCTTAATTTCTACTAATATGTCTTTAACACCAGTTTGCTCCCTGACCCACTCCGCTCTGTTCTTGTCCCTTAATGTTACACCTATCATTTTCCGCTCCATTGCCCGCTGAGTCGTTCTCAATTTAAGTTGAACCCTCGTAGTGAACCCTCTACAAGTTTCTGCCCCGTAGGTGAGTACCGGTAAGACGCAGCTGTCATACACTTTCTTCTTCAGCGACAATGGTAGGCTGCTATTCATTATCTGAGAATGTCTGCCATATGCACCCCACCCCATTCTTATCCTTCTAATTATCTCTGCCTCATGGTTGGGATCCGGGGTCACAACTTGGCCTAAGTAGATATATTCGCTTACCACTTCCACTGCCTCGCCACCTATCTCAAACTGCTGTGCTGTCCCGAGGTTATTGATCATTACTTTAGTTTTCTGCATATTAATTAAATAACAATTAAAGGGACAGACAACCTATTTTTGTCGAGTATATATTCTCTATCCCAAATGAAAGGGCATCACTTAAAGCACCTTGACGAGAAACGGTTTTGCTGATAATGCCCTAGAACTTTTTAAATCGAAATTTTTAGATCTGCGAGCCGTATGTGTCCCTCTCAAAAATGATGCTGGCAACCATGACATAGAGTAGCTCAGTAACATACTTTTGTCTGTATGCGAAATGAAAAACGATATTTAAAAACTTGTCCACAGCTAAAAAAGTTTGAATCGCAGGCTTTCCTGTTCCGTTATGTGTTTTTTAATGCAACGGTCTATTATAGGGTGCCTGTATGTTCCTCCTCGCCGCCCCTCCGTGACGGGTGGAGACAACTGCGTCGTCTGCTACGGAAGCCGCCATGTTGAACCCCGCCGCTGGGGCAGCGCGCTGCAAGCACGGGGATGTCCTATCGGATTCTTATATGCACACGCATTCCGTGGCCACAAACCGCTTCCAGAGGGAAGGAGAACTTATTTGTGGGCTTGTTTGTACGTCTTAACAGTGAAAACACTGCGCTAGCTAAGTCGACAAGACGAAATAGCGGGAGAAACACGGCACACAGAGGCGCATCCGTGCCTACCGCCTATACGTGCCTCTCCTACTTTTTTGTTTTGTAAACTTAAGTCAGCGCAATGTCTCTACACTTTTAAATGTAACACGCATAATAATGCATCAATGAGGCTCGCTTCTTGATCGTTAGTTTTGGTGTTAAATCTCATCTGCGAAAAAGTTGCGTCTTATATAAGTGCGTTCGACCGGCAATGTATTGTGAAAAGACTTCGCGGGAGAGCTATGTTACATGAATCGCCCTGTTCTTCCACTAAGTCTGTCTGATTTCGCAGTTAAACGATATTAATCATGAGCCTTCTTTGCCGAAAATCATAGCCGCAAAAAGCATACCTTGTATATGCAATTAAGATAATGCGCAAATGGCGAAGCGAGGACTCAGTTGTTGTAGCAGTGTATGTAGTTGTTTCTCCAAGGGGAAAACAAAAGCTAAAAGTGAATGGACGAAATAGCAGAGGCTTATCTGAAGCACCGCGGATAACACATAAAGAAAAAAAAAGAAAAATCTGCCAAGAAGCACCAAATGTAAACGCTTTGTAAATGAACAAAAATGCCTAATCGGCGAAGCCATTTAATAGGTACAGTAAATAGTGGCGCAGCATGCAGAAGTTAATTTTGGGTGAGGGGGTGGACCTTAGAGCTGTGCACGGGCCGAAATTTCTAGGCCCGGCCCGACCCTCCCCGATAGAGACAAGGCCCGGGCCCGGCCCGGGCCCGAGAAATTTATAAAAATTGAGCCCGAGCCCGGCCCGAGCCCGACGAATATTTAAAATCTGAGCGCGAGCCCGGCCCGAGCCCGCCAGAGTGTTGTTAAATATCATCCCTAGTCCGACAGGATATTAACATGAACTTGAAGATGTTTGTTGTTAACCTAAAAAGCGTAAGCACAAAGCGAATACGACTGTCTAAGATTTAAATTTCCTTTAAACTTGGACCGAACTTTGTACAACTTATCCTCACTTAGAAGCTTTTTTTTTTTTTCGGTAGCCGTGTAACTTCATTTGCCAGCCTTCGAAATCAAGGCACACCCGAGGATACCTTAAATGATTCCGAGTAAGGGGAATTTTTTTATTATTGTAATTCTTCAACAGATATTGCACCTTGCGTTCTTCCATTCCTTGCTGAAATTTGATCAGACGATGCGTCCGGTTTCACCGTTTAATTTTTGTCTTTCCCTCTAGTTACGTTGGCAGCATGATTTTATCTGCGCTTCAGTTCTTTCTTGCCTTTAGTCATGGCTCTAAAGAAATTCTTGCGCGAAATAATTATGGGCTCTGCTTAGAAAATTGGTTCTTCAAACTCTGCACACACTGCGAAATCCAGGCCACGTTTGTTCTGTTTGTTTTAGTTTGAAAACGAGAGAGCAAATACAATCATGTTGTAGTCGGTGGCTGGAGTGTCCTCGTTTCCTGGCCCGCTCTCTCCCACTAAGCTGATGGTTTGATTGATTGTAGGGTTTAACGCGCCGACGCAACGCAGGCGATGAGGCGCGCCGTAGTGGAGGGCTCCGGATTAATTTTGACCACCTGGGGATCTAACGCGCGCCGAAATCTCGTACACACGGGCGTTTCTGCTTTTCGCTTCCATCAGAAAAGCGGCCGCCGCGGCCGGGAATCGAACCCGCGACCTCGTGCTCAGCAGCAAGAACTAAGCTGGTGGGACCCAGACGTTTCTTTTATTGATGTGAAGGCTTTCTAAGTGCAATCGTTTTTTTATCATATCTTTTAACGGCGCGGTAGTGAATCAGCACTTCCTTTTTTTTTTGTTTTCACTTTACCTGAAATATCAAAAAAAAACTTTCTCTTGCCAACAATTTAGAATTTGCTGCACAGGATAGCCGTGTCTCAGGAACTGCCCGGGCCCGAAATATTGCGTGCTACCCGGCCCGAGCCCGGCCCGCGGGTCGGGCCGAGCTCGGGCTTTCGGGCCGGCCCGGGCCCGTGCACAGCTCTAGTGGACCTACCTCCAAAAATGGAGGAGGGGAACTTGCAAGAAAACTATCAGAAAAAAGAAAAATCGATTCACAATCGATTCATAATTAAAAGTAAAAGAATTGGGGATCATTTGGTAAAAAGTTAAAAACAAACAAACCCAACCAAACAAAGCGAGAAGTCATGAAATATAATTCAAGGGGAACTGATTACAACAGAAAGTCTCCCAGTTTGCTACACACAGCCACATCTCGTTATAATACTCAAAATGATGCAATGAAATCCCAAAAGTACGTGTCTGGTTCAGCACCTTCACTTGATCAATTAAAAATATTGCACAAGATACCACCACAGAAACATTCGCCAACATTCGCCAACCATTCCTGCAGTGGTTTGTGCACAGAGGCACGCAGCAACCAGGCATTTTGAGCCGCTAATCGCGGCCACACAGTTACAGCACGTCGGCCGCTGCACAATTCGGCGGTTCCGCCGCAGTAGTGGGGATCGTAATGGCGGTCGGTGGCTTCGAAAACCGGTCGAGGCGGCGAGGGACCCTGCAAAGAATGTCTCCACCCTTCACGGAGGGGCGGGCGAGGAGGAACATACAGGCACCCTAGTCTATTATGCACGAATGCGCCATCTGTTGGGATAGACGATAGGTAGAGTCTGGCTTCACGTTGCGGAGGTGGGAAGTTCGATTCTCCCCCGGGCGCACCGTTTTTTTTTTTTTTTTAAGCTGCCGTTGGCGTATTTGGAAACTGAAATCAAATATTTTGGCAGACAAAACGCCTCTGCCTCAGGAAGAATTGTCAAAGCTCCTTCACTGGGTCTGTTTACTGAACGCTGCCGTTGATTGTGGGCATGGTGGCTCAGTTAGCCACACTGAGAGCAACCCAGCGGCGGCGGGCGGCGTGTCTTCAGAATTTTCAAAATAATGTTTAGAAATACATATACAATTTAACCTTGCACAAATACTTGTGTTAAAATGTTTTCAATACGTAAATAAACGTTTCAGCAGTTACAGTAGCTGCTAGATTTGCAGGTCACGTGACAGGGACACATATTGTAGTGCCAAGTTTCGGCACTACGAACCGCCACCCTTCCGATTTCAGGAAGTTTGCTGCCAAATTAAAATTATTTCCGCCGATTTGTTTAGAAATTGCTTGTGGTTACCGGGCTATATAAAACGCTGGCTTTCATATGAGCTAGAGAACATATACGCGACAAAAATCGGTTGTCTGTTCCTTTAAGAATTCCCAAACCATACCCAATTACGCAACATTCACGCGATACCCCCACCACTCTGCGACACATTTACTCGAGTTCCCCCCGTGGGAAGATGCGGGCGGGTTTTTTTTCTTTTCGCCCAACGCGCATTCATCGTCATCGTCATAGAAAGTTTGCTTTCATGCAGGGCGCCTTGGCGTACCACGGCGTCAGGGAGGACACCAGAGCTTCGCTTTAAAAGGGAGTATTTTAAAGCGAAGCTTTCTGTGCCGCAGCCTCATGATGGCGTCGTTCGTCCGCATGACAGGAAAGCCAACTTTACACGATGGGTTTCACAAAACGGTGATGGTGATAATCTAAGGCACATCAAGCGCCTTACGTGGTCGAAAAAAAAAGAAAACGCTTGCCGTGGTCGGAATCTAACACGGGTCCCTCGTGTTATGAACATGAAGCCGACGTCTATCAGCTCGCACCATTCCGACATGGTAAAAGCAGTTGGGATTTCGAACTCGGGTGGAAAATGGGCATTGATTTTTCTGCTCTGTTTTGTCTTCATTTTTATTCCTCGCCATTCGGACTGCTGGCCGTGTTTTTACGCTTTCATTTTTTGCATGTCGTTCTCCCAATCACTATGTTGAAAGTTCAATAAAATTGAAATGAAAAATTCTAGCAACATTAGTTTTCTAGGTACATTAGTTCGGTTTAGGCGAACAACGTTCATTCAGCATCAGGCATCCTTGTCGTGGCTCTTATAGGTTTTACAGGAATAATAAATGCAGACAACAACAAGAATACAAGTTTATAAAGGTCGAGACAAAATGCAATAAGAAAGCTTGAAAATAGGCAACGTGTTATGGAAATAGGACGGATTTCGGGAATGAATTTATTTTTGCTTTCGTGAAACGAGGGCAATGGTTTGAAAACTCGCTGTAACTCCCAAACTAATCATGATATGAACGTAAAGTTTATTCTAACTTCTCCCTGAATGCTTAGAGGTAGTTTACAAATGTACAAAATAAAATAAATGCTGGCTTCAGCCTCTCCCGAAGTTGCAAAGCGATGCCCAATCAACGTTAAGAACATTTATTTAGCTTATGGCTAATTTAGATTTCATAAGAATAATGACTGCGCAGACAAGAATAGGGATACGTATTAAAACCAAGCTTCAGTGTACTTACTCATGTCGTCTGTAACGCGAAAACGCCCTGCAGGAAAGCCAACTTTTTCTGATTATGATGATGATGATGTTCGCGGGTGAAGTGGAAGAATTAAAACGCTTCCGTTGCAGGAATCGAACCTGGGTCCATCGCGTTTTCAAGCTGGCATCTGTCCGACTGCTCAATTTTCGAAAGTCGCTCCAAACTCAGGCAACCAAAGAATCCGTCACGAGAAAGCTTCGCGTTCAACCATCCTCATCGTTAGACGGAGGGGTGCATTATTTCTTTAATACCAAACAGACTAAATGCAATCAGAAATATTCGAAATTGTAATGCATACAAGAAAAATGATTGATTTCTAGATTCAACACAATTTAGTTTTGGTTTCTGAATACCAGGGTTAGGCCTAGAAAACTCGGTGTAACACCATAAATAATGAAGATAGGAACACGTTTTTTTGTAGAGTGTTTATGAGTGTTCGGGGACGCTCAAAAGTATTAAAACAAAAAATTTTGATTTTTTTAATGTTACTTTTGAGTTGAGAGTGGCCTGCCACCTTAATGAGAAGGAAGACCAGGGACCAGAGAGAGAGAGAGAGAGAGAGAGAGAGAGAGAGAATAGTCTTTAATGATACTGGTGAGGTTAGCCTGGCCAAGGCGCCTAGCTTGCTACACCAGATGTATAAAAAAAAAAGAAATCGATGAAGAGATGATGATAATGACTGTGATGAAGATGACGCGCTCATTAAGAGAGTCCTGTTTAAAAAGTCTGATCAAGTCATGTGCTTCGCAGGAAAGACAGTAGAGCTTTTGTCGCTCGAGATGCTCGTTTAGAGTTCGTCCAAGGGCCTAGCACGTCACTGAGAGTTAGGCCTCTAGACAGCGGAAGACCCAAGGACACTAAAAGGGACGTTCTGGCGGCTCTATACCGCGTACACTCACATAGCACGTGGTTCAAGTCCTCGCGCACGTCACAAAGAGTGCACAAGGGGGAAGCGGCCTGTTTCGTCTTGAATCGAAAGTAATTGGTGTAAGCGACATTTAGCCGCACACGGTGAAGAACCGCTTCGTCATGCTTGGAAAGTCCTTCAGGCATCCCAAAGGTCCCGTGCGGGTCTATGGAGTGAAGCGGCGCGTAATTATGCGGCGCAACAGCCCACATGGATCGCTGAAATCTCCAGGCAGCCTTGGACGCAAGGGCAGAAGCATCTTTTCTGGAGAACGGTATCGGTATCACTGGCCCGTGCAGATCATGCGCTATCGATGCCGCAGTGTCCGCCTTGACGTTTCCAGTTATACCGCAGTGGGCAGGAATCCACTGAAGCTCTACATGATGGTGTGCATTTAGAGCTTGTAAGTGTAATGCATGGATGTCTAAAACAAGCTGTTCTTTCGGGTACGATTTTAAGCACTGAAGGGCCGCCCGAGAATCCGTGAAGATTGCCCACTGACGTGCTGGTTGCTCGATGATGTAGGCGAAAGCAGCCATGGTCACCAGGGACCAGCGGAGGTAGAGAAGTAATTGGTAGGGAAAATTAAATCCCAATGGTTTCGGTGCGCATGGCGATAGTCTTGAGTGTGGAAACAGTTGATAAGTCCTCCCTAAAAAAAATGAAATAAGGGCGGAATTTGTGGCGTAGTTAAATTGCTCGCTTCAGGCCGCTTTTCGTGGCCTAAAGACTACAGGTTGAATATGGTGTCGGTGGGTATATATATTGTTGGATTAATGATAGTTTTGGTGTCAACATCAACGTTACTCTCTCGAGCAACTGCTAAAAGGAACTCTTCGTTATGCCCCGTGTCGTATAGATACGATCTCGATTCACAACGCTATTAGAAAAATGTAAATCCGCGATATTCACGATTTTCTTCTTCTCTAAAATGTCTTGTCTAGTGTGAGCACTGTTCTCCTGCATTCATTTTGCACAGTTTTCTTGTTAATAAAGGGTGTTGTTACCGGTTAGGTCGCTTCGGGCGCAAGATGCAGCCTATCAAATCGTCGTATTGACGCTCTGCCCTTCCCGGTGTCAATCGGCGGCCAAAAATGTTCTTTTGTGCATTTACGGAAAAGATCGCGTAGCAATAGCGCTGACGCCGGCGTGATTCCGACGATATGGCGGTGAACCTCAACTCTTACGTAGACCTGTAATGCTGCTGTAGACCGGTAGAACCTGCTGCTGGGCGTCGGAGAGCTAATTCTTTTGGCTTGTGTGGTTCTAATGCGGGTTCAAGCGCAAGGTCACGTGGAAGCTCGTTTTTGTACTTTTTTAATGTGTCACTTACAGAGAAGTGTACTGAAAGTGTATGTCAGAATTTCGAATTATCGCGTGAGCAATAGATGGGGCGCATCGGCAAAATTCAGTTCAATCCGCCAACGAAGCGAGCGGCAAATTTTTGAGCAGAGAACAAGAGAGCGGGGACAGCGTGTATTAAATACAGCTGCTTTCGATAGTGGAGAGAGAGAGCTGTCTCGCAACGCTGCCGTCGTAGCCAGGGAGGGAGTCTTCGAGCCGAAGCGCGGCTTGCTTCCTACTTTTGCCGACAGCCGGTCAGGTGCCCTCCAGACAGGTTCCACGACTTCCGCTCTTCGTGTACAGGTTGTAGAATGGACTATGTAGCCACTGCAGGGCGGCAGCAGAGAAACGAATGGGAATAACGGCGATGAAAAGCCGGTACTGTTGGACAACAGAGGGAGCGACAGGCAGTGAAATAAAATTTGAACAGTTTTATTAAGTGCATGGACCTGCAACCCCCCTGCATGACACATCGATGCATGTCAAAAATTATTCGCTCCCACGCAAAACGCCTCACAGCCTTTGGCTTACATTAGGGTGCCGATACCCTTTTTTTTTTTTTTTTTGTTTCGAACTCTATAAATTTCCCTGATATGTGTCATGGACGTGCGAAGACTATGAATTCGTGCAAGCAGGTTCGCTTATTTCAGCCCCACGTTTGGACCGAACGGTGCCATGAGCGCAAAGTGATGTCCGCTGAGGCTCCTGTTGTGTGCGCTTAATTAGAGCACTTTTTTCTACCGGAAGAATTATATCAAGGGTTACAATAACTACCGCGGCCGCCACTTCTTCCAAAATCGTCTAAAGTTCGCGAGTAGTTGTTACAAGTATACAGTCAAACCCGGTTATAGCGAACTGTAATACAGTCGAGCCCACATAAAACGGACCCACTTAAAACGAACTTTCGCTTATAACGAACAAAACCCGCGTGACCGTCAAAATATGCGTAATTTCAATGGCATAAAATCCCACGTACAACGAACGTCTTTGAGCCCTGCCGATCGGTTACAGCGAACGGCGGGCGCCGCGATGTGGGTTGAAATGACGGCCTCCGCCCAGCTCTGCCAGCGCAGGTCGCTTTCCCTAACCTCCTCGCAGGCAAAGCGGGCAAATCGGGATTTTTCCGACTTCTGCCCAGACAATGGTTGACTACATCGGTTCAAGGTTCGGCACGGCATTGTTTTTAAGACGATTGTCGGCGAGGCGGCGTCAGCAAGTGATCAAGATGTTGCAGCGTGGCTTGAAAAAAAAGGGAGAAGAGCGTGACAGGCAAAGTCAAGGCAGGCGCGTGCTGCTCGTGCTCGATAACTGCTCTGCGCACCACGTGCAAACTTCCCTGAGGACAGTGACCCTGCAATCTGAAGTCGAGCCTGATGCTTCCGATGGTCAGTCCGGCGGTGATTTGCGGCAGCGAGTCATCGACCCCGACATGGGCGCCATTACCTTGGCTGGAACGATTTCGTTTGTGCCGATGAAGATGCTGACACTGTGGAACCGTGCACGGACGAGGGAATCGTTAATGAAGTGCGGGGCAAGAGCGATGCGGAGGAATCGGACGCGGACGATGACAAAACTTGTGAGCCTGCGTATACAAGCGCGCCTGTTGCAATGTGCTACATAGAGGACCTTGGACAGCTTGTTTACGCCAACGGCCTCGGGAAAGATCATGCGGCTGCTCTGAATAAACTGGAGACCGCCCTCATCCTGTCTGCACCGCAGAAACAAACAGCCATCACGGTTTTGTTTGCGAAAAAAAAAATCGTGTTTTTGGACTTCTTAATTGTTTATGTATGTAAGCATAGGCGTGCGCAGAGTTCTCGATTAGGGGGGGCAAAGTCTTACCGCTGCGACCCCCCCCCCCTTTTACAGCAACTCCCGACCTCTTCCCACTGAAGGCCTAGCGGTCCGAACGCAGTGCAAAGAGAGATGGTTATAAAAATTTTATTTCAATGCGATGGAATTGCTACACATACAAAATATTTCTGAGCAAAATTTTTTACTTTAATGAGTTACATTCGCAAAATATGGGCCAATTTGGCGCCCCCCTTGAGATGATTAGGGGGGGCGGCCGCACCCCCCTGCCCCCCCTGTGCGCACGCCTATGTATGTAAGTTTGTGATTTATCGGCGCAAGGGTTTGTAAGACCAAAAAGCGCTAAAACTATGTTACGTGGTCTTTCAATAGTCAAGTTTTTGCTTAAAATATGTATGAAATGAGTATGATATATCCTAAAATACTGTATATATGGGTGTAGAGAGCCCGTCCACTAAAACGTGAAGATGTTCATAATGGTGCCTGAAAGGGATTATGGGTAGGACGTGACTGCACCTCGAGCCAAAGAGTGGGCCTCCCGTGCGAACCAAGGAAGCATCAGGGCCTCACTCACTGCTCGTAAGCTCTGAGGTCACGCCCTGTACGAGATGGGTTTTAAAAACTTGATGTCTACAGGATAACTCAAAGACTTTTGTTTGTGAACATAGGTTCATCTCCTAAAAGCAGTGAAGGGATGTAGCGGAATGTTGTAGGTATATATTTTAGGGAAATGCCGTTTTCTGGCTTCATTGCAGATTGTGCACTCAATTAACACATGGAGGGCGGTGAGCCGTTCCCCACACTTGTTACAAACAGGTGGGAGTGTTCCATTCAAAAGATATGCGTGTGTAGCGTAAGTGTGGCCTATTCGCAGTCTGCAAATGGATACTTCAATGAATCTGTTTTGTTTTTCTGTTGTGTATCTTCCTAGGTTTGGTTTTACTGAGTGAAGCTTGTTGTCTGTGTGTGTGCCCCACGTGTGCTGCCAGCATTTACGGATTACCCTCCGGATTACTGGTTTCAGATCGAGGTGAGGGACCTGCGCTGCATCAACACCACTACGGAGGGCCACCAAAGTGGCATTCTGGTCGGCGATTTCATTGCCCAGAACGCCCATGTGTCCAGGGATCCAGCAAACAAGTATATTTAGCTTTGACTTATAGGCAGTTATAAGAGCTTTAAAAAGGCGGTTTAGAATAACGTTTTTTTGTGGGTTTAAATGAATTCAATGCTGTAACTACACTTAGGGAGTCTGTGTAGATGACTGATTCTTGTATTTTGTTCTGTGTAATGTTTCCACTGTGATTAGAATACCATAGGCTTCTGCTGTAAAGATACGTCAGTTTCTGTTCAATGTCCTTGTGCTGGCAAATTCCGGGCCATGTGCAGCACAGGACACAGCAGAAGAAGACTTGGAAGCATCTGTGTGAAAAGAGGCGTATGGATATTTGTGTTGTAAACTTTTAAAAATGCTGTAAAATCAATTCGCGGAGTTCACGACGCTTGTCAATTAGTTTAAAGGATGTGTCACAATGATTAGTTGACATGTCCCAAGGTGGGACTATGTCGGCGATACAGGTTTTTATGCCATCATCTAAAGACACCCCTATCTCCTCTGCAAGGCCTTTGACACGCAAGGATAAAGGGGCAGGGATCGACGGGCGCGCTAAATACAAATGGGCGGATGAGATGTCACTTACAATAGAATTGCATGGGTGATTCGTCATAGACATTGTCCTAATAGCATAGAGGAGTGATGTATAAGCACGCTGGTGCTCTAGACACCAGTGGTCGCATTCTACATAAAGACTCTGGATTGGACTTGCCCTGAAGGCTCCGGAGGCAAGGCGAAGGCCCAAATGCAGTACTGGGTCTAACATTTTTAAGGCAGTTTTAGACGCGGACCCGCATGTTACGCTTCCATAGTCTATACGTGACCTAACTAAACTCACAAACAGACGTAGAAGGCAGTCTTTATCAGCACCATAAGACTGATGTGACAGCACTTTTAAAATGTTAATGGTGTTTAGGCATTTTTGTTTGAGTTTCTTAAGTGCTGTACGTACGCTAGTTTTCCGTCAAGTACAACACCTAAAAACTTATGTTCTTTCTTGACAGCTTCTTAATTTTTTTTACTGTGGTCCATTTACTACGAACTTCGGGATATAACGAACGGAGGCCGCGTGACGCTCAGGTTCGTTAAAGCGGGCTCGACTGTATGCACCGCAATTAGTTCGATATATCCAATAGTTCGATATAGCCGAACCCGTCTATAACGAATGTATTTGTTACGAGTTCGCAATACGCGGGAGCCCCACTGCCATTCCCACGTAGAGATACAAACGCATAAATTATGTCATTACTTTACCCTTACGCCATTTAGTGCAGCAATAAAGCTACTTTACGCCTTACCTGCCTATTTCACGAAAGAGCGGTGATTTTTTTATCACCTTCGTTTTGGTGGATACGTCGTTTGCGCCAGTTCCCGTCTGTGTCCTTCAATATCAAAGTAATATTAGCAGAGCACATCGACTGGAGAAAGCGCTTCATCAACGTTAATTAAAGCACCGAAGAAACTGAGGATGTCCCTTGTGACATTTCCAGTCTCTTCGGTCCTTTCAGCAGCACCAGCTGCCATGATATCTTTGACGCTGTCTGTGCCTGAGGGGCTCACAGTGACGGCAAAGTCGTCATTGACACGCAGGAAATCCTCACAGGACACTACTTTCGGCACAGCATCTGCAACGTTGGCGAGCGCTTCGCGTAGTTCGCCGATGGTGTCGTCTTGGTCCGGACTCGCTGACTGGATGCACTCCGTCCTGAATCCCGTACGTCGGAAACAGTTAGGGAAGCTGTCAGGTGCCACGTCGCTCCATGCGAGGCTCAACATCTCAATCATGGCCAATCAGCATCTCAATAGCCGCTCCGAGACCATGCATTTCGGTGACAATTGTAGGCGCGCGAGTTCGATATATCCGATGTGAACTTTGTTATAAGGAATATGTTTCGCATAAATTTTCGCAACGGATTTACTTTTGTTCGATATATAGCATAATTTGCTCTATCCGGGTTTGTTATAATCGGGTTTGACTGTACTTCTGGGGGCGCATCTGGAGTATTTGCGAGGCAGCTTAACGCGATGGATCGGGGCCCCTCTAGTTCCGAAAGAAGCGTAGTGCGAGATGTACCTCAGGGCAGTGTTCAACCGCCCATTCTGTTTACCGTCCCGACGGCTGCACTGACACAAAATCGAAGAAAAGCTCGTGCATTATGCGGGTGATGCCTCCATCTTGTCTACCGTTCACGGCGTTCCTGTTTCGTCAGGTATGTTAATACTGACACGCGCGCATGCTCAGTTGGCAACAGTCCGATGACCAAACTCACGCCATCATTCGTGTTGGTGGTGTTACGAATCGACTGTCAGTGTGCGTGTGTTGGCGCGGTGCGTGGACTTCGACAGCGCACTGTGCGACAGCGCGCCAAAATACTTTCCCACATAGCATGATGCTGAAAGGGGAAGACAACTTGCAACACTCATGCGACTTCGAAAATACGGCGCGGCAAGAACCTTCTCGGGCACGCAGGTGCTTTCCCGAGCAGTTGTTTGGGTAGCGTTTGTTTTCATTATATGTAGGAACTCTCCTTTTTTTTTCGGTCATTTTGAACCAGTAAACAAGTACCCGGATGCGCGAGGCCTCTGGGATAAGGTGTCCTTGAATGTGTAGCTTAATGTTTGGCTTCTAAATTCCGGAAAAAAAAATGTTCCGCCATATCCCCAGGCTACAAAATTCACTTGACCTGGGCACCCGCACATTCTGGCCTCGAGGGAAACGAGACAGCCCACGAAACCTCCGAGGGCTCGCGATCGGGCAGGACCTGATCTCTACCCTTAACACGGGGCGCGGTCTTCGAGGGTTCGCCTGGTGAGATTTAATGATATCACCACACAATACCACCTCTCCCGCCGGGTCTACCCACCGGCGGACCACCAACAGGATAACTGCAAAGCTCACATTTGGCGTTTACTACATCTTTTAGCGTTTACTATGTCTACTATATCTACTGGCGTTTACTATATCTACTTAGGCCAAGTTGTGACCCCGGATCCCAACCATGAGGTAGAGATAATTAGAAGGATCAGAATGGGGTGGAGTGCATACGGCAGACATTCTCAGATAATGAATAGCAGCCTACCATTGTCCCTGAAAAAGAAAGTGTGTGACAGCTGCCAGGGCCGTACCCAGAAATTTTTTTCGGGGGGGGGGGGGGTTATGAATTTTGGGAAGGGGGTAGTTTTGCTGAAAGCAACAGTAAGTATTGTTTACGTGCTGCCTGGAAAAGATTTCGGGAGGGGTTTGAACCCCCAAACCCCCCCTCTGGGTACGGCCCTGACAGCTGCATCTTACCGGTACTCACCTACGGGGAAGAAACTTGGAGGCTCACAAGAGGGTTCAACTTAAATTGAGAACGACTCAGCGGGCAATTGAACGTAAGACGATAGGTGTAACATTAAGGCACAAGAAGATAGCGGAGTGGGTCAGGGAACACACGCGTGTTAAGGACATACTAGTACAAATTAAGAAGAAGAAATGGACGTGGGCAGGGCATGTAATGCCAAGGCAAGATAACCGTTGGTCATTAAGGATAACAGAGTGGATCCCTAGAGAAGGCAAGCGTTGCAGGGGGCGGCAGAAAGTTAGATGGGCAGATGAGATCAAGAAGTTTGTGGGGATAAATTGGTCACAGTTGGCACAGGACTAGAGCAGTGCACGGGCCCGGGCAGCCAGAAAGTCCGAGCCCGGCCCGGCCCGTGGGCCGGGCTAGGGCCGCGTAGCACGCATTTTCTCGGGCCCGGGCCGGGCTCTCGAGCTTGAACCAAAATTGAACCAATCGGCCGTGCCGGTCCGATCAAGCCCGGGCAGTTCCTAAAGCCCGGCTATTCTGTGCCGCAAATTCTAAATTGTTGGCAAGGGAAAGTTTTCTTGTTGATATATCAGGTAAAGTGAAAACAAAAAAAGGAAGTGCAAATTCACTACCGCGCCGTTAAAAGATATGATAAAAAGACGATTGCACTTAGAAAGCCTTCACATCAGTAAAAGAAACGTCTGGGTTCCATCAGCTTAGCGGGAGAGAGCGGGCCAGAAAACGAGGGCACTCCAGCCCCAGACTGCAACATGATTGTATTTTATCTCTCCTTTTCAAACTAAAACCAACGCCGCCTGTTAATACAGGCGGCGTTGCTAAAACAAACAGAACAAACGTGACCTGCATGGATTTCGCAGTGTGTGCAGAGTTTGAAGAACCAATTTTCTAAGCAGAGCCCATAAATTTTTTCGCAAGAATTTTTTTACAGCCATGACACGGATCAAGTCAAGAAAGAACAGAAGCGCAGATAAAATCATGCTGCCAACGTAACTAGGGGCAAAGACAAAAATCAAATGATGAAACCGGACGAATCGTCTGTGCAAATTTCAGCAAGGAATGGAAGAACGAAAGGTGCAATATCTGTTGAAAAATTGCAATAATAAAAAAAAATCCACTTACTCGGAATCATTTAAGGTATCCTCGGGTGTGCCTTGATTTCGAAGACTGGCAAATGAAGTGGCAAATGCAGTTACACACGAGTACCGAAAATACAGCTTTTAAGTGAGGATAAGTTGTACGAAGTTCGGTCCAAGTTTAAAGGAAATTTAAATCTAAAGTAGTCGTATTCGCTTTGTGTTTACGCTTTTTAGGTTAAACTTCTTCAAGTTCATGTTAATACCCTGTCGGACTAGGGATGATATTTAACAACACTCTGGCGGGCTCGCGTCGGGCTCGGGCTCATATTTTAGAAGTTTGTCGGGCTCCAGCCGGGCTCCGATTTTAAAAATTCGTCGGGCTCGGGCTGGGCTCCGGCTCAATTTTTATAAATTTCTCGGGCCCGGGCCGAGCCTGGGCCGTGTCTCTATCGGGCCGGGTCGGGCCGGGCATAGAAATTGCGGCCCGTGCACTGCTCTACACAGGACCGGGGTAGTTGGAGATTAATGGGAGATGCCTTTGTCCTGCAGTGAGCGTAGATAGGCTGGTGATGATGATGCTGCTGATGATGATGACAAACGATCACTTTCCCCACCCCAGCCCGTCTCACCCACGTACACCAAAGCCTCGACCCAACCGCAGCCTGCCACCTGTGTGGAGAACACGCCACCCTATCCCACATAATATGGGCATGCCCCCAGGATCCGTTCCCACTAATCACCTCTGGGAGCACTGGGAGGCCGCGCTCCGCAGCTCCGTCCCGGATCTTCAGGTGCCGTTAATCGACAGGGCTGAGGAGGTCGCTGGTGAGTGGTTGCCACCGCCTACAAGCGCGAATGGCATTTACCGAAAAAAAGTTTTTCTGTCTGTCTGTCTGTCTGTCTGTCTGTCTGTCTGTCTGTCTGTCTGTCTGTCTGTCTGCCCCGAGCAGCCGTCGACGGCGGCGACATTTGACTCATCGCTTCTCCGGCTCTGCAAGGGGGCTTTTGTTTGTGTGCGTCCGACTCTGGCGTCCGTTGTACCCTTTGATTCCCTTTGTAACAGGGTAATGACGTGTCATTTTACCAAAGAAAGCAATATATATCTATGTTTTATACTCTTCCTTTAATTCTAGCGCTGCTCTTAGGGCAGGCACAAAATACTTTTTTTTTGTTACAGGTGGTAGCTGTCCTTTCCCTCCTTCTTTCCCTGCATCCTTTCCCTCATGGAGAGTGCTTTGAATATTTGTACTTTTCGGGGCAGTGCCCAACACGCTGAAAGGCTGAGGACCGTTGGAACTCCTGGTTATAAAAAGGGCTTTGCACGAGCACCCATCAGTTCGCATCTAAGTAAGTCTGCGGCGTAGAACTGCGGGAAGGTGTCTGGTACGCAGACGCAGAGGAGGAGGGGGCCGTGGCGTGCCGGGACACTTATCTCCAAACGCTTCGCTGCACAGAGAACCCACGTGACATGTCTGTTCGCGCGATGGAGAACGATAATTAACGTGGTCATTGGCTGAGCCCCAAACCTAAAGTGACCTAAAACATACCAAATCACCATTATCAACAAAAACAACAAGTAGATTTGAGTTTAGAGAAGCAATTAAGTATAGAAAAAATTACGCAATAGAAAAAATTGAGATAGTCCTGCTGGGGCGCGAACCCAAGCTGTAAGCGCCAGTACTGAGTACTCTACATCGAGGCCACAGAGGACGAACGGAGGTCTTCTTTTAGCATGCGCTCAAAAGAATAGCGCGTGCAGTGACATCACACCTGTCACGTGGGTGCTCTGCGCAGCGAAGCGTTTGGAAGCACGCTGCCGGGGCGGGAGCGGGGTGCGGACTCGGCAGTGAAGCATCGACCCTTGCTGAGTGTGTGTAGCCGAAGAAAATATATCTCGTTTTGGTTCAAGTACCCAACGTTATCGAACGATTCTTTATTTTTCAAAGCATTCCAGGAGGATGCTTCTACATCATCGCTATTCTCTTCTGGCCATGCAATTAAAAGTCAAGCTTTGCTCTTGGCTCTGAATCGTCGACACGGAGGCAACTCCCTTGCCAATCGCTCTCCCTCCACGCTACCACAGCATTGACGGAGTTCGTTTCTGGGGCGGTATTCTCGAGTTTTATCCCTTTTGCGTCCCTTTCAAAAATGTCCCTTTTGGCGAGCCCTGATTGGCTAAAAGCAAACAACCGGAAGTGACGTAACGCAAGCGCGGCAAACCTACTGCGAACGCCCACTGCTTAACCGGAAGTACGTCACAATGAAGGGGACTCAAAAGGGACGTTTTCAAAAGGGACAGTTACGAGAATACCGCCCCTGGAAAGCACTTGCCAATGCAACAGTGGCCGCTCAAATTGATCTGTAAGACAGGGATCAGTGGGAACGTTTGAGGACTTGTGGTGTCCACTGTCTTTTGCGGAAACTGCATTATTTGAGAAACTCTCGGTGGGTAGTACAGCTGACAGGGATACTTTCCTCTCTTCCATGCTAATCAGTGGCGATTGTTCCGTGATTGCCACTGCTGTCACTCGGTATATCGTTAACCGTCGTCGTTGATACACTGCTTGATCCGTGTCAGACAAAACGCGCGGCTGGCGCCATGCTTCCTGCGAGTATATATCACGAGCGAGTGCAACTTATGGAAAAAAAAAACTAAGTGGGCGTTAACGTTTCTATTCGCAGAGTGCGTACAGTCAGCCTTGAGTAAGTGCCCTAACCTAACTCGTCTCTTATACATAGGTGGCTCACAGCTTTCAGATTTGAATAAGTCACTTGTAATAGCTCGTTTAATCTTAATTATTTGGAGCGCAAACCTGGCTCCTAAGGATCGTCTCCCCCCAATAACCAGAAGCGAGCAGTGGGAGGAGGCGCTGGGCAGTTCCGACGTGGCCATCCAAGAGCTCTTGGTTGAACGAGCTGCTTTAGTCGCCACCAGCCACGAGCCCGGGGGCCACCCCGTCTCCTTAACCCTTCTGTTCCTAATAAAGTTTTTTTCTCTCTCTCCCTATATATATATACATACAAAGTAAAAGTACGCTCTCTTCGGATACTTTATTTCCAATTATTTCCAACATTTCGACCTGAGAGAGGTCTTCTGTCTCAGGTCGAAACGTTGGAAATAAAGTCTCCGAAGAGCGTACTTTCACTTTGTGCGTATTCCTGCAGCAACTAAGGAATATACTTCACGACTATATATATCTATATATATATATATATATATTGTGAGGCACAGGCCAGGAGTAGTCGGGCACCGGTTTATTAAACTAATCCCGCAGAGAGCGACAGGCTAGCGAGCTCAGGTCGAGCGCAGAGATCCCAGAACATCCCGATGATGATAGCGTGGACGACGATGTGCGCGACGAGCGGGGCTGGTGGCACATAGCCACTGAGGAGAATGTCCACATACGGCTGCTAATGTCTGCCTTAGTCATAGCTTACAATATATATATATATATATATATATATATATATATATATATATATATATATATATATATATATATATATATATATATATATATATATATTCTAAAAAATGAGGACAAATACTGACTACTGAAGGCATACACCAGTGTGTCTTGAATAAAGGTTTTTTAAAGATACATTTAGCCGTAATTTTCATTTGCAGGCGCCCAACTTTTCTTCTCATTAAGCGCCAACCATGCAGCTCTATCACTGAGGTGGACTTGTTATCATTCAAGGACAAAGAATTTGTGTTCACGGGAACTCCTGCGCCGACGGTTGCGTTGGTGCACTGGCTACCGAAACATAATTTTATTTCGTAAAATATCCCAGTGTCTCTAAAAAAGATAGTGCCAAGAAAGGAGAGGATACAATAACAGAATCAAGTACAGTAGAACCTTGTGATTACGAAGTAGTATCCGGACAGCAAATTAGTTCGTTATATCAGATATTCGTTGTAACAGCAGAGGTAAATATAGGCTCTAACAAATCGACAATCTGGCTCACGCAAGAATACTTGATCCGAAAATGCATTTTTTAAGGCTTCGAACCCCTTATAATCAAGGCAACCCTTACCTTTCTTGTTTCATTTCAACCTCAATGAACCTGAGCATCAGTACGTGAAATTACAACAAAACAAAGTTCACTTGACAAAACAGGCTTGCGTCCTTATTTATTTGATAAAAGATGTAATCTTCGTCTGGTGGCTTACACACAGCACTGAGTAGGATGGAGTTTTCCAGTGTCCGCGAACAAAAGGGCCTTATACTTCTGCAGTTTCGGGCGGAGTTTTTTTTTTTTTCAGGTAGCTACTAACACCCCTGGTCAAATATATCTTTGTTATATCCGATATAGCACGCGGCTATTACGGTTTCAGTTTCGTTATAAAGGTCATTGAAATAAGTGTGACCAACTAAAGTTTGTATTTAGTTCGCTATAGCCGATAATTCGCTATATCAGTATTCGTTATAAAGAGGTTCAAATGTAACTGCATTTTGTACATTCCGGATGTCTTCGTTTTTCAGTTATTCATCCCGAGCTTATGGCCCTTTTCTTTCTTTACACATTGCTGGCATCTCTTTGAGCTATGAAACTGTGCTGCACATGCGCAGTTAGGTTATCCTGCTGACTGTGCAAATTAAATCAGCGCCAGCGCAGCCGAATAATAATATGGCTTCTCTTAGGGCAAAAAAGTTAAAAAGGTTAATGTGAGTATTCCAACTCCATCATTATTTCTTTTTGCCTTTAAAAAGTGGGAGATCTTTTTGCGAGGTGGCGAATTCTTCCAGTGGTTGTTCTCCTTGTCTACTTCAAACTTTTTTTGCCGAAATTTATTTGCTACGGAAATGAGACATTCCTATCGCTTAGATTGTGGCTTTAGGAATAGGCAGGATACGTAAGCGCTAACAAACGAACATAGTTTTGTGTTTGTGCATCGTTCGAATAAAATGCGTGTCGAACGTGCAAGCTGGCGTCACAATAAATTTACCTTTAACCTTCCAACACGCGTCTTCCTTGCCCACTGCGAAGACGCACGTTGACGTCAGGCTTCTACGAATCCTTTGTTCCTACGAAATGCGGTTATCACAGTTTAGTTCAGTTCGGAAGCAAGAAAAATTTGATTACATGAAGAGCGAGAGGCTGCAGATGTTCGGCTCATTTTATGCGTCTATCATTATCACCATTTTCTTTCGTGGCTTTGTTCGCCAGCTTCTATTGCGATGTCAACCCAAGCCGGTTTTGTCATTGTATTTATTAGTTATGCACTTGAGTATCCATGAACGTTACTTTGCCTGGCCCACCTTTGGTCGGCTGCTTTTTATTGCTTGCACCCCATCATAGCACTGTTCTCTAGATAACTTTCTCGTACTGGTAAGCCTAGCATTAAGGTTTGTAGTTGCCAGCGTTGGCTGTTGTAGTATGTTGGCTGTTGCATGTTAACCACGTTGGTTGTTGTGTTTGGTATGGGGTATATGGTATGTTATAACCTGCACCAATAACAGAAACCGATGCCTATTTCAGAACAACACTCCGCGCTTGATGTTGAACTATTAGGCAAACTAAGGTAAATAGGAGTCGGGCTGCTACGACACGGGGAGAAAGCGAAAATGCTTGGACGCTGAAACGTCTCCAGAAGCTCATCGACCTTTGCGACTAGTAGATGGCGTCTGTGCACGGGGGCAGACAGCACTTGGGGAAGGATTCACGGTCTTGCGGGCTACTGCACTGGCGAGACTGCGACCCCCCGCCTGGGCGACACCTGTGGGAAAATATGAGAGAAAAAATTACTCAAGACCACCACGAGGTAATACGATCTTCAGCGAGCGTGATGGCGAAAGGTTATGAGTGGGTGACGATGCTTCAAGAAAAACGTTGTATGCGGTACGTCCTAAAGTTGTCGCTCTTGGACTACTACTACTATTGCAGAAACCGAAGCAGTAGCAACAACAACAACGACAACAACGACAACAACAACAGCAGCGGTAGTAGCACGTGGCAGCTAAATTTCATTGGCCGAATTTTTCAAGCGAAGCTTGTACTGGCCGACTGATATCGCCGTGGGGGTCGCTGAATCCGTTCGCCAAAAGCCTCGTCCTCTATTTCCCCCCTCCCCGCCCGCAGCTACAGGCCGCTCCCACAAGTGGAATCCGGGACCACGCCAAACTTCCAGCCAATCATAAGCGCCTCCTCCCTCCGGAGAAGGGAAAGGGAGGTCAGCTCGCTCCACGCGAGCCGCTTTCTCGCCAGTTCAAGGACAGCTGCGCCAAGCATACGAAACGTCGGCGCTTTGGGGTACGATCGAGAATCGCGCTGTGGGACACGTTGTATGATGTCCAACGTCAATATGGTGCTTGGGTGCGTCTTGCTGAGCTTATCGATGATATCCTGTTTCAGTTGCAGGTGAATTCTTGTGCTGATAAATGCGCCCGAAAGCCAAACATGGTGTGCGGGAGTTGTTCTGTATCGTTGAGGGGGGCAGTTAGGCGGCGTGTGACAAGGTGCTCTAGTAGTTTGCCGGTGCATGATGTTAGAGAGATTGGGCGTAGGTTGTCGAGGTTAACGGGCTTGTTTGGCTTTGGGAGTAGGCTGATGTCGGCATGGCGCCATTGTGGGGGTAGCTGCCATTGGCCCAGTGGTCATTGTAATATTCAAGGGGGACATCAGCGTGTTCTTCGTCCAAATTGCGAAGGAGTTTGTAGGGGATGCGGTCGTGGCCCGGGGCGGTGTTGCGAGTGAGGCTAGATAGGGACTGTAGAAGTTCGGTGCGGGTGAAAGGGGCGTGTAGGGCCTCGTTCGGGGTTCCCTTGTAATCCGGGTGCGGCGAAGGTGTTGTAGCCGTTGCGATGAGTCGGTTCCCTAGCGAGGCCAGTAGGCTGTCGGGGGATTGGAGATTGTTATGAATGAGTCGAGAGATTGTTTGGTTGGTGGCTGTTTTAGAGGTGGTGGTGCCCATACGACCTCGGAGAATGTGTCCTGCTTGTTTGGTAGTGAGCTTGAAGTGTGATTATTTACGCGCATAGGTACAGGCGGCCGGCCGCAACTGGGGAAGGGCACAAGCACAGGAGACAGTGGCAGTGCCGTCAAAGGGCCATGATTGGTGGCTGTTCGCCTGCACACACACGCACACAAACACACGTCACGCGAAAGCGCCTCTCTGTCTGTGGAATGTAAAAGACTGGGTCCACACAAAGCAGGCGGGGCGCTGGACATTCGCTGGACGGGAACAACACGGAGGCTGTTGAAGATGAAAGGGTCTGCTGTCCCATACCTCGCCTTCACTTGCTTGTCGCAAAGGCCTTCCCTGACTTCTCTCTTGTTAGCGGCGCCTACGTTTGGCACACGCCGACTGCCGCGAAAGGAATTCTCGAAACCCGCCTCCGGAATTCGTTGCGGCGTCGCGGAGAATAGCGGTGAGAAGACCGGATGGGTCCAGTCTTGCGAAGGGAAGGCGCCCGACTACTGCACCCGCTGAAACATTTTGAGGGGAAAAACCCTTTAGGAGGTCGGGCTGTCGGTGTCTCCTGTCGTCGTCGTCATCGTTTCATTTAGTCGCGGTACTAGAACAACGGGGCAATCGTTTTCCGACGCCTCGCGCTAGAACGTTTCAGCTCCGTGGCCAAAAACGCGTGCCAAAAGAACACACCGGGACGCGTATTTCCGAACGCTTCGCTGCACAGAGCACCCATGTGACATATCTGTTCGCGCGATGCAGAGCGGTAATTAAATGTCATCATTGGCTGCGCCGCAAGCCTAAAGCAACGTAAAACATACAATATCCCTATTATTAAGAAAACAGCACGTAGATTTGTGTTTAGAAACCAAAATAAATTTTGAAGAAAATGTAAGCTATGCAAAAAAACTAAGAGACAGACCTGCTGGGGCTCGAACCCAAACCATAAGCTCTATTGCTCAGTACTCTACATCGAAGCCACGGAGCCCGATTTTTTTTCTTTATTGCACATTGAACAAACAGTCACGTCAATGACTACGATGCTGGCTTAAAACCGATCAGTGTCGGTTTAAAACCCGCTCACCGAACTTTGGTGGGCGATAACTATCATAAACATCGAAAGAAGACAATTCCTCCAAAATTGGTAACCACGTAAGCTCCGGGCACTGCATATTAATTACTTCCTTCAGCATACTGACATTCTGAGCAAAGTACTTGCTGACAGTCTTCGCGTAAGCATCAGAGTGACGCACCGCCATACGACTCAACCAGATGGCGTGTAGGCCCAAAAGCATTATCAGATCGTACGGCACACTGGTCATGTTTGTCTACTGGAATGAAACGGCCCGATCAGTAGGCACCTTTTAGCAAGCGCTCAAAAGAATAGCGCGCGCAGTGACATCGCACATGTCACGTGGGTGCTCTGTGCAGCGAAGCGTTTGGAATCACGCCACCGGGGACACTCGTTTTCCAATGCCTCGCGCTAGAACACTTGGTGCTTCAAATACACGAGACTTGCAGCAAAGCTGTGTATTTCTACTCCCTAAAGGTTTCCTTTCAGTGGGCAAAAACGCCAAGGCGCCAAGAATAGATATACTGCATGCTTCGCCCCTACCCAGGTTTCACGTTAGTGGAGATGACCGCTTTTTTGTTTTTTGTTTTGCCTCCGAGTCAGCCCATTCATTCCCCGCCAACCCACAGTGACCTGGAACCCACTGAATCGTCAAAGCATGGCCTTGCTGCACCGCAAAAAAAAAAAAAAAAAGAATAGCTCAACCGTGGCCCTTCTAAAGCAAGTGCATAATAAGGTACATGCCTCATAACACCATTGAGGACCTGGAGCGCTAACGTGTCGTCACAAAACAGGGTCCAGGTTAGAGGTGGTTCACAAAAGGCTAAACAAATGGCTTCTCGGATGGCTACCAATCCTGTAGCAGTAGAAATTGTCTTGTGGTAAGGTGTGAAACGTCGGGTTACTCACAGGCTTGCATGTGTTACTACAGCCATGGTGGATAGCGTAACAAAATGCATGGCCAAGGACCGGGAAAATATGTTAACGTTTTTGAATTGTTATTTGAATTTATAAAACTTTCTTGGTACCAAAATTCTAATTTCGAGGATGTTACCGCGCCGAAGCTACGGGCTATGAGGGGCGCCGTAGTGGAGGGCTCCGGATTAGCTTTGACCACCTGAGTATCCAACGTGCGCCGAAATCTCGACGGGCTTTCTCGTTATCACATGATGCTTCACTAGTAAAGTCGAATCACGAGACAACGTGCATTTATAAAAAAAAAATGTAACTTCGCATGCGGCGTGAAACTCTATGGGGAGGTCTTTTAACCTTTGAAGCAAATATGTGTAGTGCCGATGCCAACGCAGAGCGTAAACCATTGAGCATTAAAATGGCAGCTGTGTATAATCACTATTCCAAAACAAAGAGCGTGAACAATGGCACACATCGGTGCATTTTCGAGCCCAATGCACTTTTATTTGCGCGCTCAAATAGAATCTTTGCTTAGCTCTTTTAACGGGACTCAGCACAAACGTTGAACGCAGCGTTCACGTTTTCTGTAGACACGCTACGAGTACGGGAGTAGAGCACACTCTTTATTTGCGACGGGAAGATGATTAAAGAGTACGTTTTGAGTGTGAAGAATTTGCTTCGTCTCATGAAAATTCCGCGTTTGCATGACAGAGGAACATCCAGAGAGAGAGAGAGAGAGAGAGAGAGAGAGAGAGAGAGAGAGAGAGAGAGAGAGAGAGAGCACAAAATTTAAGGGAACCTGCAACACCTTTTGCAATTAATTTTTTTCGAAATTGGGAATGCTCTTCGAACGTAGTCAACAACTGCACCGAGTATACTTAGGGGTTCACATAGCATCCCAGGCAAAGGAAATACTATATACTTCGGGCCCATCAGATTAAATGAAAACTTCCACAAACGATTTCTCTCTCTGTCTCGGTTTAGGCCCTGTTAGCGCGCTGAAAGGACATCATTCGAGCTATATCGCGGGTATTGTATGGCTTCCTCCCAGGTGAAGCAATGAACGCGCTCGACAGCCCATTTAATGAAAATCGCAAAATGCAACGCGGTAACTGGAAGATTCATCTGATACTACAAGCAAATCACGCAGTGCCGTTCAGCGCTGGCGACGATAACAAACGCGAAGCGTTCTCTCATGCAAGCCTGAGTAAAAGTCGAAGTACAAAATCCAAACTTCTTCGACGGTGCCTGAATGGCCCAATCGGATAGACGTCTCTCTCGCTCCTATCCAGGTACGAAGAAGGGGTAGAAACGTTTATCGGTAGTGCTCGCTTCAAAGAGACTCTGCAACATTTCGTATAAATGTTTTAACTCTTTCCCTCGCGTCTGGAAGCAGTCGGAAAGCTATGATTATCGCAATCCCGAAGCGGCACTGCGTTATTTGTTCGTCGCAGCAGATACGCGTTTCGTTTCTGCTTTGTTTTTGCGGCTTTCTTTATAAGGTAGCTATCGAATGCGTTCTTGGCTGTGACGGAAGGAAAGGCCAACCAATAGCCGCTACGCCGCTGTTCTTACGTAATTCGAGCTGTCGAAGAACGACAAGACCTGGAAAGGGAAAAAAAAATAAGCAAGTTTCAAAGGTATCTGATGGGCATAGAGCAAGAATATCTATAGCTGAGGTACTTTGTGACCCCCTAATCTAAGTACTGAATGCGTTGGTTGACTACGTTCTGCAACCATTTAAGACTTCGAAAAGAAGTTTGAAAAAGTGTTGCAGGGTCCCTTTAAGCAACAACGCCCGGTTGGGTGCGCACTGGTTTGTCCAGGGAATGGAAAACTGTGACAGAAAGCGAAGACCGCAAGGAGGAAATAGGGAGCACGGATAACGGCAGACATTGGTTTGACCACGTTGGTCGCACAGACCTGAATACTTAGAAGGAGCGCTGTGAGTGCCCGTTCGTGACTAGGGAGGGGAATATGACCAGTGCACTATATACGAGGAGCTTCGCCGCATATAGCACGCACCTGAAGTGGAGCACCAGCAGGTCTCCGGTGCCCGAGCGCTTGCACTGGCGGCCCTCACATCCGCCTCCGAAGTACTCGGCCCACGGAGGGTTGTCACCCCCGTTGAGGGCGCTGGCCGAGCAGTACACGTCTGCGTTGTACAAGGTACCAGCGGGTATATGCTTGGGCACTGTGGGCATGCTTTACGAGATGGATAAGTTCACTTAAAGGAGCCATGAAGAGAAAATACAACTTCGTTTAATTTGAAAGAACTAGGATTCAGTATCTCACTCAGCTCAATTACAGCCACAAAAGATGTTTTTTTAACGAAAAAAAAGCAAGAAGTATTTAAAAACTTTCACATTTTGCGCCACAGTGACGTGTTATGAGCACAAATGACGTCATATGGTCCAACAATAAAACATAATTTTCAGTGCCTTAACTGCACTTTAGCATTCAAGTGATGAGGTCAAATGGAACTAGAGGCACCATTACAGACGTCCAGTCATGTGTCGTCACGACAGGTCAGTTAGGCGGCCGCCAATCGCAAAAACAAGGTTCCGTGACGTCATAGAAAAGTTGCGGGAAATTGGCTAGGGTGTCGCGATTGCTTCACACGTTTTCTTTAATATCTCCGTTATTTGTTCGTAGATTGCGATAATATTGGTATCACTGTTATCGGGACTAAGCAGTCTTTCTAATAAACCCACCTTGCATTTTGTCTTCATGGCTCCTTTAAGACGTCTCTGGATTATGTAAGCTAGCAATGTAACAACGGCCGTTGTGTAAGCCTTTCCAAAATTAATTTCTTCTTGCCAATTGCAGATAAAGATACTTCTTAGGTACAATTAGGCTTCGGCAAATGCTTTACAGCCCATATAAACCAGCTGTTTGGTGATAGCAGTGGTAATTGTATAGTTGTAATCACCACACCACTGGGCTCGAGCGCGTGTTGTTGCCAGAGAATTACCATAATGTCAAATAGTCCACAAAACATACCCTGTTATTGCATCTTTTACAGCTTTAACCCATGTTACGCCGACAACGGCGTTATCAGTCATACGGACAGTACAGGTATTTCAATGGCGTGGGCGTATGCAGTCATCTTGGTTGCTGGGAATTACAAACACATTCTGCGGCAAATGCCCACACACGGCACAAAAGTAGCGTTTATCAGTTTTTGTACCCGCCACGTCTGCATTAATGTTGGAACAATTTGAATTCTGATGTAATTGCAGCCCATTTAAAGCGTAAGAAAGAGCATTCGAAAATATTGAGAGAAAAAGTTCACGTTTCGCCAGTATGGGGTCCTTGTCTCCAGAACTCGTGGTGGCATAATGGCGTTGTTTAGTAAGGCTATACGGCCATAAAAAAACGACGCAATTAAGGACGCGTAAGTCGTTGCAGATAGCACAGAAAATCGCACGGCCACCGTATTATCTCCTCAAAATTTATTTACTTTATTGATTATGGAGCTGACGGCTTTATTGCGCACACGGCTAATGGCCCCACATTGAGAAAAGTTAAACTACTCTAAGGACGCGTGCGTCGGAAATTGAAATGTAGCCATGTGGCTACAAAGTAAACGGGAGGGAGAACAGGATAGGATATCCCAAACTAGGACAAATTCTCCTGCAACTGTAACAGAGAGACAAAATAAAAAAATTCGGAGGCAAAGGGTGGACCCGGGCAGCGCAGGACAGGAGCGGGGGGAGGACAATAGGAGAGGCCTTCGTCCTGCAGTGGGCCTAAATAGGCTGTTGTTGTTGATGATGATGACGATGATATGAAACTTTTGAAGAAGCTGTATAGCGTTCATCTGCAGCAACATGGCATGGCTGCATTCCTCGTGGATGTCAAATTTTCCCTTCGCATGAACTGGCATCCCTTGGGGGGGTTTCTTATATGAAAATTTTATTCCCCAAAAGAAGCGGGGCTGTGAGCTTATCGACATAAAATTTAGGGGTAAATTTCCTTATTAACCCCGGATTCGCAAGGCATTCCGCCGCAGGATCCACTGATGGTCCTGCTTCATCCATGCCTACATAAACACCACTACACTTCACGCATACCCTACACTACAAAAGAGAACAGAGGCAGCCGAAGGAAGCGGCGCAGCGTAGCGCCAGGGTTGTTTCTGCCAGCAAGGAAAATGAGACCTCTCTTTTTCGCTGTTTCAGTAGTCTTTGCTTCGTCAGGTGAACCGCTCTGCGCTTGCTCAGGCATCGCCTAGCAACGGAAGCGCGCGCGACTCTTTCATGTTAGCTCGGCATGCTCTTCCCGTTGATGTGATGAACGATCGAAAATTCTGTAAGAAGCTGAAAAACCATTTTCTGTTGGTGTATGGCTAAACTTCTACTCCGTATTACATGCACGTGTGTTTTTCCTTATGTTCGCAGCGGGCTCATTTGTGTGAAACTGCGAAGATTGTGGCGCAGCTTTTACAAATTTAATGCACCTTGTGTATTTGTAATTACAATCTATACAGCTTGTATATAATAGACGTAACAATATGTTGAATACTCTGGTGATTTCTTATACGACTGCTTGTAACAATGCATTCCACTGTTGTACCATCGACTAGTATATATAAGCTTGGCTATGAGTCCAAGCACTGCTTGCAAATGTTTCGTACTTATTCTCAAAAATAGATCACTGATTGATTGATTGATTCATTCATTGGTAGTTTTACTCAGTGATTTATAACGCTGGCTTCGCACACGGGACGAACTTTTTTCAAGTTGCGCGGCTAGACGCCTCGAATTAAAATTCTGTTGTACGACTGGTGAAACAGATAGCCGGGTAAGGCGACTATTTCTCAGAACACCCCGCAACGAACGAAGAGGACCAGTACCTCCATTGAGATGGTATGGAGTTACGGCGTACTTCTCGAACAGAGGCTCGTCGCCAGCCACCAGCTTCAACGCAGCTCCGAGCAGCAGGACAACCTCCGGGTATGTCATGGCAAAGGGCGGTGCAGCAACAAACTGCAGGTCTGCCAGCAAGGCTCACACAGGGCGGCGGGTAGTCGACAGCGGCGCGTCCTGTCGGCAGCCAGCACTTTCTGCCAGGGTTGACGGCCGCCTTTCCGGACTCCCTTTTGCTCTGCTGTAGCGTGCACATACGGCAGTGAGTGAAATTATCGCCACATGCAGAAAAAGGGGATTAAAAGAAGGTGTCAAAGGCGATCTTGCGAGCATGGTGGCAGGGAGGCGATCATGCAACGGGACACTGGAAATAACCTTTAGAAGACGAGTGATTTAGTGGGCGAATGGTCTTTTTATTGCTCCGGCGCTGCCGATTGACTCAAGGATACTAACGCGCATCCTGCGCGGAAAATTGACGCGGCTTGAATTACGGTAAGCGGTAACACCGACCTTCTTTGAAAAGGCGCTACAATTTTGAACGTACGTGAGGCTAGAGTCACGAATCCGAGATAAAGCGTGATAATCAAGGCGTCCCATAAATTGCCGGGTCTGCGTACGGCTCTTTTCGGCTGTCGTGCGACAGTTAAAAAGAGCCGTACGCACATTAAGTGCTCCGTAACCGCGTCTACAGAAATCACAGCCGGTATTTAAATTGCAGTGTTAATTAGTTACTATTCAAAAATAGCCACAAGTTTACTATTATAATTCTCGGATTTTATTACCAGTAATCTCTAAAAACAGGTTTAAAGAAAACCTAGCATTTCTTGACCAGGACAATTTCAGGACAAATACTGGACCAGGACGAATTTTTTTTCAACTGAAAAGTTTCTGGGAATGCTGTGCAGGTTTTTTTTTTGTAGCCGCACGACTACATTGAAGTGGACGTCAAATTTTCCTTCGCAGAAACTTACTCCACCTTGGGGATGTCCCCCAAATCTGGTAGGATTAATGCTAAACCTAAAACCGAGGATTAATGCTAAAAAAATGAAGGAAGCTGACACTAACGCGTAAAAAATGAAGGTAGCGAAGCTGCACGCAACCTTCACGACCATCACGAATGTTTAAGTCCACGATTCCAACCGATTTGCTTCTTCTTGGCTGCCGCAACGACCTTTACTCCATCATTGTTGCTATAAGTGCGAGCTCCCTTTCTTTTTATTTTTTTTGGGATATAATCACTGGAAATATCCTTGGAGGGGCGTACGCTATGGCGTGTCTTTCTCGTTCCGAGCAAGTTTTTCCACAATTATGGCGAACGCTGGAGTTTTTTTTTTTTTTTTGTCTCTAATCTTGGCCAATCTCCCCAAGCGTGCACGCTCGGCAATTTCTTGGTATTTTTAAGTGGGGACACGAAAAATGACTATTTGCTAAACGACTTCGCTGTTAAAAATTCTCAGGGCACTCAAGTCTGATTACGTGCTTTGAAGGGGAAAGCTCGGCGGCGCTTATCAAAATACTTCTCGATGGCGACATCGTATTTGCATTTCGCTTTCGTTTAATCATTTTTCAGGCGCGAATTATTTCAATACTGCAAACTGGTAGCACTTCACGCCATGTCTTCCGTAGGATCAGAGCTCTCTGAGTGGAGTGCACCTGTTTACTCAAACGCCGTCACATTTCCTTATCACGCGGCACGGCTGACATTTAGATGCAAAGAATCTCTTTAACTCGCCTTGTCGCGCGTTGCCGCGGCGTAGTCCCCATCCCTTCCCCATTCTCCTCGCCGCGGCAGCTGCGCGCTCCGCCGCACTCACCGCAGCGCCATCTGTGCGTCAGCGCGGTCAGCGCGCAGCTCGCGCTCGGCTGCGCTAGCTCCCGTCGCCGTGCCAGCTGTGCATTAGCGCGCAGCTTGCGCTCGGTTAAAAAATTTACACCTTCTTCCCGTGAGGGGAACCATGTGGTAGATGCGACGCATCGGGGGTGAACATGCTGCGTAAATAGGATACACAACAACAGCAATCCACACGCTGACATCGCTAACATAACGGAAACGCAACGGCAACCCCCGATGCGTCGCATCTACCCCTTGGTTCCCCTCGCGGGAATATGGTGTAAATTTTAGATGCAGAGCATCTGATTCACTCGCCTTGTCCCTCCGGCTTCGTCGTCGTCGTCGTCGGCGTTGTCCGCCCCTCCCCCATTCTCCTCGCCGCGCCAGCTGCGCTCTCCGCCGCTCACCCCCTCTCCTCTCCGATAGCGAACACTCTCTCGCGAGGGGCATTGCATTGGATTGGATTGGATTGGCTTGGATTGGATTGGATTGGCTTGGAGTTGGATTGGATTGGATTGGATTAAAGTGGATTGTGTTGGATTGTGTTGCGTCATAGCCGCGGCAGGGGGTTCACGGCACGTTTCACGCGATGGGAGAATCAATCTAACGGAAACAACAACGGAACCCCCTATGCGTCGCATCTACACAGGGGTTCCCGCGAGGGGAGGTGGGAGTTTTTTCTTCCTTCGCTGGCAGTGTACGATGGCAGCGCGGTGGTGGCGCACTTGGCGCGTGCTCTGGAAACCCGGGATAAATTTCCACGCGGAGTGCAATGCGCCTTAGTGCGCAGCACTTAAGCGCCCGCTCTGTGCTTCCGCGGAGCCATCGTCCCTCGTTGCAGCCTAGCGAATGAAGGGGACACCGAAGACAAACGAGATAGAACCACCAGGACGGCGGAGGAGAAAATTATGGGGAAAGTGTAACGGGGGAACGAGATAAAACCAGCAGGACAGCGGGGGAGGAGATTACCGCGAAATTGTGAGGGGGAGAGGGGTATGCCGAGACGGCGCGAGACAGTCTCTCCGGCGGCCACACGCTACGAGATAACCGAGAGATGGTAGAGGTCACCAAAATAGAGCGAGCAAGAAAGAGGCGGATGAAAGTATGGCGAAAGGGGTGAGACATGGTCCCCCGCGCCGACACGCTACGAGACAACGCCCGAGTATTTATCGCGCGCCTTCATGCATTCGCTCATGCGGCGATCACTTCGTGAGACGCAGCAGGCATGCGCCGTCCCCCGGAATACTGCAACTGGTCTTGCACACAAATTTCGCATTAGAAGGCATCGTAATCGCAAACCATTTTTTATTTATACTTTTTACAGCGGTGGCTATCTTCTGTACCACAGAAAAGCAACTGCTGCAACAACAATGATGGTTTTCCGCTCCGCACAATGTGGCATTTAGGGTTCTTGCCTTAGGAAAGGACCTGTGGTCTCCCCTTTTTGCAGCACGACTAGTTCGCTTTATGTTCGTCCAGACTTATCGGCAGCATTGCGGCCTGTATACAGTTTGTCTGAACCATAATTATATTACTGTAAGTGTCATTCAGCAAAAAAGTTACGTCACGTATGGACATGCAGTCGGAAGGTGGAATAAGAAGCATGTACAGTCAATAACTAAGTGTTCCATCTGTCACGTTCCACGTGGTCTATGCTTAATCCCTTGTCATACACTTCTCTGTGTCAGCTTCCGGGTGTAATACCTCGGCGCGCAAAACCCTCGTTTGACAAATCCCTTTGGAATTGAAGGCTTGGATCGGAAGGGATTCAGAAGGAATTTAGAACAGAGAAACGAAATCTTTTTGTGGTTGTAAGACCGAGCCCAGCCCTGCACCATTCCTGAGGAGCCCCGTATAGTTTGTCTGTAAGCGCAATGATGATATGTTCGAAAATAAATATTATACTGTGGACATAGGCCAGAAAGAGACATAAAGCTCCCCTTCAGGTTTCAACGTGAATATACGCTCGAAATAAAGCCCATGACGAGTCACTTACTTGATTTTAATGAAGACGACCGGACAGCCGAAACGAAGTCGCCTTCTGAAGTGGGCGCTGGCCCGTCGGCCGCTATGGTCAACAAGTGTTGACGCTGCCCCGACAAGAGAAGCACGTGCTTGAGAAACATCATGCCAGCTGTGCAGCCCGGACACACGTTGTGGTGGGGCGAGTCGTGACGGAATAGTAATTGCCCCTCGCCCCTAGCACCTCCTTTGTGCGAGCAAGACGATAGCGGTCCCTCACCACTGAAGTGCTGGCGTCGTCGAAGGCAATTAGAACTGTACTGAAGTAAGATGGAAAGTTGGGCTAGTAGGTGCAGATTAAGATTCATGGTGAAAAAACAGCGCAAGGAACACGGGGAAAAAAGAAGAGTGGACGACGCATAGCGCTGAACTCGCAACTGAAAGTTTATTAGAAAGAAAACACGTATTTATACACAAAAAATATACTATCGTGTCTACAAATAACACAGACAAAGCGTGTGAGCGACAACAAATTAACATCTTTAAAACACTGTGGCACGCGACGAAATTCGGCATCCAAGAAGTTACACAATCTGCTAGCGGATAAGACACTGAATTCCTTGTCAAGTAGTGACAGAGAAGGAACACTAACGTACTTGCCCTCGTTCCTTCTAATATGGAAGGCCTCTATTATCTCTCGAACATGCTGGTTTTTATGTTTGGCTACTGCTTTTGTGTCCTTAAAAACAGGGTAACAATCTTTACATTTTTTTTTCAGTGTTTTGCGACGTGGGAATAGTCATCGCCCTTCAAAGAACGTCTATGCTCCATTATTCGAATGCTAAGGCATCGGCCCGTTTGGCCGGTATACAAACATGACCGCAGACAAACGGAATCATATACACCACACCAACACTACAAGGCACAAAACTCGACACATGTTTTACTCCACACCTTCCACGTGTAGCAATTAGAACACCACATCACCGTTTTAAGGCGACTCTCCCCCCCCCCCCCCCCTGTGAGACCTCGCCGTCGGCCACTTGCGATTAGGACACTTCTTTTATCACCTCCCATCTTCCACTAAGTGTGCAAAAAATACTCTCATAAAAATTCTCCTATATGCGCGAAACTTTGTTCCACCTTTGATGACGCCTGTGGAGTAACTGGAATGCCGAAATTTTAAGGTGCCTTAGCTTTGTATGCAGCTTTTAAGCCCCAAAATAAATGATGGGAAAACTGGACTCCACCCTAAACTTCTTTTGCGCCCTTATTGCCTTGTGTAGTATAAGTGAAAAAAAAGGATGTTAAGAGTCCTTTGTACTCCTTTCCTTGAATCTCAACACCCTTACTCGTGGCTCTACACCCTTTTAAATGCAGAGCATTTTAGTAACTCACGATGTCACCCGCGTTGGCGTCCGTAGTCCGCGTCGCTCCCCCTACACTATATAAATACTTGCCGGCGCCAGGTTTCGATCCTACGACTCTGCGGGCGGAACGCAAGGCGCACGTTACTCTACCAACTGAGCCACAAAGCCGACACAGAACGGAAGGTTACGAACGTGCCTTATATCCTTGACTCATTCAATCGTCGGCCAGAGGTGCGCCCTCTCCGCCGCGTCCTCCTCGCCTTCTCTCCGCTCGCAACGCCCTCTCTCGCCGCGTTCGGTTCGGGCGCACAACAGGTGGGGACGTGCGCAACACCCTCTCTCGCCGCGTTAGGTTCGCGCGCAAGAACAGGTGGGGCGCTCGCATCGCGCTCTCTCGCCGCGGTCGGTTCGCGCTTAAACCACATATGTCGTTCGCGCGCGCTGCGATCGCTAACATCTGTGGCGTGATCGTGACGTCAGCATCACGCGTTCGCGTGGTGGCGATTTCGGCGCTATAACACTCTCTCGCGAGGGCCATTGGATTGGATTCAATTGGATTGGCTTGGATTTGGATTGGATTGGATTAAAGTGGATTGTGTTGGATTGTGTTGCGTCATAGCCGCGCCACGTTGCGTCATAGCCGCTCCACGTTGCGTCATAGCCGCGGCAGGGGGTTCACGGCACGTTTCACCATCGACTTCATCGACAATGTCTACGCTGTAAGACAACAATTACAACAACAACAACCAATACGTAATCCATACGACTTGCAGGCGCGCCCCCCGCAGAAATGCTCTGCATTTGATCGTGCCCCTCGCGAGGGGGATGTTTCTTTTTCTGCGTACCTTTGTTCACGTATCTTTAATAGTACCAAATAAATGAAACTAGTTACACGAAGCTTCCAAATTTCATTCCGCATTTTGTACATGCAGTAGCCTTCATTACCTCAAGGTCATTAGGACAGCCAACTGACTTCATTACCAGCGGTATTTCTTTAAAACGGGAGTGGCTTACTTCAATGCACTATGGTCGGTACGCGAGATTCTGTTCCCTGGTGGGTACAAGTATAGCTCTGCATGTGCGCATGTAGCTCTATCTTTTGCCTAGGGGTAGAATCGTGGGTTTTTGTGTGAAAAAAAGGGTGTTGACCAATTTCAACACATTTGCAGGGTGTTGAAAGGGTGTGAAAAAGGTGTCCCGCTGTTGATTGATTATGGCCATGCATGCATGTATAATTGCACTGCGAAGTACAAGACATCCCCTCATATCCTCTTCCGCACACCATGAGAAATGTTCGAAAGGGAAAAAAATGGTTCGTCTGCAAGGATCACTCGTTTTCAGATACGGTGCGTCTCATGGTCCAAGTTTGCCTTTATCACGTGAAACGTCGACTTAAACTTTTAAAACTAAAAAGACTCACACTTAACTTTTTGACACCCTTATTGCCTAAAAGAGGTGTAGTATGGGTGGAATAAGGGTGCTGGGAAGTAATTACGCCATTTTTATTAGGTTCCAGCACCCTAATTTGTAACTTTACACTCGTTTTGTGTGGGGAAAAGGGTGTTGACCGACTGCAACACCCATGGTTTTCTGTACGGTGTCGAAAGGGTGTGAAATAGGTGTACAGACGAAAAAAAAAAACAGTTGAGCTGGGGTCTACCGAGATTCTCCCGGTGTTGCTAAGTTTTGCTAGGTTTTGATAGGTTTTGTTATGATTTGTAGGGTTTTACGATGTTCTTGCTGGGCTGGGCTAATTGAGGAGGGTTGAGGCCCAGTTTATCCGGATTTTACAAAGCTGTTCCAGTGTCTCCCCCTCACTGAGAGCGGACTCAAAGGCGAAGCAAGCTAGAGTGACACCCAGCACAGCTGTTTCTCAAGCCTTGCAGCACGAGGGCAGGCTGCGCAATTTTTTGTGTTTTAGTATACCAAAAGGACTAGTACCTGTAAAATGATATAGTAAAAGGTCCGCATACGCATGCTCCCCTTGTGCTCACACTCCAGCAGGCGCTTAAGCCGGCTTCACTGTTATAATACCCTATCTGTGGTGGCGCACCCTTTACAGGCGGCGAAGTTCTTTTCCTTGGTATTTTTTTGCTAGCGCAACCGAACCTAGCTTAAAGGGACCCAGGAAAGCCTTTTGTAAAAGTTACAACAGGCCTTTATTGTCGCGTAGCACCAATATAGCGATTCAATGCCGTTGGAATTATTGATCTACATTCAGTATTAGCTGCGCCAGAAGCAATTAAGTGTACCTCTCCCCCCTTGCCGATCGATTCCTCCTCCCTCTCTGCTTCTTTCAAAGCAGCTGGAAACACTGGGAATAGCCGTGGGACATCGCGACGCTCGACTTCCGTTCTCCGCTAGCTACATTCCTGCGCCTAGGCACGCGTCAATCGCTGCAGACCCGCCTTTGCCTCGGGATCGCGCAGGAAGGAGGAAGAGCAACCGGAAGCCAATGGCAGTTACGTTGCCGGCGACCGACGATCGGCCGAATCAGGGGGGCGCCTCGCCGTTTCGTCAGCCGCGATCGCCGTTGCGTCAGCCGCGGTCGGCTCGCTGCGGCGTCGCGCTCATCGGCTGAGAAAGACGATCTTCAAAAATTGTTTACAAATTATCCGTACAACGGATGGGACTCACACGTGGCTCAAAAATCCCCGTTATGTTCTACCACCTGAATGCATCTGATTGCCACCTTCACAAAGCTTTTCTGGGTCCCTTTAAGCTTAAACAGCTCCGCTGGTAATAAATTATGCCAATTAATTATTTTTTTGAACATCGTCAGATAAAAAAAATCCCTGGGCTTGTAGAAAACATTCAGTGCACCCGTGTAAACGGGTATAAAATACCTCCAAAGTGAGGTGTCTTTTAGAGCCTTTTTCTTAGTTGGCGGTCTTTCGCGCCCCCCCCCCCCCCCCTTTTTTTTAGTTTTAAACACTCTAATTTGTAGCCTTACACCCTTGTGGGAAAAAGGGTGTTGAAATAATGACCACCCTTCTTGGTGGGTGTTAAAATGATGTTGAATAGGTGTTTGGTATTTAATAAAATTCCATGACTCATTGAACATAACAACCACCTCACGATTTACAAGTTCTTATTAATTGGCGTGCTGACTTGTATATGCTTACAGTAAAATGCATAATCCTAAAATTAGCGCTAAAATATCTGAATTTGGCGACAAGCCCACCGACTCTACTCTAGGACACTCCTCTGCTGGCTATAATAGAAAGTAAAGCAGATGTATTTCTATGCAAGTATGCACTCGCTCTCCCCATGCATTCCGTTGGTTTTCTTGCTCGATTCATTTGTGGTCCAAGTTTGCGTGTTAAATGGGTCTGTATGTCATGCTGCGTGCTCAGCCGATCAACATCGTCACGCGTACCTGCGCTGCCCCCACACCCATTTTAGGGTGTTAAGCAACCTTATACCCTTTTTAAGCCTTACAGCCTTTATTAGCCAAAACACGTTTTGAAGGTGTGCGGCATGGGAGAAAATTTTCACACCCTTTTGGCCGGAAAGGCTGTAACAAAGTTTAGTGTGTAATGACGAAGCGCGTACAAACAGACGTTTCCTGTAGAGGCTCAAACTCACAGGCTGCCCTTCGGCATTGGACGAAATGTTTCCTCAATTTTTCGTGTGACGTTGGCATAAAAAACCGAAAAAAAAGTTTCCTGTGTCTTACATGGCGCTGGTAAACATTTTGCGGCCGTTAAAGCAGTCAACGGGCTTTTTAATGTCGTGAAAGGAGTTGTTTGCTGGCTGGTTGGTGCATGGCTCACAAGTAAATAAAGCTGCGTGAAAAACGAGGACGAATACAAGGGGGAGACTGGACGAGGGCAGTCATTAAATGTCACGTATGATCTGCTAAGGGCGTTGCGATAGCCCCGTTCCCGCAGTCTCACGATTACAGATCCCACAGTGGTAGCACGGAGAGATTCCGACCTCTCAAAAGCTGCAGCAGTAGAGACGTCAGTCACGGTGGTGTTTAAACAGTTCAGTGCGTTGTGAAAGCGGAGCTGTGTACCACCCATGAGAGTAGGCTAGGTTCCCTTAACTCTAAATACACATACAAATGTAGGCGAGCACGGAAGTTGTTCATGTGCTAGCACATCCGACCCACAATCCGAAGTACGTGGATTTGGTTACCAGCTTTACTGGCGACTGGCTGTCCACACACAGTAAACCTTCGTTATATAACGAATTCTATTTATTTGAATCCTCGCTTTACCCGTAGTTTTTCTCAGTTTCGACCACGATATTCCATTTCGAGGTAGGTACAATCCCCGTTACCTCCGGTGCGATGCAAAACGTTGATAAAATGTGATGTGTCGCGACCCACCTTTGCGCCGACCCGAAAATACCAAATCCCCTTTATTTACAAAAATAATGTGCAGAATTGCTCTCAGAGAACGTTTCGCAATAAAAAAATTGCGAGTCTGGTTGATTGAGTGATTGAAGCCTTTATTGGAGGAAAGGGGAGGGTAGGAGTCTGAGCACGAGGAATGGGAAGTGAAGAGATGAGGAATTAGCAAATGTCTTCGTCAAACAACTGATAGTTTCTTTTAGCCCTCATTTTTCGTCCGTGATGTCAAGGCTCTTCTCGGGGTGGGTAGTCACCGCCGGACTACATTCATCTCGCAAGCCAACTCTGTATGCTATAAATTCTTAGTGCTTCAAAAAAGTTGATGTTGTGAGAATTCCGGCAGCCATATACAGACAACACTACAGCCAATATTATTACATACTCCCTACATCTTTTTTGAAATTTTGTAACTATACTCCTGGCACGGACACCAGGTCACACGGATTTCCGGTCGGGGAACCGAGCAGCACATGATGGTGCCAGAGAACACACTTCATTCCCTACCTCTTCTGCCGTCGTGCCTTTTAGGAACCCACGCCTGGAACTGGATGCTGGGCGCGTTCTACGCAAGATGATCCGAGTCCGGGAAAATTAGTGTGGCAATGCTGGGACTCGAGCGTGGGGCGTTTCCCCTAAAACCCACGATTCTACCCCTGGGCAAAATCTAGAGCTGCATGCGCACATGCAAAGCTGCGCTTGTACCCAGCAGGGAACAGAATCTCGCGTACCGACCACAGTGCATGGAAGTAAGCCGCTCCCGTTTTAAAGAAATACCACTGGTAACGAAGTCAGTTGGCTGTCCCAAGGACTTTGACGTAACGAAGGCTACTGCATGTACAAAATGTGAAATGAAATGTGGAAGCTTCGTGTAACTAGTTTCATTTATTTGGTACTATTAAAGACACGTCAGCAAAGATACGCAGACAAAGTGTGGGACGATGAAGTATATTTGTTATGAATACGCGTAACAACCCACAATTTAAATACTCGTCCCAACGCGGACCCAAATGGATATTGCTTGTAGGTAGCGTGCGTGCATCAGACACAGCGCGAATTCCTGCTTTTAGATTTCTTTTGGTGATGATTTACACTGTACCGCAGAGTGACACCTTAGCGCGACCTTCAGTGCAATCAGGGGGTCTTTTACACTGCTCAGGCTCACCTATCACACATCCTCACTGTCTCGTTTCTGCGCCTATTGACATTTTCTGATATCGGCGGCCACCTCCTATCTCTCGCCTTTGCTCATCGTGGAGGTCCTGCACTCGCATACACACAAACAGCCGCGCTCTCTCACTGCGCAGGTCAAGCCCATGCTGACATTACCCACCTTCTTTCTCGGGTATGGGCATGGCCTCCGTGACCAGCAACGGCGAGAGAGATGGAAAAGGCGCTGCGCCGATGGGGGGAATGAGTGATAGGAGGGGAAATAAAACAGCCTCATGCATACACGTTAAAAAGAACAAGCAAGATCCCCTTGGCCCGCTTGGTACCGCGAATAAACCGAATGAGACCTTCTTGAGCAGCTAGGAGAAATCTAGATCACATCGTCCCATAGTTTTTTAAAGTTTGCTTGTAGCCTTTAATTATAGTCTTGTGTGGTTTACTTAGGGAATAAGGCAACAATTTAAACAGGCAATGAAAATGGTAAATTTATTTAAAGCATTTGAACACATGTGCGCCGCACATTATGGCGCAGGTGAAACAAGGTGAGCAAAGGCAACAAAGTTAACGGCAACAACAACAAAGTAGCAATAAAATTAAACACAGCAGATACACCTCGAACGGACTCCTTCCAATCAGTAAATAATCGAATGGTAACCCAGCAGCACGCACTTCATTGGTAGAACGTCATAAAATTCATGCTTGAGTTTGCTAATGCAAGACAACATTTTTCAGAATGTTTAGGTGAAATTTTGATAGGAATACAAGGGAACCCATTATGGCTAAGTCTTGGAAGTGTTGCGTGGTTAGTCGCAAACTGAGACGTATAAAACTACCGGCTTCTGTGCTAGACTGATGAAGGTTACATCGGTATGGCGATGGGAGCCAGAAAAATGATAGATAATCGTAGCCAAACTCGTGGTTTATCGCAGACGTGGGTCCTTCGAGGAGAAGAGCCACACTATCTCCTTGGAGTGCCATGGCAGCAGCAATTGGCTGTCTCCAACGACATTCCCTCCTGGTGAAAATTTAATTTTACTTGCTCTCACGCCAATTAACACTGTTTCCCCGATAAAAGAGCACAAGCGCTCCTGTTTAGTGAACTCATGAACTGGCAGGGATAAAATGGCGACACACAAGTTCCTTACGATGCAATGGCATTGAGAAGGTGGCTAGCGGACAAAGTATGACGGGGCCAGACATCTCGTGCATACCACTTAAACAGAGAAGGTCTGTATTTGCATACTTCACTGTACAAAGAGCAAACATGCGGACGTACACGAGTTACACCTCTGTCACAAGGCACCGTGAACCGAATTCATTACTCGATATAGCATAAAAATTGAGAAACACCTAAAACAAAAAAATTCAGGTTACGGACAGCATTCGTACTACACCAGGACTAGGCTCAGCAAAACATCAATCATGCACTGAGATGCTGCGCCACGAAGAACGTCTTTCTGATTGTGGGATATTGTAGCAGGACGTTCAAACTCATTGCGTAATATTATCCTAAATTCTCGTTAGTTCTTCGACTCAGTATACATTGGGCAATCGTCCGATGCACACAAAAAAGCAACGAACAACTGCAGTAACCAGGACTTTATGGTAAGCCGGCAGAATTTCATGCACCACAAAGTTACGGGGGTGTCCAGTTAAAATGGCTTGCTGTTAATTGATTGATGGCAAGGTTTAACGCGCCGACGCAACGCAGGCGATGAGGCGCGCCGTAGTGAAGGGCTGCGGATCAATTTTGACCCCCTGGGGATCTTTAACGTGCGGCGAAATCTCGTACACACGGGCGTTTTCGCTTTTCGCCTCCACAAGAAAAGCGGCCGCCGCGGCCTGGAATCGAACCCGCGACCTCGCGCTCAGCAGCGCAACGCCTTAGCCACTTAGCTACCGCGGCGGGTAGGCTTGCTGTCCGGAAGTCTCAATGTGAGCAGTGCATCCACTTCTACAATAAAGAATTCCGCGGGACAGCCATCGACATGCCCTGTGAGGTACTTGAAATTCCCTGCTGGTTACTGTATCCCGGCAAAATTTGGAAAGGCAGCTTTCGCAGTGCAAATAAAGTGATCACGAATTTTAGGAATACACACATCTGAATAACTATAGAACTACAAGGGACATGCCTAATTCCATCTGTTTCTTCTTCGTCTGGCAGAATAAGCTGACCCCACAGACTTAGCTAACATCGCTTTGTTTCCGCTGAACATATTCTCTTTCTTTCACTTTAGAAGTGCTGATAGCCATGATACACTGGGAATTTTAAGCAAAACCTGACTTAGAACTGGGGCCAGTTATGTATATTCCTACGTTTTTTTAGAAATACTTCCACTATTTTAAGCGTGGGCAACAGGGTATTACATAATGCACGCATTAACCTCATATTCTAGTGTCGGAAGGTCACCTTTTCAAAACATGGCTGAGTGGTTGTCGGAAAAAATCGATCACATCATTACTAAACATTTACGTTGACGACAACGTCACACGAGTTCTCTGCATGGCATTCACTCTTCCACAATGCTTGCTCAGAGTTGCCGCCCTTTTACAGCAAAGAGAAGACAAGCGCTTTAGAGAAATGTCCAATCAATGAAGTCGGCGCCGGCAGCTCCATGAGTCAATACAACACTCGAGAAATATCTCGTTGAAAACTGGAATGCCCTGGTAAGTCCCAAACAGTGGTAGGGTGGACGTGGGAGGGGTGTTGTCACGACACTGTTAGGCACACCAACAGCACGGGAACCATTGCTTTGAGCAGCAGTGGCCACGACGAAGCGTGCACAGACGTCGACGCTGAATGGCCGCTTCCGAATCCGCCGGACGAGAATGAGGCGCCATGTGCCCGGTAGCTCCGCCCTCGGGATTCAGGCACGACATTCCTGTTGTCCTCAAGGATCATGTCGGCTGCCTTTTCGGCCATCATGATGACCGGCGCGTTCAAGTGGCCGGTGACCATCTCAGGTATGGCCGAAGTGTCCACCACGCGAAGGTTAGTTATTCCACCGCGAACCCTGGAAGTTTCGGAATGGGAGCAAGGCATGGAAGAGGAGGGTTAAACAATAGAAACTCCAACATTTGAGCCACCACGCGAAGGTTAGTTATTCCACCGCGAACCCTGGAAGTTTTGGAATGGGAGCAAGGCATGGAAGAGGAGGGTTAAACAAGAGAAACTCCAACATTTGACCTTTGCGGCTCAGTACCGATGCATAGGTGTATAGAGGACAGATTTGGTAACCGCATCGTAAGCACAGTCGTCTGTAACCACATAGACGTTTGAGAAGGAAGCATTTTTCTATTGGCTTTTAAAGACATATTAGTTTTTAACGACAGCTTACATCAGCTTGTAAAGTAGACACAACGAAATGCCCTCAGAGTTAATTTAGCAAGGAAAGGCATTAAGTTCTCGCCCAAAAAATAGAAGTTTCGCCTCTCCAAGGTTACACTTTCTACTGACCACGGAGGGAAATTGGAATCCGTTACGATTTCAGGGGTCCAGGAATCGGGTAATTTAAACTGGGATAACTAAGTCTATGCTTTTGATAAAAAAGGTGTGTACCAGACTAAAGCATGTTACACAAATCCAGTTTTGTTTTACCTGAACGCATAAATTTTTTTGCATAGAATGCCTTAAGTGTACACCACAGGAGATACGCCCATTTTGCCTGGGGATAAACTATAAAAAATTCGACACCCTATTTTCATTACAAAGAAGACCTTGCTGGAGTATTGCACGAGTGTTGTTTTTGCGCCCTACAACGTAATTGTTTGAACAACATCGCATCACTAGAGTGGACAATTCATATGACTACCATTAAGTGCGTTCATTTTGCCTAGCTGTAAATATAATGATCTGTACTTGACTGGCCTATTTAGAGTAAAGAAAACTGGTTCAGACGACACGCGTTTCCCTACAACACGGTCTGTGCCCACAACACACTGTAATTTTGCCTTGAAATCATTATCATACGTCCTTCGACAACAGTTACACAAAGTTGAAGCACAAAATATTAACAAGTTTCTTCTAGCAAAAAGTTTCTTCTAGTACGAAGAGAAGGAACCTTTTTGCCATCATGAGTAGGCTGATAACCAGCATATTTTTTATCTGGAAAATCATCTTTCCTAAAGGCATGTTTAGGGGCTAGTTGGTACAGTCTTGAATTCGATAATAACGTGCGCTGCATATTTGGACCCTATTACCCTATTAATGTACACTCACCATCGCATGCTTATAAATAACGATAAAGCTTTCAATAAACCAGTTGCTAGTTCCCCGTCCAAATATGCAGCTCACGTTATTATCGAATTCATCTTTCCTGTTCTTGATACGTGTATGCGCTAAGAGGTTACACAAATAAGAATGTATATTCTGTGCACAATGTTATAAGCCTCATTTCTTGTTCATATGTGCGCCAATCATTGTTGCTAGTGTAGGGTCATCCACCTAGCGCTGCTTGAGACGGCCCTATTCGCGGTTCGTTCATCATTTCTAATGAAAATAACATAAAGATGTGACTTGGTTTGAAAAAGTGATGCCCGAGAATTGCCATTGTTCACTAATGTACCACTTGGTGCTGGTTGGCGACCGGATGCTGAAGATTAAACATGAGCACAATTTTTTGACATGGACGAAGGAGCGCTTGAGTTGTGTACTCTGTTTCGTGCTTGTCACAAAATGTGCACTGCTCAAACTTCAGTACGAGGGCTTTCCATGAAGAGAAGGAACCTTTTTGCCATCATGAATAGGCTGATAACGAGCATATTTTTTATCGGTCAAGTTATATTTCCTGTTATATTTCCGAGGGCTTTGCATAAAATAATTCCCAGGTGCCGTTCCATGAATGACATATCTCCGGAAGAGAATGAACGATATGATACTAGAAAGTGCCACATTAATTTACGTTACCCTTCGTGCTCACAGGTAGAAACTGAGCACACTTAAAAACAGCGCGAAGACGATAATGAAAAATACAAACAGGAGCGTAGTTTTCCCGTATTCTCAATTTATACCAACCAGCCAAATATAGTGCCTTAGGAAGATTCATAGGGAGGGACCAGCGCACCTCATCCTGGGGTCGATGACGGCCCGGTCGTCGCTGCCCATACGGCAGGTGCCCGCCGGGTGGTAGGCCGTCTTGGGGAAGGCCAGCGCCAGGCACGCCCAGTACTCGTCGCTGTACTGCTCGTGCGCCTCGCAGCCCGGCATCACCTCCTTCCACACGCTACCCCCAATCTCGGCGAAAGCCTTGGTCTTGGTCAGGTTGTGGATGAACTTGAGGCCTGAAGGTAGTGCCGCATAAAGTTTGCACACGGAGAAAAATGTTTCGGGCTTCATTTCGTCGCGCGCAATGAGGGTCAGAGGGAATTACATTAACATGCCAAGTTATCAGGCTGGGCTATCAGTACTCGCCATTGGAGCACCCTTTCCAACTCACCAGGGTGCAACTTGGTGTCTACTTCCTCAAAATAGATGCCAAGTGGCTGAAAGTGGTTCTTGGTTTTATGACTTGACCTGAATCTTAAAGGCGCCAAAAAATAAAAACAGACCTCCGTCGTGTCCGAATTAGGATACAATAGACGCTGAAAGCCGCATAATACCCTGCATAGTCACAAATGCAAGAAAACCGTGAAAGTCCCACAAAAATTGGCCCGTGGTATTTATAAAACTATGCTTTTAACGTAATCCACTTATTTCATATGCAGAGGGTGTTTTTTGCTAGGAACACACGCTACTGGCGTATTTATCTCAATGTGTATTGGATGTGGCAGAAAGTAATGAACTGGCGGCTGAACGACACTGCATTGGAGTAGTTGGTGCTGATTCACACTTGATGCTCTGAGTGATAACAAAGGAGACAATATAAAATACAAACGACATACACTAGACGAACGTGTGATCTCCAGGTAGTGGGTTCGACCCCCACCCTCCTTGGGCGTGTTGTTTACTACACTATTTTGTAACGTTTAAAAATGATCGTCTTCAATCCAAAAACAGTTGAACTACTGCCTCTATAGTTTAATTAGCGCGTTTGACTTGAGGTTCTCCAAGTGAATGATCGAAATGGTCCATTTACTGGAGAATTGTTCACACCGAGGATGGAGTGATCCAGGTGGCCATGCGGCTACGCTGGCCATGCGGCAAGGGGGTCATGCAGGGTGGTCATGTGATCATTTGGGTTTAGATGGTCATACGGCCACGAAATTCGAGTCTTTTCTTGGAAACGCATATAAACAGGCGTACCTTAAGCAAGACAGAGTTACGTGAAGCAAACGGTTACCGCACCACAGTTCCCTCTGATTGCTTACGTCACTGTCACCGGAAAAATAAATCCATAGCGTATGCACATTGCACACACGAAAGTCAATTTTGTCAGCAAAATGACCTGTGTCCATTAAGAAATTAAACAAACCACACCACCCTATCCTCCTATTACCGAGCGATCGGAAAGTGAGTTGAACATTGTCGAGCTCGAATACCAAAAAGCCAAAGGCAGTGTGATGGCCTGCACCGCACCGCTCCAGAATAAGATGGCCGCACACTGCTCTCAACCTTCTCGCATACCCTGTTCTCTATTTTTTAAGGAATACACATTTTACAACAGCAGCAACAACTTTTGGGGTGTGCTAAACAAGACCCTGCCATTTAGTTAGAAGAGTAGCGGTTTCCCATAGTGGTATAAAACCGAGGGGAACTGTTACGGCAAACCTTTGCTATGTATAAACAACTAAAACAAGAGAATTCGTTCTTTGTCCTAGCAAATTTTGTTTTAAATATGCTTCTTTTACAATTAATAATGTAAAGTAAGCATGCTAACGATTTTATTTTGGGAGTTACTTTTCGCAGCCCGTAACGACTAATTCGTTTTCGAGTTTTTTTTTACAACGGGCCGTAAGTTAGGGAGAGACAGAACAGCCAACAAGACGTGATTCTCGTCATTTCTAACCAAGCAAAGAAACAATATTGAGCACTCTATGGGAAAAAAACCGCTGAGTACCTTCGACGATGACCTTGACGTCATCCGGGTGCGTGTAGTAGCCAGAGGTGACCACAGGAGGGTCGTCGGGGTCGGTTGAGCGGAGCCTCACGCTTCCTCGGGACTTGGGCCTCGCTACGAAAGGAATCAAGTTGACAGCCGGCTCTCCGCGGTGGGGCAAGATGTACTTGTCGTAGACCTGCAGCGAGAGCCAGTTGAGCACAGTGGTATAGTTACTGTGCGCTTTGCATGGGTACTGTGCCAAGGAGTTCCGTTAGTCTGTGCATAGAATGCGTATGAAGGTTGTGGTTGTAGATTAGAATGGAATGCTTAGGTCCTAGAATAAACCAAAGCCCCTGTCTTTAGAGGAAGATGGTTAGAACGCGAGGCTTGGTCCCATGCAGCCCGAGTAAAAGTCAAAGTCAAAGTCAAAGTCTAAAATCCAAAATGCCTCGACCTTGTCGAAATGGTGCGATCGGATAGACGTCGGCTTCATAACGCCAGAAACCCAGTTTTTATTCCGATCACGGGAAGCGTTTTTTTTAGGCGCTTGATGTGCCTTTGTAGAAATCCACCATCATCATTTTCCCTCCCAAGTGCGTTTTCGTGTAAAGTCGCCATCAGTAAGGCAAGCAAAGCTTTGCTTTAAAAAAATTCTTGCACTTAAGTTCGCACTTAAGTTCATGTGTGCGCGTTGGTACAGCACGGCATCCCAGTCGTCATCGCGACATGCTCCTTACTAAGTGGCGTACGGCCTACGCGGAGCGAAATGATGCATGGAATTAGGATCCCTGCAATTCTAAAAAAATAGCTTTGAGTTGCTTCACTTCTCACGTGCGTGACACCAGGGCGGTTGAGTATACACTGCGGCGCTTCGATGTAGTCTCGAACTCACCGCGGATGGTTCGCGGGTAGTCCGAGAATTCCCCGAAGACATTGGGATACATGGGAAAATCGAATGCCGGACTGCTTCTCGGGAGGTCCGCGGTGAGTCCGAGATTGCAAATTGAAGAGCCCCACTGGCTTATTTCTTCAGTGAGGAGTCTGGTCAAGAGTATTTTCTTGGTGGATAACGGTGATGAGTTTTTCAGAGGATTTAGGAGTGGATAGATCACTATACTCGACAAGAAGGTCGATAGTGGCGTATCACCCTATCCTCCAATTAGCAGTGTTCAGATAGAAGGGTACCGTCATCCGAATCAAAATAACGGATTAAGAGTATGCCCGATAAGTGACTGGAAGTCCACGGTAGAGGCCTTTGCCCTATGGTAGACATCAACACGGATATGATGATAATGTAAAATTAAGAATAAACGTGCGCACGTTTCGTTATATGTGTTCTCATCAATACCGTATGAAGACTATTAATCCTAAATTTTCTTTTCCTATGAAGGCCAAACTAATAAACCGATTGTTTCCTAAAGCACGAAAAAGACACAAATGTGCGCGGTTCATTCCACCAGCGTTGTTTGCGCTCACCATTCGTAAGATACAGTTCAACAAAGAAACCTCAGTTAGCTGCATGTACGTTACTAACTTTCACCGTTTCTCAATATCTATTATATCAGTCAATTTTACACCACCGGAATAATATTTACGTTAGGGGTTTTACTGCTGCCTGCCTTGAGCAATGTGCAATAAAAAATAGGAAAGTCTGAGTCAAACAGAACGTATACATAAATCTCCAAACACCGGCGTTATCGAGGCCTTTATTCGACATGAAGGAATACCCAGGAAGTAATTAGCTATCGCTGTCAATGGAAACTTGCAGAGGTAAGTTAATTTCTTGGACATCCCAGGAGGTGGTGGAAGCTTGTGATAGCTGCGCGTTTTCCGCGGACGGCTAATAGCACTAGACGCACGGGCGCAGCTTCCTGTTAGAACGACCACTCTTTTTAGTAGGCCCATGTTACTCTTACATCAAGCACTCCGGCGGTGCAGAAACATCGCAGCAATGCCCATGGAAACTTAAAACTGCCACGGGAATTTCTAGAGGTGTCGTAAACAATGCGGCGGAAATATGTTGCCCCAGCACATATCGAACGAGGTGAAGGTACTCCCTGGCTGTTCATTATAGGATGATTTATGATAGAGACGACGATGGTGACCATAGTGATGGGGATGACACGACGCACGAGTCTTTGCAGCGATTGAAACAGTGCTCAAGCCTTCTGTCCTGTGCGTTCAGATACCCATATTTCTTATTTTTGCTCTTTGCGTGATTCAAAATCTTTGTCTAACAAACCTCCTGCTTCATTCCCAGGCCGATGAGGAATGGCTCGGTGTAGGTGGAGGCAGGTGGGCCGGTGTTGAGCATGATCTCAATGTCTGGGAAGTCATCGTTCGGGTCCGCGTACTTCGTCTTGATGAAGGCGATGCCCTCGATACCTCCGGGAAGAGTCCACGGGCCTGAATGAAAAGTTTCAGAAATGCGCTGAAAAGTCTATAGAGAGAAACTTTTTAACAGCGTAGCTGTTGTAACTGGCCGTAATGTGTGGCGCGTAACGCGTAACGGGTAACGCGCTAAAGATGCCAAGAAAATGCCGAGCGCTTGTGAGCGCGTGCCTCGCGGCGACCGCCAACCACCAACGTCCCAAAAGTCGCGCCGTACTTTTTGGGGTTCTTTTGAAAAGGTTATTTGCTTACTTGCTCGGCCACACTCGGCCACCCTGTTCCACAACCATATTTCTTCGGTAACTTTCTCACGCATCGCGTCGCCGTTTGTACTCGTTGCCGTGTTGCCTAAAATTGGGTGTGAAGCGAGTGTAGGGCTGAGGAGGCGGCGAAAGTGGGTGGAATTGAGACGACGGTGGGGCAATTGAAAGGTGCGTCAGCTAGGCAGCGAATTTCCTCGCTGAGCGAGAGATATTAACCCCTAAAACATAGTGTATGGTGGGAAAACGAAAAAAAAAAAAAAATCCTTGTCCGGCTAACCCACTAAGACCCTGAAGCACGCTAGGCGCAGGTTTGTACTGTGCATGGAGGCGGCTCGTAAACGGCGTGCGAGAAACTTCGAATTGCGGGCGTCCGAAGGCGGCGCAAAATGAGGCAGAGGAATGCGATTGTAAGGCATTTTGAGGGCCCAGCGATGAGTGTTTTAGGAAGTTTTTTTTTTTACTGAAAAGTTCTTAGACAGCTGCGTGTAGGATGCTACTGTGTCTTCTGTCACCGGCAGTACGACTCGAAAACTCCCGGGGAAGATTGCTTCCTGCAAACTGTTGGATAACGCCGCAGGATATGCAACGTCACCATGAAGGGAATAATGGGACATCATGTTGGCAAAAAAAAAAGCTTTCCAAGTGAATTCCATTACGAAACCTTGACAGCGTCACCGTACGTAAGGCGGGTAGAAGAGTTCCCTTGGGGGATTTGCCAAGATGGGGGGTGTAAACCAACGCGAGTTCCACAAGTAAATTTGAAACTCATATCACGTCTAAGGGCCAAAAAAATAACATTTACAGAAGGGGTATGGCTGTGTGGGGAACAGCGCCAAAGATTCAAAATCGATTGACCGGTCAGTGTAGTTCCCACCGTGGGCTCTGCAGCTAGCTATTGCGTTACTGTCTGCCTTCGTGCTGAGAAATACTGCTCAAGTCGCAAGCTGCCGTCTGCACACGCATTTCACATATTTATTTGTTGTGGAAGGCACGCTAATATTTCGGGCATTATAATGTAAAGCGCTGCATGCCCAATTATCATACCCGGTTCCCTGGGAACACGAAATTAAAACAAAAATATTAAGTGCGAATGCACTTCTTAAGCGAGCCTGAATCGTCCGCCGCCGTAGTCCGCATAGCAACAGCTGCGGGTGCGCGCGCTCCTCGTCTTCCCTAGCAACGGGGGGAGATGGGCGCGCGCTGCCTGGCCGCTGACATGGCACATACCCACGTGGGGGATTGGCCAGGAATCGGGCGTGAAAAGGGCTAATGCACCCGCTTAAAGGAGTACTGACACGAAATTTCAAAGCTGAGATCCGCTCTAGCAATCAAGTACAATGACAACACAAATAGGTGTCTGTGAATAAATGCATCTTTCTTTCTTTGTAGTTGTGTGTGTGTGTGTGATCTCTCTTTCGCGAACATTACCGAACCGCGCAAATTCAACTCGTGCATTCGCACTTTCACATTCTTCCCCTCGGGGAAATGCGGGGAATTTTTATTGTGATTATTGCATAGGGCGCAATGTTACCGCTGTGGCCAGCTGTTAGAGTCCAGAACTCTAGAAAACGCAACAGAAATAGCTTGATGGTGCTAGAGCGAATTGAATTTGGTCTTATCCCACTGGGCCGAGTGTCTTCAAAAGAGCAGTCGATTTTTAGTTTTTCCCCCAAACATTTAAATTGCTACTGCTCACTAACTAGAGGTAGTTGATGGCACGACTTTTTAAGTTCAAAATTGCACCAACCGGGCCCCACGCAAACCTTTGATAAAAAATAATGGCCTCGAGAGCCACTTCAGTCAAATGTGCTGTTGGGCCAGTTGGCGCATTATCAATTAAGAAAATTGCGGTAACTGGACATACAGAGGAAGGAAGACAAACAATGTGCATTCTTTGTCTTCCTTTCTCTGTATGTCCAGTTAGCGCAATATTCTTAATCGATAGCCACGGTTCTACCTTAAGAGAGGCTGTCCCAGTGAAAAGCTCCGAGGGCACCTAAGCAGTTTTGATAGGTTGTGATTAAGAACATACAATGGACAATGTAACGCTGCTGACAGTCCAATTAAGCTCTCTGCGCTGCGTGCTGATATCCAGCTAGTTTAACCAGAGGCATCCTCCGCTTTAGCACGTTGCATGTCGGCTTGGTCCTTTTATTTGTTTTATTAGTGGCGTCTTTCCCAATCCTACTTTCCATTCCCTACCCACAGGGCTTTATAGCCTCCTCCCTTAAATAAAGTCATTCATTCATTCATTCATTTCTTGCAGAATGCGCCATGGAACACATCACGTAGAGTGGGAGCGCTTATCTCGTGGTTTTTTTTCAGACAAGTGGAGGGAAACGACGCCCCTGCAAACGAACCTGGGATCCTTTCCTTAGCGTTTGTTTTCGGAGGCTCACGTCATAGAACGCGCTCCAGCCAATAGTCATCATCATCATCATCATCACCAGCCTATCTACGCCCACTGCAGGGCAAAGGCCTCTCCCATTATTCTCCAATTACCTCGGTCCTGTGCCAACTGTGACCAATTTATCCCCGCAAACTTCTTGATCTCATCTGCCCATCTAACTTTCTGCCGCCCCCTGCAACGCTTGCCTTCTCTAGGGATCCACTCTGTTACCATTAATGACCAGCGGTTATCTTGCCTTCGCATTACATGCCCTGTCCACGTTCATTGGCTATTGGCTGGCTGGGGGGGCCAGCCAATAGTAACTCAGAATAATGCTAAAAACGCCCCACAACTCTGACTGGCTTTTTCGCTCAATTGGAAATTGAATGCTTTTGCTTCAATATAGATTTTGGCGCCTCTTTTTCGTGGTTCATTTCAGGTTAGCGTGAAGAGGAAAGCTGCGCCGTCCGCGGGCTCGTACTTGCCGCTGCCGTCTTACCGGTGTTGTATCGGTAGTAGTCGATCGCCCCGCGGATCCCGGTGAAGCCCTCGCCGAGACTGGAGTTGAGGTGCACCAGGGAACCGGCCGCCAAGGCGTGGTCTTGCAGGTTATCGCCCACGGGAAGGTCAGCGATCACCGGGATCTGTGGTGGCCCAGAAACAGTTACACTCCATCAGCACATTCGTGAGTCTTTATTACTCGCTGGTAGGCCTACATCATAAAATGATTTACAACCTTAAGGATGTAAATCACTCTCTAGAACTAGCACGTACCTAACACCCTAGCAAGAAACACAAAGGAAAACACCCTTTAGGGTGTCCTGTCGTTTGCAAGACCCGTACGCCCGTACAAAAACACAAGTATTGGACGTTCTGTGTATAGGGAAATATAGGAATACGGAATTCATACAGGGTATTACGCACCCAGACGTAACCATGCAGATAATCTTTCCAAGAACGAAAGAATACAATGATTTGTCAGAACAGAAATGTTCGATATGGTTTTCGTATTTGTGCCTTAATGATAACGCGAAATACGCCACCATAAGTTTTCCGTGTATTCAGTATAAATACGGAATTCATACTGACAATGATTTGGCATTTTTGGCGGTTGTAGAGAGCTAAAACCAGTGGCAAATTTTTTTAACATGATATCGTGCCCTATTATCATGTGTTGCGGACACATATCCTCGTTTTATTCTGGCAATGCATCAGCAAAGGTACAAATGTCGTATTCCCATAATTCCATATACACGGAACGTTTCAAGACGGAAGGACGTTTTTCTAGTAATTACACGCTTTCAAAGGGTGTTTTTATTTGTTTTTTGATAAGGTGTGAGTATGTTCGCTATGGACAAAAAAAAGGTGCAAATTATATTACTGTGTAAGAAACTAGAAACGCCTTTCTGAGCTCTACACGCTCCATTTCCTCAACAGAGACCAAGTTAGCGGAAATAAAATAACAAATGGGAGCAGCTAGGGTCCTTTGTACGTTTATAAGTAGTCTGCTCTGGAATAGGAGGCACGTAAAAATGTACTAACCTTCATCTGCTCGAGGTGCTCCTTATGTCCGATGCCGGACAGCATCAGCAGCTTGGGGGTGTTGATGACTCCGGCGGATACAATGACCTCCTTGGTGGCATGCACGGTATACTTGCGCTGGTCCTTCTTGAACGACACGCCCACGGCCCGCTTGCCGTCGAAGAGAATCTGAAAGGTCAACGTCGTTCATTAGACTACCACGCAGAATATACCACAGGGTTGAATTCCAAACGCGAATTTTGCAGCCATTCGCACACGACGCACGTCCCACACTCACGGTAACGTTGTACAAAGTTCACATTCATGTCCCCAAAAACTGACACGGCGCCGACCTTATGTGTTTGGTTCTTAGGAATCTAGAATGGCTGTTCTTGTTTGCGAACTTTGAATGCACAAGAGGAACATCACCGTGACTTCCCTCTTGCTGATCACTGTTTATTCGATGTCGTACGGCCAAATTCATAGTTTTCATGATTTGTTTCTTTGATGCGCTCTCATATTCGGTTTATTTTGTTCAACTGATGTTCGAAACTGGAAAAAACGAAGTTGCAGAGAGGGGATCCTTTTCTTCTGTTTTCTTTTCTTTTGCTATCAGGAATAGTCAGATAGCGGTTATCATTTTGTTTTCGTGTGTGCGAGTTCAATAGTGTTCCCCGTTGCGTTTGTTATGTGAATGGTGTATTAGGTTACACGAATGAAAATGTATACTGCGTGTGAATATGTATCCCTTTACTTTTCTGTTAAAATCTGCGCCGATCATTGCTGCCAGTACTGGGCCAGCCACCTCGTCAAGCTGCTTGAAACAGCAGCTTTTTGTGATTGGCTCATGCTGTGTAACAAAAGGAAAATAAAGACGTCATGATGATGATGATGATGATGATGATGATAGTTACTGCTTATAGACCATGTGTGACACATGTTAATGTACACCGAGCAGTTTTATATGAAGGTGGGCATATCAAGAACCTTGCAGAACCATTCCCAAGGACGTGCGTTCGATTCCCGGCCACGGCGGCCGCTTTTCTGATGGAAGCGAAAAGCAAAAACTCCCGTATGTACGAGATTTCGGCTCACGTTAAGATCCTTAAATGGTCAAAATTAATCCGGAGCCCTCCCCTACGGCACGCCACATCGCCTGCGTTGCGCCGGCGCGTTCAAATGCCACAATTATTAATAAATTAATTATTAATTAATTAATAATTTAAATAATGAATCATTATGTGGACAAACTTTTTCATGATCATAAGGGCTTGAGTGTTGAAATACTACGGAAACTTCTTATACACTCTTGCGATTTTGTGTAATTATATGTAAATAGTATCTGTTCATATGGTTAATAAGAATGCCTTCTATCTCACTATGGCCTTATGGAATCAGATTAAACTTGGTACAGCAAATGAAGCAAGGTTACGACGGCACTAGACATACGTTGCTGATAGCTTGAAAGGTTTTGGCTAATTGGCCGTAAAAGTAATGGCATTACCGAGGATGCTGGTAATGATATAGCCATGGCCGAACGGAAACCGTCAAAAATTACTCGCGGAAGTGGAATGCCTGCCACGCTTACTTTGAGCCTGCCGCAATGATGTCCTCCACGGCAACGTGGAAGTAACATCACGTGGTACCCCTTTGTCTTTTGCGAAGCATCACTATTTGACCATAACGGCATGTCGGATTAATGTGGGAACAATTTTGGCAAGGGGAAACTCCGATATGCAACCCATGTATATTGCTCTTACTACGTTCTAGCAGTTCTCATTGTCTGCAGTGCGAACGAAAATCTCTAAAGCCTACTAGAAAAAAAAACTGTTTATTAAGAAAACGATGATGATGATTAGAGGCCCTCCCTTTGTATCGGGACGTCGGTTGTCACCGACCGACTCGCCTGTGTTATTATACTTATTTGTCCTGCCCTTCACTAACCTAATAGGTTAGCCCCCCTACCGCAATGTATTAAACTGGGAAATGGGAAATTAAATGGGAAAGCAGCAGCACATGCTCTGCAACACATATCTGGAAGCGATGCGGGTTCACTGTGGTGACATAATTGTACATGGTTTACTATAGGTACTAAAAGACGGTGACTGAGTAACACAACTCGGGCTCCGCACAAGGGCATTGCTGGCCGTAAAATACCGCAAACTTGACTGGTTGGACAAGCGCTGATAACTACCTTCACACCATTACATCCTTATCAAAAGGACGGTATCACGGCAGACTCTCTTCTGCTGCTTGGGGTAGCATTCAGGGCCCGCAAATTTAATTGGTTTCGAAATCAGCCGAAATGACGGTGGGCCGGAATGAGGACGAAAAAAAAAAAAAACAGGCTGACCTTGGTTGCCTTGGAGAAGAGAGACACGTGCAGGTTCTTGCGTCCTTTCTTGCCCTGTATGGGAAGCACGAAGGCCTTGGCCGTCGACCACCGCTCCTTTCCCCGCACCGTGAACTGGTTGGCCATGAATCCTGCGGGTGCGGGAATCCACACATGGCTGGGCTGTTTTTCAATTATTTCTAAAAATCAGCCGCTTATCTATACGCTTCGCTGTAGATTTTTTCGAAAGGCAATATTCTTCGTATACCCCTGCCACGTAACTGCATCTGCTATCTCCCCCACCCAGCTCAGCTCTCACTCTCTTCCCCTCCCGTCTTGGTCCGCCAATGATAAACGTAGCAAACGTTTCCTCAATTCAATCCAATTTTTTGTGTTCGCACTGCTGACGCGTCATCTGTTGGCAACTTTTGTTCCTGTTCGTCTTGGCGTGTGGGTCTCAAGCTTGAACGCAATCACTTCTTTGTATTTTTCGGGCAAAATTTTGTTTTTAAAGCGTTTTAAAGTCTGTTGGAAGAATCAAGCGCAGGTATATTTTAAATTAAAAACCACTGCTATCAGTTACGTAGGTTTTGTTTGCCTCAAATATGCTTAATGTATTTTTTTTTTGCTGAACAATGTGCACAAGTGGGACGTATATACAAGATTTGGTAATTCGGAAAGGCTTAGCTTATCTATACTGCTTGTTCAAGTATCCTTTTTTACTTTTGGCCGTGCGGCTGAACCTAGTGCCAGACAGACAGACAGACAGACAGACAGACAGACAGACAGACAGACAGACAGACAGACAGACAGACAGACAGACAGACAGAAAAACCAAATTTTTGCGTTTAAGTAGCTCAAGAAAGACTATTGTCTTTAAAATCGAATAACAGCACAGATTGTGCGCGGCGAAGACAGATGAGTAAGCGAAGCAGCGTGCAGGCAGAAACTGTAAGTCGGAAAGATTGATGGGAAAGGTTCACATCTAGCCGCTTCGGAATACTCAGAGGATGAAGCAACCATTCAGGGGTTGCTTCATCGCTCGTGAGGGCTCTAATACTGAAGTGGGCGACCAACCCCGCCCGGTAAGAGAAGGCATGTGGTGTCTCGGAGACCTCAGACACCACATGCCTTTCGTAATTTTTTGAAGTGTTCAAGTGACCATAATACAGACACGAAGTCACCTCCATCGCCTTTCTAGAGGTTGGGTGAGATTCGTCGAAAGTGTATCCTGATGCCAAACTCACCCGTCTGGTGAGCCCCGTTGTGGTCGTTGATCTCGAATCCCAGCTCTTTTCCGCCTTCGAGAAACGCGTGCAGAGCGGGCGTCTGGAACTGTGTGGAGCTCACGGTCAGTTCGCCGCCCGTGCCGTGGTAGCCTGCATCAAGAGGAAACGGCATCAGGGTCAGTTTCACGGAGTTAACTTAGATCGGTATTTCGGAATTTTACGTGCCAAAGGTATACGTAATATATGAGGCACGCCGTAGTGAATGGCAAACCTATTAGTTTCAAACACCCTCGGAGTTTGCCGAAGTCTCGCAAAAGCAGCTTTCGTAATTTGTGTGACGTAAATAAAATAAAAACCCAGCAACCCCTGCCGAGCCCCCCACCCATCATTATCGTCATCACCCCCCCACCATCATCATCATCATCCGCATCAGCTAAGTAGCTTCAGTTATGTGGGGCACGAGAAGTGAGTGGATTGACAGATAAGCAGAGGGAGCACAGAGTACTCTAAAAAGGAAACAGCCCTATGGAGCCTCTGCGAAATGAAATAAATGTTTTATTGCGCTGTCTCCGTCCATTTCCCGTACGGCGTCGGCCTGGTAATTGTGTCGGTTCACAAAATGCTCATTTCTATTTTTCTTTAGTCCCTTCTTTTTATTACACCCCCGTACCGTTAAGGGGGGGAGTGTACCTCAATCAGTACTCAGCCAATCGTCGTTAAACTTTCCGGTGTTCTTTCCGAATCGCTGTAAGTGCGCGCATCGGAATTTATTTCTCTCATGAGTAAAAAAAACTGCTAAATTGAATTCAATACAGCGCTAACAAATGTAGCATGGAAGGACAACGCATGGGGCCGTGTATTGTCGTTTCTTGTCCCGTTCGTTAGCGCTGTTTTGAATCCACTTCAGTACGAACCAGCTAACCCAAATCAGTGTGTTAAATAAAAAGAACGACTACTGATTTGCATAGCGGACTTCGCTTCTGATTTCTTGATGGTCGACATCAGCACTCCTTGCAATATCTCGCATGACAGCGCTAAAATTCTTCTGATGCCCGACAGTTCCCCTGCAGTCTGCTGTGGGGCAGGTTATATTGCATTTTGAATGCGACAGCGCGCACCGGCACTGGAAAACCCACATCTTCGCTCTGCCTCACAGTTTCTTGATGTAGCGAGCCAAAATTTGGAAGAGAAAAAAAAAAAACGCGACGTTTGCTCCGATTCATGGAGCACAAGTCGTTCGTTCGTTCGTTCGTTCAAACCAGTTCACGTAGACCTACCTCACCATAAAATAAAACAGCACCACAGTGAAGCATTGCTGAGGGGCATATCCAGACGATCGAAATGATACCAGGTTAATTTTGGCTATAGGTCCAGCGGGGCGGTATATGGCGCCTGCTTGCGGACACTCGCCGAATGACGGGTGGGAGGACTAGCAGAGCGAGAGTGCCCAGCCCAAAAAGCAGATACCCAGCACGCATAACCTCTTGATATCGCACATTGATGTCAACGAAAGTGAGGGGAGGCTGTTAGGAACACTATAGCTTTCATCCTCACTAGGTCAAAACTGACTAACGAGTGGTGTCATTACCAAGCTTATCGTCATTTCGGCCATTGAAGCTCACACGCGCATTGATTGATTGATTGATTGTAGGCTTTTACGTACCAAAGCTACACGGGTTATGAGGCGCATCGTAGTTTGGGGCTCCGGAATAATTTTGACCACCAGGGGATATTTAACGTGCGCCGAAATTTCGAACGCACGCGCGTTTTTTGCTTTTCGCCTCCATCAGAAAAGCCGCCGCCACGGCCGGGAATCGAACCCGCGCCCTTGGGCTCATCAGCACAACGCCGTGGGCACAGAGCCACCGCGGCGGGTATGCAGTGGTAGCTTAGTTAACAGAAACAAGTCGTTCGAAATCTACGTGGTGGCTGTGGCGTAAGGCCGACCGCATTTTTCCGAGTAATTTCAAAGAATCCAAGCCAATTTCCAGTAAATAATTTCATTCTCCAAATTTGCCACATAATAAACGTTTACTCTTCCTCTACGTAATTCCAAAAAGGACAATTAAATTGTGAGTAATTTCAAGTAATGTCAAGCAATTCCAAGTAATGTCAGGTAATTCCGAATAATTTTAACCAATTCAAATTATATCCCAATAAATTTCAAGTAGTTACACGTAATTCCAAGCGAGTACAAGTTCTGCGTGAGACAAAGGGAGGCGCACCTTCCTCGGCGAGGCTGGCGTTGGTGTTGTCCTCGGACTTCTTGAAGTAGGGCAGCACTTCGTCGTACGACCAACCGGTGGCGCCCCCTTTCGCCCAGTTGTCGTAGTCGCGCCGGTTGCCCCGGTTGTAAATCATGTAGTTGAGCACGCTGCCGCCGCCAAGGACTTTGCCCTGTATCCACAGGTCCCTCTGCAAAGGAGACGACGGACAACTTTAGTCCTCATTCGGAAGTGCATGGGAAGCCGCAAATATAGCCCCTTCAGTATTGACAAGGGTTAGTTGTTCAATAACCTTGATGGTAGCCATTGCTTGAGAACAACCGCAATGGCGGTTTGCAATTATGGAGTTTTCGTGTCAAGGCAGACAGCCTTGGTAGTAAAAAGGCCAACACGAGATGTGGTATACACACTGGCAAAAAAAAAAAAAAATCAAATGTCTTGTTAAGAACAAAGATCTGTAAACTATTGCGTGTCACACGAATAGCTGTTGACGTTAAAAAAAGTTGCGTTAGAGGGAGCAGCTATCGCCAAGGTGTCTGCGTGTGCGGCTTGCATGCATACGAATTTGCGTGCTGCAGCCAGAATATTGTAAGCTGAGTGCGCGTCATTGTGGGCATGGTGCGCGGGGTGTACCTGGCAAGTACGTTTCCCTTGTCGCGCTCGAAAAAAACCCAGAAAAACTCTGCCCATGCAGTTTTAACGCCAACAAATCACCATTTATATACATTGAGCATTAACGGCTAGCTGGACATGGACGTGCATTTAAAGAAGCAGGGTATGTTATACGCAGTATCTTTTAAGTATGCCGAAAATTACGAAATAAACAGCGGTTGAGTCATCGAGTTAAGCGGATTTATTTGTATGCGTTGGTGGGAATTGCATAACCCGATGCTTTAAATGCACATCTGATGTGCAGCCGCTGAGTTACCCGTACTCATGGAATGGGCGCACCACCGCTAGCTCCACGTTGTACTTTTCCCCCTAACACGCGAATTATTCCTTTTTCCTGTACTGACGCTACGAACTACCATTGCGGCGAAAGGTATTCTTGTAGCGCAAACCCGCTGGCTCGCGGCTCTTTCATGCAGCAGGTGCATGCCGTGCAGAGAAGACGCTCTGTGGAACAACGGGATGAGGTAGTGTCGCTTTACAAATTGAAATTTTTTTTTCTCTGCTAAAACAAAAACTGTTCTGATTAAACTTTCTGAAATAAACTGCGATCACTGGTACTAGTGAATGGCACGCATTTGATATTTTTGCTACGAGCACAACAATGCGCAATTTCAAGGTGAATATGGGCCATAAGGGAGATTTTCCCAAGTTTGACAAACGTTTTCTCGCACATTTAATCTTTTTTCAGTGTAAATATAGTTTTTACATATTTTCCACAATGCTGAGATACAGGTACAAATGCTTCATTGGCTGAGAGAATGTGCCTGTGTTTGCTAAAAATGTTTGAAAATGCTCGCCATTGTGTATTTTCTGAATGGCGTAATCACAGCAAAGAAAAGGAAAAATATTTAAAAAATTCGGCATACATAAGCCCAGGGCCTCGACATGATGTTCACAAAAAATGGTGGCCATTGTAACAGAATTTACTTTTTCATGAATTTTTTCACAGACGTAAGTTTGCTTGAAACCCTGGAGATAAAAGGGCCGCTAGAAACAGAACAAAATTTTTTTGGACAAAAACACTTTCAGGGAGCATTGTGGGCCATGCGAGGATGACTCACAATTTTTACTGAGCCAATCCGTGATGGTCGATTTTACGGCTGGGACGTTTGGCATGGAATGACCCAAATAAGCATTGTTCGTATCACTCTACTGACATAGTTGCGAACCATCCGTTTACATGCGCAATGTTTTGCTTATATATGTACGCGAGCAACAAGAACAGACACTTCATGAGAAGTTTTCTTTTTCTTTTCTCTGAAGAAGATTGCCTAAAAAAGGCGTATTTGTAACTACCTAATCCCTTCCTTCGCTCAAAGTGCGTCCAATCGATCGTAAAACCTCCAAAGACACAAACAGCGAAGAAAGAACGAACGAACTACTACCGGACTAGGATGTCCACCCAGTGCCTAAGTAGGCCTCAAAGCAATAATAAAAAAACGTTTTCTAAATGCATACAAACGATCTAAATGCACACCGATACCGTTACCGATACGGATACGTGGTTTATGGTATAAAGGTATACTGCTGTACTCCTTCATGATCGATGTGTGCACCATTGCTTTGTCGAGATTTTCAAGAAAACGTTTTGACACAGTAGAATCCCAGTTTCACGCACGCACCTTGTGTTCAGAGATCTTATCAGAGCTTTTCGGTCGACCAACCGATCTCTGGGGAAGCGCATTAGTTTTTTGACAGGATAGCATTGGTCCCACTAAGAACGCTTTCGCTTTAAAAGCTACAGCGTCAAAGGTGGCAAGTCGAAAGCTAACTTCGGGGATCAAGAAAACCCACAAAATATTTTGTGTTTAAAGAACGTTGTCACAAACAACATGCAACGTAGAAGCATACTTCTGTATACGGCAAGAGTAGCGTACGCAACGCTAAAAACGCAGACCTACTACCTACAGGGCAAAAACAGAGATTAACAAATTACGAAGGGTATTCTTGAACTTTCAAACTTACAAAGTATTTGTAGAGAAAGCAAAACTCGAGGCGGGCACTTTAGACAGGCTAGACGGGCAGTAAAACCTGAACAAGCTCTCCGGAAAAACTGTTGAGGCTATTCAAACATGGTAAAGCGTGTTGTTGGGCTAGTTGGTGCCTCATTTCAAGGGTTGAAAAAACTGCGCGTAAAAGACAAGACAATAAGAAAGGGACAGGACGGGCGCCCGCGGCTTGTCCCTTCCTTATTTTCTTTTCTTTTACGCGCAGTTTTTTCAACCCTTGAAATATTCGAGCGTTGTGAAGTCCCTGTGGTTCAAGATATTCCTTTTATGTCATTTTTCATTATTTTTTGCCATTAGTATAGTAAGCCTATCATTGTTGTGTTATTTCTTTGCCATTAGTAAGAGCATCATTGTTGTGTTATTTCTTTTTCATTTTTGGCCTGTATTAGGAGTTTTTATTTCACATGTTGTGTATGAGTATACACCCTCGATTGTTTGTTTCGAACCGTTTCCTTTGTGCCTATCTTGTATTTTATTGTAAGGAGCTGCAGCCAACGCGAGAGACGACACAGAAGAAGCGTCGGCACCACACGCAAACGAAGTTCACATCAGTTTGACTGCCTCCAGTGAATCACGTAAAGCGCCTGGGTCCCGTCACCCGACACCTAGTACGATCGCCGTGGGCGCCTTTGAAACGGCCTCCGGGGTTCGGGGAGGCCCATTCGAAGAGCGTCTGTTGCCCGAGGACGCCGGCGCACGAGTGTTATGTCTGTGCTGCGACCTGCGAGGTCAGTGTGTGTGTGTATTGTGCGCGCAGTGAGTGAACGCTAGGAAATGAACACGACGTTCCCACGCCGCGCCTGCTCCGAAAAGGACGCTTGCGTTGCGGTGGATGCCTGTAGCCACCCTCCCCATTCTTTTATACGTATACGTCTTTTTCCTTCTCTCGAGATTATCCAAATAAACGCAGTCTGGAAACGGAACCCAATGTAGACGCATCTTCTGTTTTAGGCTCCTGGACGCGTGGCCTCGCCACCCCGTAACGATACGTGCAGTAGAGTGGTAACTTGTTTCCGACTTGATTATGCCCCTAAGCAAGTTATGAGCAAGCGCGTAAGAAAGAGAAGATGAACAGCAGCCTACTGGTATTACGGGTCAAACAGAAATTACTGTCCTTGATTCACTTTGTTAGCGTGGCGGCGGTGCCGATACGCGTATCTCTGGTTTTCGCCCACACTGTTTGAGTAGTGGGGAGTTTTACACTAAAATTAACCCTTGCTCTCAATGTTAAAGAAAGGGTGCTGAACTTTAACAATTTATGCACATATTTACTCCACCAGAATGGCATCAAATACACGAGAACGTTTATTACGGAATTGATTGATTTGATTTGATTATGAGGTTCAACGCGCCGACGCTACACAGGCGATGAGGCGCGCCGAAGTGAAGGGCTCCGGAATAATTTTCACCACCTGGGGATGTTTAACATGCGTCGAAATCTCGTACACACGGGCGTTTTCGCTTTTCTCCTCCATCACAAAAGCGGCCGCCGCAGCCGGGAATCGAGCCCGCGTCCTCGTGCTCAGCAGCACGACGCCTTAGCCACTGAGCCATCGCGGCGGGTGTTTATTACAAGATACAGGAGAACGCCAGATTCAGTACACCCACCGAATCGCCCTTCGCAGCAAGTTCTAGTATATAGGTCAAGGTCAGCATAGACTATTTCAGGAGAAGGGGTCGAGCCAGAAATAAACCGTTTCTCTCTCTCTCTCTCTCTCTCTCTCTCTCTCTCTCTCTCTCTCTCTCTCTCTCTCTCTCTCTCTCTCTCTCTCTCTCTCTCTCTCTCGAACCAAATACTTATCCCAAAAAAATGTTCGCTCCCCCCCCCCGCGTTCCTTTTATTGTTCAGCTGGTAGGCAGCTGCATTTGCAACAATAAATACAGAATCCAAAAATGTCCCCGCGCATACTTCCAGGAAAAATCAGCGCTTTAAATTCTAGGAGCCCTCCTAGAGTAACTAAACGCCCCCCCCCCCCCCCAACGCCCCCTTAAATCGAAAGTTTATTGTCCACGATTCAATGAAAATTTAGAAACCGCGTGCTTTGTCGGAGAGGAATCCCCCTCGCTTCTTGAATGAGCTTTCACGTTGTCGCGAAGCGGAGATCTCTTGATGTTTTCTGGTTGTTTTTTAAGTTCTGCCCGCAGCCAGGGCTCTTCCTCCAAAGTGTTGTGTTTGAAAGCGCTTCGGACGCGGCTGGGCTCTGGCCCTTTTTTCTGAGAAACGGCTGCGGCGCGTGTGTCTGCCCGTCGGCCGACCGGGAGACGACGGCTGTTGGGGTAAGCGAACCCTCGCCTCGGTTTCTGTTACCACACACACTGGCGTCTCCGACCCCCCGTTGCGCGCCTACGCGGGCCGCTGAGTTCCTCCGACGACCTTCCCTTTTCCCCTGTTTACTTTAGTGCGTTTTGTCTAACTACTTGCTCTACGCCCGTAATTCTCCAAGCGCGCGTTTTCGAGTCGAAACCTTGTGTCTGTGTTTTTGGTCCTTTTCGCTTTGGCGGGGACATGTCTGATTGGAGCTTAGAAGCGTCTTCCTGATTGGCTGCGGGTGGGCCTTAGCCTTTTCCCACCCGGTCCGCACACGCTAGGATGCGCTTTTTCCCCCAATGCGTCCCCCCAAAGCAAATATAACGCGGCCCCTCTGGGGAGCGAGAGGGCGGGCAACACCAGGAGAGCCGCTTGCTGCCGATCGTCGGGGCCAGACGCCGGGAGCCCTTCGCCCGCCAACCATGTTTCGTTAAGTACTCTGAATCTTTTGACTGTCTATTTCATCTATGTAATAAGTGTAATTGTGCCAAGTTCGTCTGTGCTAAATGTAATCAATGCTACCCGTAAAGTAAACAAGTTAACCTTTAAAACTTCTTCGACGTCTCGACTTTTTCCTTCCGATCTTCATGCTACAGTAGCGGCAGTATGTAACCAAAATACTACGTTACAACGTCAAGACGACGCTGAGATTGGACAAGGAAACATGGCAAGTCCTGTCTAGCGACCACCAGTTTTTCACACTTCAGAGAATAAGAATTTCTGACGTTAGATACACGTCCGCTTATGGCGTTGTACTTGATAAATCCGATTCGGCAATGTTTCGATGTCTTTTTTAAAACAGTCCAGATTATGGGGTTTGATGTGCCGAAGCTTCAACTGAGGTATGAGGAGCGTCGTAGCGGATGACTTCGGATTATTTTTGACCTCCTGGGGATCCTTAGCCTGCGCTGAAACCTCGACATACGGGAGTTTGCTATTTTCACCTGGCACCTGCACCTGAAAAGCGGCCACCGTGGCCGTGAATCGAACCCACGTCCTTTGCCACTGAGCCACCGCGGCGGGTCCTTTTTAAAATGAAGCTTGATACCTTACATGATGCCCTGCTCCTAGGACGACAGCGCTACGGGCCACATACTTTTATGAAAAAAAATGGGCGAACCAGTGGAACCGAATAACAAGCATGAAAGCGTGCCGAGAAGGGAATGTCTGTGCTTACCTAACCGGATCATATCGCATTCATCGAGATAAAGACACACATTACGGCAAACGGAATTACGTAGCCAAGACATCGCATTAGTTCTGAAGCCTATACCTCCTGATTTCTGTCTATACACCCAACACTAGCCGAATGCATTGAGGCTGGAAGCAAGGGCGTAGCCAGGGGAGTGTTTCGGTCTCAGAACATCCCCAAAATTTTCTGAATGATGCATCCGCTCCCTCCGCCCTTCTTTCTGCCTTTCTTGCCCACGCCATTTACACAACGCGTCGATGTATTAGAATGCAAAAGCGAAGACACGAAAAGTACCGGTTTGTTTACAAAAATCGTTCCTGTGAGTCCTGTGCACTCGTGTTTTTCATGTATCTAATGCAGAGAACAAAAATAACGTTTCGTCTTTATGAAACAGAAAAAAAATGACTAAGAAAGAAATTTTTTCACCGGTGGTGTATAACACATCCCGAAACATATGTCTGGCTACGCTACTGCATGCTGGAAGGGTACATATTATTCTACGCAATCGTGTAGATTATCCGTACGACGCTTGCAGGGCAATCGCGGCTCGGTGTAAACTTGTGGAACGCCAAACAAGGGCAGGAGCGTGCCGTGGGAGGCGACCTCAGCGCCGCATTCATTCAGTGACCTTGATAAAACGAACATTTACCCCCGCGTGAACAAAGGGTGCCCGAGGCAACCGAAAAACAGGAGCTTTATCCCCACTTATCATAATAAAACGACTCTAGAGAAAATGTTATGGTGTTTCTGCACATGCTCTTTGCGCGTTTAAGTGGCGTACATATTTTCATCCCAGGTTTCCGTGGTTGCGCTGGCGGGGGATGGCATTTGGTTTTAATGGCGGTAATTACCGTATGACGCGTGCGGGAAACGTCACTGTGTTTCTCGCAACAGTCCACTCTATTTACTTATTCTAGAAGAACACACGTTTCGCTGCTTTGTGAACAAACATGGGTGCTACGACGAGTTTTTCAACCACCTACAAAACTGGACGGTTGGCCGGGGTAACATCCCCGTTGGTGTCCTTGTGTGAAAATGAAACCGGATGACGTAAATAAATCCACGTCAACGAGGGTGGGTTGGAATGAGGAATTATTTAGTCCGCTTTCAACACTTGAATAACTATTGAGCGAGTTGTCTAAAAAAAAAAAACAATAACAGGGACGCCACTGAATCGTGTTATAAACGCGATATAACAACCTTATACTAGAACAAATTCTTGAAACCACAGGCCACGATTCGAGTCCTCTAGATCGATTGAGCGCCATTTGTTCGCGAGAAAATTGCGCGGCAAAGTTCCCTTTGCCTTGCCCGGGCCAGTACTTCTTGCTTATTCACTGACATCAGTTATGAAGACACAGAGCGCGAAGTTTGACTCACTGCAATCATGTATAACCTGCTTAAACAGTGCGCGAACTCATAGAAAGTCTATATCTTACCGCGACATAGACGAAAACAGTATTTTGAAGACAGGAACAGCACAGTAAGACACTGAGAAATATAATGCCGTCACTGGAGTAGTTCGAAACCGCCTAGTGCGCTTTGTCTTCTGCTCAACGTTACGAACAAAGGCTCCTGATTTCCGCTAAATAGCAAAATAAATTATTGCGTGGGATGTCATGTACAACGCAGCCGCAAATAAAAGTTCGGCGAATACACTTAACTTCCTCTAAGGGAACCACTTAACGGGACTGATTAAAAGATTTCCCTCAACTCTTTCGCTTTCCATGAAAATCTGTTCCTTCACAGTGCCTGAAAGTGCTGTGCGTCGAACGGATCTCACTGGGTTATAGGGCCAGAATGATCCAGTTTTTAATGCGTAAGCACCCCTTGCTGAGTACCCAACAGCCCCAACTGTGTAACGCGCTAAATTTCCCGAAATATACATAATTGGTGCGATATAATCGCTATAATAATCGATATATATACTGATATAATCTATAATTGATACGAGGTATAATACAAATATAAGTATAGGAGGTATATGCATATAATATATGATAATCGCTATATAATCGCTATAATGGACACATAATCGCTATAATTGTGCAAAATAAGATGATTGGTAGAAGGAAGAAAGCAAGCAAATACTCCCAGATAAACAAACATGAACTAAACTAACGAAATCACAAATGTATATCTTATACCCCGCCGTCTCACGACGAAGACAAGAATAAAAAAGCCCCAAAAAACAAACGAAAACACGGATACAAAACCGTGAAAAAGCACCAGCCGTTTAACGCCCCGAATCTTCAGAAAAGAGCATAACTGGCAAAGTTAGCACATTTCTTCGCTATATTAGTGCAAATTAATATGCTTTGGAAAAAAAAATTGAGACAAAAAAAAACACAAAATCAGAAATCTTGTAGTAGTAATGAACAAGTAAATTACATCATTAAATACGCAAACTTGGTGGGGAAGAAAAAACAAAAGAAAATAATAAAAATTAACGAGAGAAATTACAAATGTCTGTCGTATGCAGTGCCCTCAGTCGAAAAACAGAGAAAAGCTCTAAAACAATCAGAAGCACGAATAGAAAAATAGTGAAAAGCACCAACTGTGTAACGCCCTGTGTCGGCACCAAAATGCACAATTAGCGAGCTTTACACATTTCAACGTTATAATAGCGTAAATGTGTAGAATGAGAGGGAACTAAAAATGAAGAGAAGCAGTGTAGGATTGCTTACGTGTCACATACGCGTTAAATACTCACTGCACAGTTACGGGCAATTTGATCTTGACGTAGATTTATTAATGATATTGAGAGATTTAATATTGCCGTTACTGCCATTCCCACGCTCACTGCACTGTTTCACTATGCTGATGTAATGATGTACGATTTTTTTGGACTCATTCTCTCTTTTGATAGAAGCGAGACCTTTCATAAATCCAGCGAGATATCGCGCGCTCTTGTATTGAGCGTCTAGCAATCGTGCAAGATAAACATTACCCGCTCATTTTTTAGAAGTTTGCGGGAACAAATGCAATGTTGCTAAATAAGCGTGCGAGCATTCCTTGACAAGGGAGGAGCGGTGGACGAATAATGCACTTGGAGGACGACTCTTTCTCTCTTCGCAGCCACTAGACGTGTTCCCACGCGGAAACATCTATGATAGGGTCGTTACGGCTGTCGGTGTTGACACTAAAAAGTCACTGTTCTAAGCTACAATGACTTTATAAAGCCGGTTATCTCAGTCGCACAACCCGGGGCGGGAACTCTTCTGCACGGTGTCTTTTTTAAGGCATTTTAAATGCCTTTCCTAGTTTTTCAAAGGCCACAGGCTCGCCTGAACGATTGTAGGGGCACTATAAACGTGTACCGTCCTTTATTCGCCGATTTGGTCAGTTTACCCGTTTTGTTTTAGGCACTGTTTTAGCCCATGGTTTTGTCTTTGTAGTTACCTGTACTCGTTATTTTCTCGCCCCTCAGTCTCCCCCCCCCCCCATCTTTTTAGTTACCTTTTTTTTTATCGCGCCTTTCCCATTTTTAATGTGTAGGGTAGCCAACCGGACCCTTCTCTGGTTAACCTCTTGCCTTTACTGCACTGCCTTATTCTTCCTTCCTTCTTCCGTCTAGCACGCGCATACAAGTCCTGTTACCACTTCATTCGTACCCTTTTTTTCTCTTCTGGTTGGATCAACAGCCTCAGATGTGGTGATGCCCGGAAGACCCCTATCGCGCAGCTGTAGGCATACCTGCTTGACGGTGGCGAAGCCGCAGTTCTCCTGCGTCTCGGTGTAGAAGGCCCAGTCGATGTCCGAGTGCTGGCTGACGGTGGTAAAGAAAGGCACGTCGGTCACCGTGTCCTCCAAGCCCCCGGCTTCCAGCAGCAGCACGCGCGTCGAAGGGTCCTTGGAGAGGCGGTTGGCCAGGACGGAGCCCGCAGAGCCGCCGCCCACTGCACCAGTCGCCAAGAGAATGGGGAGGACACGACGAGTTAAGTTGCTATTGCATGTCATTCGAAGCATCCGAACAATTGCATTCATTCACGTTTGTTTCTCCGCCTGCGCGCCGGAGTCTACGTATCAGAAATCAAACTCGGGTAGAAGACATCCCGCTGAAAGTAAGGGGAATATCTGGACTTGTGCTGGGCATGTGAGGTGGAGAAATGGCCCATGAGGGTGATCCACCAGGGTGACAGAGTGGATACTGAGAGACAGGACTGGATGTAGTGTAAGGACCAACCACTTTCTGGAGGGGATGAAATAAAAAGATGGAGGCGAACAACGGACTAGGAAGCGACAAGACAAGAACGGCTTGAGGAGCGTTGGAGAGGCCTACGTCCTGCATTAGAAACCAAGAGCGCGATGATGACGTCGAGGTATTCCTCACGTGAAATACGCCAAGGTTGTTAAAGGTATTCCCATCCTACGAGTACGAGGGAGTCATAAGGAATGTGACGAAATATCTGAACGATGGGGAATATCTAGCAAGTTTGAATGCCTAGCACGATGGACACCGCGGTCAACTTGAATAAGTGGTGGGCCTGACCCCCCAGAGACACGGAACTGTCAAAATCGGTGTAATATCAAACCAAAGGTGGTGGTCCAGTGATCTTGAGCGTCCACCACTGAGTCATTCGTCTCGTTGGGTATGGAGGCTCCGCGGACATTTGGAAACTGGCTGCTTTCTCAAGGGGCGCCACAGGTAAAATGAAAAGCTGGTATTACAGATTGACAACGTGAGTTTGATTATCAGAATGTCTTCGGCCACTTAGCTCCTTATCTTACTCCAAAACTCCTCCGCGTGGTGAGAGGGTGACCCAAAAAACACTATTCAGCATTCAACAAATAATACATAATATTCCCCTCCGGTTTAGGAATAAGAAAAAAAACCAGGAAAGCTCGCCATCCTGCGCAAACTTAAATGGCGGAGCTGTTGTGCATAGCTGGACACAGTTAAGTTTTAGTATCAGTGTTTATTTGGTAATTGCCGTGCTAGTAATCGTCGTCATATGTATCGAAGAGGTTGTCGTCTTCTTCGCGGCGAGTGGTGGATGTAAAGTGATCCTCAGCATTTTAGACCTTCACGAGCTCTTCGTCATCGATTCGAAGCAGCGGTGGCAGGATCAGCAAGTCGTCCGGAGAAGGGGATGCACACTCGTAGCCATGTCTCCAAGTATCCATAATGGCTTCTAGAGAATGCGGCGGCCGGGGTGACCTCTCCCAAGCAGTGTCTTTTGATCTTTAGCATTAGCACTGGACTTTTTTTTTTACATCGTGGTAGCGCTTGACTACAGCGCGGGAGTTTTTTTTTTTTTTGTTTTGTCTTTTTGCTAAAGTGAATGCGCGAGCCGGGAAGTCGGCGTTCGCCGCGAGGCACGCGCTCACGAGCCCCCCGCATTTTCTTGGTATTCTTTCCTGCAACGGTGAATTTACGACCAGTAACAACAGCTCCGCAGTTAAAAAACAGTAGCTACTTCCGCAACTATTTAATTGGTGTTCTGTGGCTTTGCATGCGAATATCAGCAAGGCGTGGAGGTACAACTCCACCGGGTTTATTATAAGCATCCGCTGGTCATGAAATTAAAAAAAAAGACTGAGAAGAGCTCCAATGGAGAGTAAACAACGGAGCCAATGCCAACAACGCAAACAAAAGCGGTTCCCGCGTGCGTCGAGTGACCCTCTGCGGCGGGAGCGCCTCTTTCCATTCACGCAAAGGTTGCGGTGGCTGCCCTGCTAGCTCGGGAGAGACCGAACGTCGGCACGCGCTCAAGCGAGACACCGGCGTGTAAATTCCGCTTGCGTGAGAGTCGCGCTTTCTTTTCTTTAGCTCCGTTGCTCTCGTCAGCCTCGCCGCCCCACGCGTGCTGTAAGTGCGCGCACTCGAGCGCGGGGTGATCGCGTCGATTTACGAAAGCCAGGGCCATCACGTTGCCGTAACTCAGGTTCCCATCTGACTTCTGTTTCCAAGGCGAAAGTGTTAAATATATTACGGAGATACCTAAGTGCCCCTTATGATGTAGTAATTGCGAAAGCATTAGTGTCTAATTGTGCCGCCATCATCGGCCACAGGTGGTGAGGGCTGCGATGAGATCTCTTTGCGTATTATCCTTCCTCTCTCGGTTGTTACTATGAGATGTACCGGAGTTCGCCTTGACAAGAAGACATTTAACGAGAACCCACTTTGCTGCTCCACCAATGACTGCTTCTGTATTTAGCATGCTCAAATTACTCATGTAGGCCCCAATGAACGTCTCTAGCCTACGTATTTAAGTCGAAGGCCGCATAGCCTTCACTAAGTCTACTTTTATCATTTTCCCTTTGGGTCAACGGCGGATGTAGACTTTTTTGGTATCCGGTACAGAAAATGGCCCCCACTGTAAAGAGCAAAGGACACACATTTAAGGTCGTATATGACAAACAAACTCGGAGTTCAGAGTAGGATGAGCCGATTGGCTACTACCGCGGTATATCTTAGCACATTGCCAGCCGAGGAACAAAAGTAATCCTAGTGCGTGATTCGCTGACGTCATATCACGTGACAGGTGAATGTAACGGCACGTGAGTAGAGCAGGTGCACATCAACCACGGTGAACTAAGCTCCTGCGAAAGCTGGGCCGGTCTTGTGCAAGGCCGCTATTTGTGGAGGATTATGTCGACAGTATGAGGGCGTGTAGGGTCTTACGGGTCATTTGCAGCAGGGGTTGTGAATGTGCGGTAGCGTATGAATTTGGGGCATAATCACATGAGGTGAGGTGAAGATCAGCTTTTGTAGCTTTGAGGCAGTCAGGGCACTTAGGCAATGATAGAAGGGCGCACCATCTTCTGAACGTTTCAGGGACATAGCAGCCGTGGGCGACGCATTTATTGATGAAGACTTTAGCAGAGCGCAGTAGTCTGGGAAGAGACGCGAGGAAGCCGGGAGAAGTGAGGTTTGCGATACGAGTTTTTTTTTTTTTTTGTCGTTTCTGTATCGAATGATTTGCACCGCAGCGGATGAAGAGGCAGCAATGGGCGCTGTCGACAAGCAGAGCGGAGGAGAGGAGATACCTAACAGACTCTTTTGTGCAGCTGCATGAGCTGCCCTATGTCCTGGCGAGAACTTCTCAGGGCCGGGCCACTATTTGGTGCGAATGAAACTTGTGAAGCGAATGAAATAACAACTGTGCGCCTACCTTGACCATGAACTCAGGGACGAAAATGTGACATGGACATTGACGTAGTCCTGATTTTCAGAGCATTCGTGCATACACAACGCTGCGCTGAGTGCATTTATGTATCAGCTCTTTAACCTCGGTGGCGATATCTTCAGAGAGACGAGGGGCAAGTAAAGCGGTACATTTCCAAAGACACTTCTTAGGGCACGCAAGGTGTTTGGTGTTTCAGACGTTGGCTTTCTTTCCAAAATAAAGTGCAATAATGATGGAGAACTTTTCTTTCTTTGTGCAGTGTCTTGTGTTTTGGAAGTATCTTCAGCGTTACGAATTACGTTGACAAGCATTTTGTGCACCACTATGATACATTTCGAATTTGGCTTTTTAGTACTCGTCTGAATAAATTTTTTGCACGACATTTATACTTCATGTAACATACCTACTTTGAGTATCTTGTGCATGTCTGGTTTTTACCCTATGCACTCATTCAGGAATACTTTCTGAGGACTGAATTGAAAATGAAATTGCATTGAAACTATACAATCCTTTCAAACAAGCACGCCGCAAGTCTGTGTGGCAAGACTGGCAGTATCCACACACATATCCTTAAACATCTTGCTACCCTAGGGCATACATGTCGGATCCCGTAACGCTGTACACTTATTTATATATTTTACAGACAAGCTACTTCTCTCTGCTTTCTATTTGACCAAGACTGTGCCTCGCTAGATGAGGCTGTTCTAGTCCCATAGAATGTTCTAGCGGACGCCCAAAGTCTTCCCTTCAAATTTTTTACGCTGACGCACTGTGCGTGTAAAAGATAACCCGTGTTCAAAAACGTTATTACCGGAGTGGAACAGCGCTAAGACGGCACACAGTAAAAAATACCAGGCACAGTTACTTCTTCACTGTGTCCTAGTATAGCGCTGTTCCACTTATACATGCACCTACTCGCCAAACTTCAAACCCCCCTGCTTTGTTAACTGTCGCTAAGCATATGTAGGTCGCGCGTTGAACATGCATGAAGGGCTTTGCATCCACGAAAAAAGCGGGCAATTAGTTTGAGACTAGTACAAACTAATTTATCTGTTTGAGGTTATGCAGGAGTCGGCATGAGCATTAGGCGTCAGGGGGAAAACCTCGGGGTCAGTGCTATGAGCCGAGCCGATAATAAGGCAAGCCCACCTCAGAGGGCGTAGTCCTAAATACTCAAGCTCAAATCACTTCTGCATGGAAGTGATTTAAGCTTGATTATTTTAGTATCGTTTGTGGGGATCATTGTAACGATCGTTGTAGGATCATTGCGAAAACAAAAATACAACAAAATGCTTTGTTCCTTAAAGGAGGATGTACCGCACTATTTGGAGGAGCCATTCACGCAAATATGGCACAAACAGTAAAACGAAACAGACCTTAGGAAGCAATCTGAGTGAAACGCTCTAATTTGTGAAGCGCACTAACCTCCTGACACAGCGGCTAGACATAACCATCTATTTGCCCATATTTCGATTCCCTTACATTTGAGAATTGCTATTAAAGATAATAGTCTTTCTTGAGCTACTTAAATACCGACATTTTGGTCTGTCTGTCTGTCTGTCTGTCTGTCTGTCTGTCTGTCTGTGACTCGATTCAGCATCCGACCAAAGTGGAATAGAAACTGCGCAATAGTCTTATATGCTCACTACCAAATCTAAACGTCTAAGGCCGGTGTTAATGTTCAAAATTAATGTCAACATTGTTGAACAAGAACAAGACATTACGCAAATATAAGGCAGAAAATCAATACATGAGTGATATTTCTACTGTTCCTTTATTAAACAATTCACGCATGCTTGGTTTTCGCGATAGCGAATAAAACACTATATCAACTGCAGAAAACTATAGCCTGCTGTTGCCCGCGCTACCTGGCGGCATTTAGAACAATCAAACGGCAACAGAAACGAAAGGTTCCCCTAGATAGGCTCGATGTTCCATGGCTCTATAAACGTTGTAGTAGGGTGCCTCGATTCCCGCGTGTCTCTGCCGTACTGCAGCGCTGGCATTGAGGCACCCGACTTAGCAGTGGAATGCGGTAAATTTAAATTGACTTGAGCGAACCTTTAGTGTGTTATCTTGGGAGGAATGAGACGGGTGAGGAACGGCATGAGAGGTGAGAGGGAAAGGGAATGGAGGCATTTACTTGGCAGGGGCGCCAGTCGACTATCGTCTTCCGTCGAAATTTGCAACAAAAGCAGCAGATACGCGGCCATCTTTTTTCTTTGTGGTCGTGTGGGGATCGAAACAAGTTTCACCATTTCGCTAAAGTTGCGTTGAAATTTATAAAGAAATGCCGCTTCGCAAATTACCGCCTACTCTCGCATTGCTCAGCGGCCTTGAAAGAGAGCTAGGCTACTGCAACTGTGAAATATTGGACAGGCCGCTTGACAGCACGCCCTTTAGCGTTCTGGCTTTACCTGGCTATGAAACGGGCCCTTAAACTTCAAGTGTAGAGCGTTTTCAACCAATGTAATCATTAAAACAAGTCCGTGACAAGTCTTTCGGCCGCTATTCGGTTGAATTCGCGCCACACCCTTGTAAAATGTAGCAATTACACTCAGTTAACAAAGGATCCTACAAAGAGAGGGACGCGCGCGAACTTTAAAAAATGAGGAAGAGCAAGGACATGCAGGGACGCAGCGGCCATGCCGAGAAGCGTCCTTGGCCGATTATCCGAGGTCCACCCAAGAAGGCCACGCACGTATACGGCTATTTCATCCCACGGTGCAGGAAGGAAGGAAAGGGCGAGCTGCTCCCGTGTGCGCAGCATTCGGGCGAAGCCGCCGTGATCGTGAGTTGCAAGGCAAATCAAACAGTTGCGCGACACCAGCCTGCTTTCATGCCCATTGTCTTATACTGCCACCAAATTGGTGATAAATGGAGAAGCCCTCCTACGGCCAGAGCATGAAAAGGCTCAGGAACAGGCTAGCTCAAGGATCCCATGACCGCCTAGCTATGTAGACACCGCATTATCCGGCGTTAAAATTATTTTAATGGTATACCATTAAAATAACTTGAGGATAACTTGAGGATAACTTGAGGATAACTTGAGGATGGTATACCATTAAAAAAACTTGAGGATGACTTCGGTATACCGAAGTCATCCTCAAGTTTTTTCCCCGTGCGTACCCGCGTGCGTGCGGGTGTAGACAGCTTTAGGGAATACTTGAAGGAATAGTATTTTAATTATGGTAATCGAACCAAGGTTCCCCGAGTTTCAAAGGCTTCACGCCTCGTGTCACGCCTGATGTCAACACCTGGCCGCCTACAGAGAGAGCGTGGTAACTAAAAACCACTGTAACTCTTCTTTTACAAAAAAATTCTCCCGAAACAAGTTCAATGACAATTCGCCTCGAACACGACTCTACCATTACGCTGAGGTTTATTTGTTTGTCTAAATTAGTTAGTTCCCCGTGAAGTTGTAAATGTTGTAGAATTCCCGTTTGCTTTTAACGCACGGGCCTCTATGGGAGGAAAACAGACGGCCTCACGCTTGTCCACTGGACTAAAACTCCAGTCCTTCAAACTTTCATTCAAGTAATTGTCCACAGGAAGAATGCTCAGTCACAAAATACACACAACCGTGTTTTGTTTCGTGCACCTCTTGGTCGGCGCAGAACTTCGCTGGTCACCCTTCTTCACCTAGAGAAAGGGCTCTGAATTTTATTTTTTGCGCTGACCCTGCCCACGCAGCGACGTTGTTCTCGTTGCGCAGCGTGCACGCGTGCCACTCATCCGCGACGACTCCCCGCCCACGCGAGGAGGCGTGGTTTGCCAGCGGTGGTTACAACGCTTCCGGTTGTACGCTGGGTGTTCTACGAGCGCGTTTCCGGAAGTAGTTTTCACTTAAAATGATGCTTGTCGCACGAAAGGGAAATCGGCGCGACTGAGCTGGTATCGTGTGCTCCTGCGGCGCGAGTGCGGTCCACGCCTATGGCACCCAAACGTCGTTTTTAATGCGTAGCATTCTTTGCCTAGTATGCCACAGCCCGGACCGCGTAACGACCCGCATATCCGCAAAATTGGGTAATTGGTGCAAGTAATACATTTCATGGTTATAATAGCGGAAACGGAAATAGTTAGTCTAACGGAAATTAAAAACAAAAAAGAAGAAATAAAATAAATAAAACAATTACAACAATGAACTGATGAAGTTCATTTTTGGGCTTTAGTAGACACTTCTCTGTGTTTCTGGAAATATTTTGGATATGTGTGTGTGTGTGTGAGAGTGGGCGTAGTTGGCTGCCTCTTGGAACTTTTATGTAGCTTGGGTATTTCATGCAGTGCGTTCCTCATATCCTCGACAGGAACGCGCAATGATCAAACTTTGTTATCTAGATAACCAAGAAGAACGAAAACCGAGAAAAAATCGACTGAAAAAATAAGTGCTTAAATTTCGGAAATGGAGTGTTCGGAAATGGAGTGTTCAAACAAACGGCAATGAAGGTCAGTGCAATGAATGCACTCGGCTGCGCGTGCAGTTAGCTACTCCTGGTTGGTACCGTGTACCAAGAAATCGCGGTAATAGGCGGGTCGTGTGCCGGATCCTTGCTAGTTCCCATCGCTGACTAACTTAAATGAAGGTCAGAACTATTGGGGCGCTCACTTAATGTAGCATACAACGCGGCAGCTGTGCCCAACGCTGAAATTTACGCCCTATACTCTCAGTGTTCCGTAAACTATCAAATTGAAAGTCGCGCCATCTAACCAAAGCATGCGGTCGCTGATAACTTCATGTTGTGTATCAAGAAAACTGTACGTCAGTAAACGCCACAGCTAAAAAGCTTGCAGGTAAAGCGCTCCATCTTTAGCTGAGCGAAAATTCTCTCACTCAAGCATCACGTTGTCAACGACTGCAGAACTATTCCTGGGTGAGAGAGCTTTTCTCGAAAGCGAGATCATCTGAAGCTTAACGTCATGTTCTGAGCGGGGTCATTACGTGCCGTTTGCTACAGTTGCTGGCCCACTCACTGTACCGGCTAAGATATACAAACGTCACGAGGAAGCAAGTAAGGTAGAAACGACGTAAAATCTCTTCTGGAATCCTTGACATTTCATTGTCACGAACCCCAAGCCTGCGGAGGACCCCCGCGTTGTAAAGGACTTACGGGAACAATTAAAGAGGCAATTTGCACGGGCGCGATGTAAACAAGGAAGCTAGCAAAGCGGAGCATTGAAACAATGGAACATCACGTCTGGCGGTCACCCCGGACTTTCCGGTCGCGGCCATCCGTGGAGCGAGAATGCATGAGCGGCGGAAAGCATTACGCGCTGACGTCCCTTTTTTGCGGCTAACTCGAGCGGGTCGTTGCTCATAGTTGCTGCAGAAGTATGCACAAAGTAAGTAAAAGTAAAAGCCTTCAGAGACTGTTTATTCGTCCACGTCTCGGTCGGGTGCCAGCCTTTCTCAAGACAAAGTGTGAGGTGTTTCCATGCGTATTTATAACATCTTCGTCCAGTGGCCACAGAAGTATAAATTAAAACATCCAGAACACACACGCAAACACGCACACAGACACACACACCCTCGATAATGCGAGGGAAAGGTACCGGGACCTTCCCATCGCATCGTCGAGGGTGCATGTGTATGCGTGTATGTCTGTTTTCTGCTCAGTAAACTCCAGATCCTTTACAATTCTCAATAAACTTCAGCTCCTTTACGATAAAACGTGAACATGCTATTGCCCAGTGAACTTAAATGCGAGAACTGCACATTGTTCGTACATAATATCTGGAGCGTTTTGTGTACTCATAAACATAAACTGCTGATGTAGTGATTCATCCATTAAAAAAATGTATGTTTTCCCGGAGAACGTCCTTACCATGTAGTATTCGTTTGACGCTCAATTTTTTTCTCACGCGACTCTTAAAATTCAAGATTTTTACTAACAGTGGGGAAATACAGTAAAAGCTCGTTAATTCGAACTCGGTTAATTCAAACTTCCGTTTATTACGAACTGACGCTCTGGTCCCGGCACAGCCCCGTATATTTCAATGGGGGAAAACTTCCGATAATTCGAACGCGTCGGTATCCAGAACGGTTAATTCGAACTGGGATCCCATGGTTTCCATCGCTCCTCGCGGAAGAAGTCGGCCAAGAGTGATTACAATGTGTTGCAAATCCAAACGAAACCAAATTTACTAGAGATACATGTAAAAGAACGTCGAGGCAGGATGTTTCAGCACGTTATTTCTCAGCAGATGAGAATTCTGACGCTGGGCTGGAGCTTTCCCGCAATTTCCAAGCAGTGCTCGTGGAGTCGTGACAAGCAAATGCATGTTGCCGATTACTTTTAATTTTGAATGCCCTGACTAGTAAATAAACCTGTTTTCGCTCATAAACAGCCTCATTATTTCGATATTACGGCTCACTGCTCACATGAATGCAATGTCAGTGCCGGTTTCGGGCGTATAACTGACTGATCCATTAATTTCGTTCGCCGTTCGAACTCCATGAACATTATTAACGAAATCTCCGGTCACAAACATCTAGTAGCGCCTAGTTCGCGATAACGAGTGCAGAGGTGGCTTCTTTGCGTTCTGCCTGCGCAGTGTGGTGGGATGTCCATTCATTGCAGCGCCCTCTCGCTACTTCGAACTCCGCTTAATTCGAACAATTTTACGGTTCCCTTCGAGTTCGAATTAACGAGCTTTTATTGTACAAGCATCCGGAATAACCAAAGGATATGTTTTTTTTATCTCCAAATTAAAGCGATTCAATAAACTGAATGCAATTAAAGTGACAGCGAAGGAAAATTTGCCTCCTTGCGGTTAAGGCTGAGAGCGACCTGTGTTCTCTAAATGTTCTGTGTTTGTTTGTTCAATGTTTTTGTTCTTGTACGTGCTGAACTTGATACCATGTGTCAGATGTTGCGCACATCTACCTGGCAGACCCATCTCGTGACCGACCACTGAAGTGGCGTTATTAGTCCCTACCATGCCCCGAAGGTATCATTGCAAACGAACAAATTTGTGGTGGCGCTGCTTCATGGGCATTGCGCACAATTAAAATACTCAGTGGATAATGGCAGCAGTAGGCAGTTTTAAAGGGGGCCGGACAGGTTAGGAATCACTGCAACATTGAAGCCTTCGAACTGATCTAAAAAACTTGTCTTAAATATGGCATGACCTGGTGAAACGGGTAACCTTCTTGGAAGAGAACGCTTGTGCGGAGAACGAAGACAAAGCACCAAAGGACTAGAAATGCCGTGGGCGCTCAAAAGCTCCAAAGCTAACTGGTACTCTAAAGTGGATGGAGACCGCTTGGCTGCCCCTGAAATTGTACCCACAACAACACACCATGAGCTAACCGACCAGATTTGGGAGAAGTCCTCAAGGTGGAGTCAGTTTCTCCGAAGGAAAGTTTGACATCCACCTCACGTGCGGCGGTACGGTCACAAGGGAAAGCTGCACAGTTTTTAAGTGCGAATGCACTTTATAAGCGACCCCAAACCATCCACCGCCGGCGTCGGCGGCGGCGGCGTCGGCGGCGGCGGCGTCCGCAGTGCTCCTCTATATTTAAAAAAGAAACAGCATCCGGCGCCAGGTTTCGATCCGAGGACTTTGCGGCCGCAGCGCGACGCTCTACCGACCAAGCCACGGACGCGACGCTGATATCAGTGTTAGTGACGCGCCTTATATCTTTAACGCATTCAAACTACGTCGTCAGCGGCGTGCGTTGGCGACTCAGCGGCGTTATAGCAGCTTGATAACTGCGTGGTGTACACGTGATACTACAAACCCGATGGAAGAGATCGAAGAGAAGGCGGCGAGGCGGTGGGCTGCGGGGGCCGAGCGCAAGCGCCGCAAGCGGGCCGACAACCGTGCATTCGCACTTTCACATTCTCCCCCTCGGGGAAATGCGGGGGAATTTTCTCGGAAGCTCGCATGAAAGAAATTCTTCCTGATTCCGGATTCGAACGTGCGACCACCGCCTATCAAGGGCAGTCTCTTTACCAACTGAGCTAACCAGGAGGCTAGCCATCTGTAGCGAGAGAGCAAATTGATCCCAAACTCGAAGTGATGGACAGGTGTTAAACCACCAGATTTAAGGGGAATATCCGAGGGGGAGTCAGTTTTTGTGAAGGAAAGTTTGACATCCACCTCAAAGTTTCCAGCTTTGAGCTTTCCTTTTTTTGCCGTACGACTGCATTTGAGGTGGATGTCAAATTTTTCTTGGCGGAGACACCATAAGGCGCACTAGGAAGTGATCAACTGTTAGGCTAACAGCGCAGTAGTCTTCTCATTATGACGACTATGCATGAGAATGTCGCAGTCTGAGCACAATCACGTGGTACTCGTGGGAAGTCCGTAGCAAGGAAAAATTTTGTCATTCAAAAGACAGAGCCGCCAACATTTCCCGGAAGTGCCACACTGAGCTCCCATTACAAAGAAGACAGATGTGCCCAGTGCGTAGTAGGAAGGAAACCTAAACCCCAGACTGTTGACGTAAATGTGATTGCACTGTTAACCAGGAATGTGGCGTCGTGAATTAGAATTAGAATACAATAGTTAACTGAGAGGGCTTTCCAAACAAATGGCACTAAAGAGGAAAGAAACGTGGGTGGTAGAAAGCGTTGCTGTTTACCTTTCACCACATCGCCCTTGTCTAAATCTGCCTCCACAATTTCAAGGGGACCCCCCGTGATCGTACGTGCCAGAATCACAAACTGAGGACAACAGCGCAATTAGTCTTCCGAGCTCAGCAGGAACAAAGCCCAAGCGGAGGAAAGTCGAAAAAAAAATATCACGCAGGATTAGTACGACTAAAGCGTTTGTGGAGGCTAAGAATATCGCGCTGCCAGACGTGTAACAAAGAAGAGTAACGACAATTTTAAACCTGCCGCAGCTCTGGGACAAAAGAGGCGGCCACGTGACTCGAAGGCCAGAAAAGTGTGCACACAGCGCGCATTCACGCAGCAAGCATATTATAGTTTTGAACGTGTAAGTCTTGTTCTTCCGGCGCGTTACTTTCCACTTCCCTCTGCATTTTCAGTGTAGTGGACTGCCAGCTGTTCTGCTGTTTCTCGAGGAGTTAATTGAGGGGACAATTAGGGGCAAAAAAATCACCAATGCGAGTCCATTAGGTCATTGCGCAGTACATGAAGGACACGTTATTTTTTGCGTTGGTTTATAGTTCGGTAGTTGGCAAGACTGAAGAAAAAGCTCCAAATGTCAGGCTTTTTCAACACCCATTAACTTAGCTAATCTGATGTATCCGTAAGCCTGGCAGCAACAACAACAACAACAACAACAAAAAAAAAGGATTCAAGAGACCTTCTTGGTTTTTTTTAAACATGCGAAGCACAGATTCGTTAAATTTCTCAAAGATTACGCACTTCAGAGTGGTTTATTTGCCCTGTTTTTACTCAGGTGGGCATTTTAGTACCATTCCCTCGAGACTACCAGCTCTCCGCGTGAGCTTAAACATTAAACGTCGCCGTTAATCACGAAAACTTTCCAGCTATGAGTGGAGGTGCCTCTGACGTAGTAAGCTTGTAATGAGCACTTGTTTGCGGGATTTTTGTCGTGGTAAGGCATGATGCATTTCGCTGTACAGTGGCCCCATTACAATTTCTAGAGTTGGACGAATCCTTTGGACCAGTACGCCTCACTACCATTATTACAGCAGCAGGGTCTGCAATAACTGTAGAGCCATTCCTTAGTAGGCGGTCATTGGAAATTATACTACTGAGAGCTAGCGCACAATTATGAGCAAAAAGCGTTTGGAAGAGCCTTGAACACAGAAACGGTGGTTATTGCACGTTTTAAAAGTGCCGCCAACGCTCGGTCGGCAGCACCACTAGATGAACGCATGAACAACTTGAATGGCAGCTCGCGCGGCTCAATTTCAAATTAACAAGCTGCAATAGGCGGACGTTGGAACAATATTTTGTAGATTACACGTGGGTTTTGTAATGTAAGGTTTATAATTCAGTAAACGAACATCTGGATGATTCCTAGCCTATATATACCTCCCGTCCGTAGACACGCCTGTTGCGAATGTATTTTGTTTTGCAACAGAGGAGGAGGATAAACTTTATGCAACAGAAAGACAAGCAGAAAACGTCTTCAAGAAAGCCAAAAAAAAAAAGAAATGAAAATTTGTTTGAAGATTTATGGGTGGATGTTGAAGGATGCGCGAACATCTCATCATTCACTTCACTTGAGAACTTGAACCTCGGCCCGTTGCAGTCGCCTTATTCCCGATTCACAAGTACGAAACGCGGCGGTTCTTGCACACCCCACTCAGCCAACAGCGCTTAGCCCTCTACCCGTTGGTCACGTTTCCTTGCTCTATCAGCGGCATTGGCTGACCGTCGCTCCTTGAGTCGCCCACCAGTGCCCGCATTTTGCCGCCGTCATTCCCGCCTCTTCCTTCTTTTTCACCCTGCATTTGCTACAGCCGCGATTTTGCAACGCGTACATAGCGGTCGCGGGAGCCACAAGACCCTACGAGGCACAGGCAGTCTGGACGCCGCTATTCCAAGTGTCCCAATGGCAACGCAGCCGGCGTTTCTCCCGTCTGCCGCTGCCTGCTCTTTGTCCGTCACTTCGCTGGCAAAAAGTAGCTACAATGAATCGTGCACAGCTCAAATTTTGCAGACATGCTCCATTTGTTCCTCACGCAATAAAGGAAAGATCGACCGAGAATTTATGCGATATGTAGAGCCACTGCGGCGAATAAATTTACAACGAGTCAGCGTCCGGCGTATTTTGAGAGTGTGCCTATGAGCGTTGCTCAAGAAAGCGACCCGCCGCGGTCCCCGGCCGGTTTCGTTTTCGGAATTGCTATTTGGTAACTGACCTTCCCGGCGCATCAATATTACATCTGTTTGGACATATAAAGGTTGCGAAAAAAGCAGGCAAGTGAGTGAGTATTGACGTCAAAATGTAGTGTAGAATGCCAATAACACAGCTCCAATATTAATTGGAGTAAACTACTAAACTGCTTTCGAAATTAGTGAATCACTTTTGAAGTAAACTTCTACACATTATGTAATAGCAAGGCAGTAGAAATGTTATCATCCGCGAACGAAATGACGGGTAGCGTAACAGAAGCAGTCATTTTCTGGGTTGTGTTTTTTCCTAAACCCTTTATTAGCTCGGAGAAGCAGTTGGCTCTGGAAGTTTTTTTTCCGAGAGCTTGCCCCACATCCTTGTAAAGACGTGCTTAGCAGAGTTTCGGCTGACGCAATCGATCGATCTAGTGCGTTATACTTAACAGACACGCTGTGCAGGGTTGGAAACTTCAGGCTTTCTTTTACACCGCTGTCATATGACTGGAAGAATTGGATGTGCAAAGATCCGGAAGGGAAATAAGTGCCCAGCGCAGAACTTTTTCTCCAGGCGGGAAGTAAGAAGCGAAGCGCAATGCTAAAGCGAGGAATCCAAAAACAACCAGCATTAAGGACTCCGTGTGGGGCTAAATTACAGGAATATGCCCAGAACGGACTATTTTGCGATTCAATCATGGGTGAGAACGAGCAATTGCAGCATTATACGGCTCGGCGCGGAGACACTAACGCTGCATGCTCCTTATACCTTTCACCATGCTGTTACCAGCTTGTGAGATGGAGCGGAATATGCTGTTCTACGGAATTCGATGGTACACTCGGGAACGAGTTAAGAACGGCAATAGCTCATGTACGGTATCACTCCGCCTAAGCGAAGGACCCGGATGTCAGCGGGCGCGCGTTCTGAAAAGAGATTGCTATGAATACGTGATATCGTCCGCCTTTTCTCGCGTAGTTTGTTGGTCGTCGCTGCAGTATTTTATAAGCACACCAAGTCAAAAAAAAATCACAAAAACGGCCCGTGCCATGTTCAAAATATTCCCAGTAACGCAATGCTTGCTCCGCGTAGAGCAACATCCGCCTGGGATGATGAGGCACAGCGGCTACTTGCCCTTCTTAAGTTGTACCCGAGTAAATCTATGATGCGCGCACATTGGGGTCTCAACCTCAGTGGGATTGTCTAGTTTTGTCAACTTACACTTAGACTTATTAAGATAACATTTATTTTGTCGAGTTATGGAAGTTTTTCTTATTCTGTCCAATAAAAAAACGACGGGTTAATGGTGGATGCAGTTAGGTGACGCCATAAATATTTTGTCTAAACAGATAGATTTTGAGTCTCTCTTTAGATGGAATGCCGGCCAGGAAGCCTTGTTACACTAAAATTCAACAGAAATTAAATTCTTCTAAGCCATTTTTTAGAGGCCAGGTTGCCTTCGTTGATGAGCCGCGAGGGACGCAAATGCGGGGATTACGTATCTGCAGAAAAAACTTCAACATCATAACGCAAAGAGCCTAACGCTACGCATACTCAAGCTGTAACTTTAACCTGCAGAATTTAGTGCTGTCTTTTAGTAACAATGAAGCCCCATCGAGTTCACGAGCCGTTTTAGATTGTGAATATAAGCGAAGAAGGGGTTCTCAGTCTTCAACGCAAGATTGACTGGAACAAATTTCCTGTCGTGATTGAATAACAAAATTTTATACAGATATGCTTAGAAGATTTTAAAAATGCTGGTATAAATGCAGGCAGCTTCGATTAACACATCAATAATCCCAAATGACTGGCGCTTTGCAAAAATAAAACAAATTAACAATAGGCCCCAAACCACGACGGGAATAATTACAGGCCAAATCCTGTGACAGGTTGATATCGTAAAATGCTGGGACATACTATCTTAAACCGATTAAATCTACTTAGAATGTAATTCCCTACTTCCCAGTAATCAGAATGGTTTTAGAGTTTGTGAACAGTTCCCCAGCTGGCAAAATTTATTAACGATATTTTTATAACGCACATCACGGAAAATGACGCACTTCATGGAAATGAGTCTGATGGGTTTGCTAGATTTGCCATAACAGCTTACTGCTGGTATTTTAAATCAGCGGCGTAAGTACACGGTCCTTAACCATCGCTCCACAGTTCAAGATATGCGACGTAAAGTCTCTTTTGGAAAAAAAAAATAATTACCTATGCCTTTGTCTCTAAAAAAATGTTGCAGTACACCGTTGCTGGAATTGGCATTATGAAGACAGCACGACGTTTAGAGAACAGAGATTAAAAAAAAAGAACAAAACTCCTACACGTTCATGTCACTCCTGCATGGCCGTGTAAATTCCGAAGTCCCGCAGGGCCATTAGCCGGCTAGAAGGCTGAACTTAAAAAAAGGAGGTGTGGGGGCGTGTGGTAAGGGAATATGTCTTGACTCTCGGTCGACGCTGCATCATACATACAGCATACGTTAGCGTTAGCGGTAATTACAAACTACCATATCCGTACTAACTTACCACAGCGCCTCAGTATTAACACCCATCGGCCGCATGACACGGTCTGCCCGCAACGAAGCCCTCAGGTGTTTCCACTGTTTTGTGGACGAAAGCAAGAGCTGGAGTTTGCAAGTTGGCAATCACAGATGACAAGGCAGATAAAGTTGATGCGTTGGTCCATTAGGGACGTGTTTACAAGTTTGTGTGTAAGTGTTCCCGTTCTCCGGTTCGGGTCGCTAGGCATGCGACGGTTGGGGTCATTGCTCGCCCCCTTCTATCCTTGGCGCAGGTGGACGCCCTTTAGACGAGCACCGACCACGCTTTTTGTCCTGCCCCCGAAGCTGGCGGCATCCCTGTTCACTCCTTCCCCATTCTTGTTGCTGCCGACTGACAACGGCGCGCTGACGCGGGGCGGCGAGACGTGTGCGATGACGCCCCGGGGCCTTCCGGCGCAGCCGTCATCGCGTACGTACATCTTTGGCGACGTCGTTTGACAGATGCAGTGCTTGCGGTCGCGCTGCCGAGGGGGCGGCTTTGTTCGGGGCTGACGACGCGCTCAGACCCGAGGCGTTTTGCTTCTTTCCCACGGGGTGAGGGGCAAAGAAGACGCGTGATTTTCGGCAGGACTAATCCGCAAAGCGGACGAGTCCGAGTGAGTAGGGTGTGCTCGTATGCTTAGTTGTGTGCTCGTATTTTGGTTGTGTTTTCTAAACTTTAGCTTTGTTGGAGGGCCCTGTTTCGGAACGCGGATGTGGGAGGTTCGTGAAGAGGGAAACGAGGAGACGGCGGAGCTAAAGGGAGTTGGACCGTTGTTCAGAGGCACAGTAAAGTGTACTGCCGAGGGCTCAGCACAATGTGACAATTCTCTACTACCTGCGGAATAAAACGCTGATGTCACTGGAAATCATCATTTTTTATCCTGGGCTATACCGAAGGTCCAAGAACCACGGAGGGGGCCCCAATTCCGGAACAAAGTACATGGCCACCAGTCCAACAACCAATCAATGTCTCAACTAGGCGACGCGGCAGCGGATACATGTCCGCAATTAAGACTGATCTGAGTGTCTTTAAAATTCAGGCACTCAGATCAGGGATTGACCGCACCTGAGTGCAGGTGCGGTCAATCCCTGCGCTGGTAGTGCATTGATTCCTGCCACGAGGTTCCTACACTGCGGAAAGTGGAGGCGGCCACTAGGAATTATCTGGGGCTAAGCAGTGTTATGGCAGTCACTTCCTGTCAAAAAAGGAGATAAAATGAGATTTCGCAGCGCTGTCCTCCGACTGTGTTCACGACGCATGCATAAATTTCTTCCATTGAAAATTCTTCCAATGGAGGGCCTTACCGTCTACGTCGGCCGTGCGAAAAAAAGAACATATACCCCTTCTTTGAAGAAATGCAAAGGATGGGCTCAAGAACTTTAACATTTCTTGCCACGGGCGACCACTCGTTTGGCTAGTTTGAAATAAACCAAGTCTATCTTGGCAGCAATGTGGAAGGTGAGTCAATGCTTGCTATTTTACTTGCATTTCCAGTTAATTAGTCTACCGAACGAATAAATACGTCTGTTTCATTTTTCAGTTTACACTGCTCAGAAATGCCCTGGAGAAGCTCCATATTATTTTCTTTCTGCCTAAGGAATATCTATTGCGAGAGCACTTTCGGAATGCTCAGAAACTATTCGTAACTGTTCTGTAGGGGCAAATAGAAGAGACCAATCGAAGCTGTTCTGTGAGTGTGCAACCATGCAACGCGCCTTCATGGGCCCCGTTTTACGACCACGAGAATTGCAATCTATGGTATGCTGACTAGTCGTCTTGAAAACTCGCCTAGTTGATAATGGAACGATGGAAAAATCCGGCCTAGCGTGCATAGACGCGCTGCCCTTGAGAGCAAGTATAGTCGTTTACCGGTTGCACACACCATCTCTACCGAAATGGGTGCGCGAGATGTTGCACAACAGCGACGCGGTATTTTCCAGTATGAGAGCACGTAACCTTGTAAACGCAAACGGGCAATCATAACAGTGGCCGACAGGTACTGCCGGTCACAAGTTTGCATAGGTAAATATTTTAACAGGATAGCGATGTCTTTTTGCGTGACATTACAGGAAACCAGCAACACTTTTCTCAACTTTTTTCTTTATTTTAAAGGCTTTCATACTGTAGTCAATAAACACATACAGTACCTGGAATAGGCGGCCACAAAATATCTCAGCTAAAAATTGCTGATCTATGCCCACCAGATGACTTAGAAACATGCTCAAAGCAATCTTCTCGCTTTCAGGTATGGCGTTCTTCGAGTGCTTGAATTACGTCATGAGAACGATGTAGCCGATATTGTCCGGCTTTCCTCCAGTCGCAGCAATGAACGCATTCGGTAGCTACTTCAAAAAAATCGGCACAAAAGCGTAGCAGAAACGGAGGGCCGAACCTGATGCGAAGAGCAAACCAGGCAGTGCCGCTTTGTGGTGGTGATAACTAAAGCTTTCATATTACTACCGAACCGAAATGAAACAGGGGAAGCGTTTTTTGGAAGTGTTGCAGAGTCCCTCTAAGGTTCCTCTCTCGCGGAGTCTCTCTCGCGCAGGTTCTCTCTAAGTGGTAGACATTCTGTCAGTAACCCCCCTCCTCCCAAAGTGCGCCAACGGAAGCCTTGCGAAGCTGGCGGCATCCTTAGTTGACCACCCGGGAACAGACGGAGTTGGCAGCTCAACGTCGCAAAGGCGTGCATACAAAACGAGCCCCTCGTAAAATTCAAGCGCAACACAATTCGACCCGGACGACTGCATTCTACCACAAATGCACGAGACGTTGCGGATAACCTCATGGTCCCGCGAGGTCGGCGCCAAAGGTGTTGGTTAGAGTTGACTAGTTAACTCTAGTGTCGGCTATCAATACGTTCGAGCGTTGATGATGATGATTACGACAATGACGGTCGTTGTCCACAACCGGGTATTTGGTTGTCCACAACAGAATTGCGCGTTTTATTCGCATTAATAAAGCGAACCTTTCAATGCCTCACTAAAGGCGTCCATACTCGAGCAAAACACACGGCAGGAAGGCCAAGTTTACACAGTGGGTTTCACAAAATGATGATAAGCGAAGCCGCGTCAAGCACTTTAAGGACAAAAGCGCTTTTCGTATTCGCAATCGAACGTCGGTCCCTCCCGTGTGTAGCCGATGTCTATACAATTTCGCCATTCTGACACTGTCGAAGTAGTTTGGATTTCGGATTTCGACGCAGGTTGCTCGGGAGAAAAGTTGTCGTTTTAACCATCTTTCTCTTAGGAAAAGGGCTTTAATTTTTATGTTGTTCTACCACCGACAAAGTTTACCGATTTGCTTCTTCCCTCTCTCTGCCTCCCCCTCCAACGGTTCTAAATTCCCATCGCTCCCTCGCACCTTTTCCTGCCTGTTCACAATTTTTTCTCGCCCCAATCCACCCCGCGGTTCTAAATTCTCATCTGCCTTATTACTCCTCCTGCGTCCTTGTTGTGGGCAGGACAGCGGCCTCTGGCGGCCGTAGGAAGCACTGAAGTAAGAACGCTTCGGAGTGTCTCTGAGAAAGATAAGTTGAGCATATAGACGCGCTGCCCTTGAGAGCAAGTATAGTCGTTTACCGGTTGCACACACCAAACAACGACGCCACGGCGTATAAAAGTGCCGGCATCATCAAGGGAAAGCGGCTTCATTACGCTCGGAATAGGAGATCACAGAGAGCGGGACAGGCGACACACGCCCTTAACGAGCATCGCTCACGGCTTCGTGCGGACAGCGAAGTAATGATGACTATAAAGCCTCCGCGCATTTAGAAAGGCCGCTCAAAAGGGGCTGATTAAGGCTGCCTTTATTTCGTGGCTCGAAGTATACCGGGAACGCTGCTGTCGCTAGGGCAGAACGACAATAGGTCGTTTGCTCTTCGCAGAGGTATTCTTCACGCGGATTTTTTTTTTCGAGAATTCCTGCGTTACTTTGTTTTTTTTTAAATGAATTCCTGCGTATCTTTTGTGTAGCGCTTCTATTTTAATTAAGCAGTTACGAAATGGTTTCATTGTTGCTCCCAAAGAAAGGAGCCTAATGTTTTCTGCGACACCACATTAGGCAACAAATGATGATCGCAATTAGAAGAACGCACGAAAAAGGCCAAAAAATTTACCATCCCTTCCTTAACAATCTTGAGAGAAGCGCAAAGAAGGCTAAAAAGTGCGTCCAATCGATTGTCAAACCTTCAAACTACCAAATCGCAAATGACAAACGAACCATTGCGACGATGTTTCAAGCCCTAAATAAACGCATATACGAACGATCTAAATGTATACCGATACGTCGTTTATGACAAAGAGTACACTACAGTCGAGTCCACTTATAACGATACCGTTTATAACAATATATCGGATATAAGGATGAACAACTATGGCACCGCCAACTTTTGCATTCTTTCTATGGTAAAATAAACCGCTTATTACAATGCTCCAGTGCCACGATATCGGATATAACGATTGAATCCGGTGATATTGTGCACCGAAAGTGCAACAGTGACGACTCTAATGACGCGGTTGCGCAGCCTACTCAGGTATAGTGTCTTCGTAGGAGGCCCAATGCGTGACACAGTCCCTCAAAGACTTTGTTTCAGCCAAGGACATTTACGTCAACTAGGTGAAGCACCTATAGATCCTCTTGGAAAAGATTTGCGCTAGCTTCACACGCGGCAAACAAAGGTGACCGACTGCGGCTTCTTTTTCGCAAATTACTAGTAGTTCGACCTTGCTGGCATGCGAATAAAACGTTTTGAGCTCTGTTGCGTCTTTTTATTTCGAAACCCGCTTATAACAATTATCGGTTATAACGATGGGATTTCCTTGGCACTTGGATATTGTTGTAAGTGGACTGGACTGTATTGTAGTTCCTTCTTTATGATGAATCCGTGTGTGTGCTTACCTAGAACCGCTCCTTTTTTCCGATTTTCAAGTAACGGTTTTGACACAGTGGAAGGCCGATTTCACGCCTGCGCCGTGTGTCCAGACATCTTATCAGATCTTTTTGGTGGACCGGCGGTCTATGGGGAAATGCATTAGTTTATGGACAGAACGCCATTGGCCGCACTAAAAAAAGTTTTCGCTTTAAAAGTTTACATAGAACTGTTGACGTTAGCGGCTGCAGTAGCCACAGAAGGCACCAAAATGTTAAAAAAAAAGAATTGGCTTCACGCTTGAGCCGTTCAAGGGACAAAACAGCCTGAAATAGCTACAGGAGAACTAACCTGTTCTTCGTACACAAGTGTTAGTTAGCTACCTCTATTACAAACACAAAAATGAATACAATTTGTACGCGATAACTTACCGTTATTACTATAAAAAGTTGCTTCTTCTTTCCTCACAAAGAAATGATACCCTCGAAACAAACGGCTCTGGATTTCAAACAGCGAGCGCGTCAAGGTAATGAGATTGACAAATGTAAAGGTACCGATTCATATTACTTTGAAATTATTTTTGTTTTCCTTGTTCTTAATTTTTGTCTGTATTTTAAGTAATGCCGACTGCATGCAGTGGGTGCGCCTTGACTACTTTGTTCCCCTCCTGATTTCGACTCCTTCCTCTCCGATAGGACTGTGGTATACTGTATCGGAATCACCGCTGTCAGAACAACGTAGACGCGTATTAACTACATCTTATGTTCCAACGTGCACCACCCGGGCCCGTGGATTTGAAACTGGGATAATCTAGCAGCCTGGTGAAAGAATGGATTTCGACCTGACGTTCAAGCGTTCGTTTAGCTTTACCTCGAACAATCTCGTTATCGCAAGGGGGGAACAGTGTTAGCGTAGTTCGGTGCAAATACAAAGGCAGAAACACAGACCTGTCTCAAGCACCAGCAAGCACGGGTGGTCAGAATGCAGAACGAAATGTAGGAATGCCCGTAAGGCGCAGTGAACTCACCTATGATGTAGTCGTACTCCTTAGCCATTCCCGGTGGCGGTATGGCGAAGTACTCCGGCTGCTGCTCAGGCTTGAGGTGCGTGAAGAGCAGCGTCACGGCCAGGATGTCCGCCTTGGTCAGCATGGCTGCGGATTATCGACGATGACGACGAACAACTCGGGAGTGCGGGAAATCCGGCCGACTACGGGCGGAACGATGCGCGTACGCGAGTGCGTTTGAAGTCCGCACTCAGACGCTCGCACACCTCTCTTGTTGAAGGTGCGCCAGAACTTCGCGAGCGCGAAGAGTCGAGGCGACAACGCCAGAACCCAGTGAACCTTTGCTTGAACCTTTCAAGGTCTGGAACGTCCTCAACTTCTTGTCGCTGTCATGGGAGGCCGAGCATCGCGAAGTAAATGTCGGTGCCAGCCAGACAGAAAAACAAAAAGAAAAGCTAAACTGTACACAAATAGGTCCGACGATGCTGTACTCAATAACGGTACCAGTTGCAGCGACGGTAGGTTCGTGATCGTGGAGCTCCTGGCGTGCGGCTCGCGGCCGAGTCAGGAATCGGGTGCCGAACGCCGCACGCGGGTAGCCAAGCGTGGTACAGCGGGCACCGGCAGCCTATATAACGTCGAGGACCTCTTTCCCTGACAATTCACTCTCACCCAATTTTGCGCCGCCGGATACGTTCACCCTTTTTTAAAGTTTACCTTCTTTCTACGAAGAAGTCAGCCCTCTCGAGCCGCTCAGCCCCTCCCACCCTCCTCTCCATACTCCGTGCCCTCTCTCCGTCGTTTCCCTTCGGAGAGACGCTCACTTACGCACGGGCCGCTCTCATTACTGCTTTCTCGAGAAAAGCGCGCGCATTGATGTGTTTTCCCTCTCGCAAGTATCCTCATCCTCCTAGACTGGTCGACGCGGCTACAGTCACGGGGCCGCTGGCTACGCCAGGGGCATAGCGGAACATCGCTCGACAAACTGAAAAGTACAATGTGCAGACACCTACGGCGAAATTCCGTCCACGCACTGCCGTCATGACTCCACGTGGTCTCCAATTAAAGCCCTTCACCCCTTGTTCATTGTCCGCGGACGGAGGGAAAGCCACAGCTTGTACTAGTGGTCTACCGCTGACTTTTAATACCTACCTCTGCGGCTACTATCCTTATTCATGTCCTGGGTGGTTGGCTCATAGAAGGGAGAATGCGGCCCCACCGGTGCAGGTTGGGGGCCAGCTCAACGGCTGCCCATAACCTTCGACGTACGAAAACTGGTATGGTTCACTTAAAACAATCCCAACAGCTCAGTCATATTCAGCAATCACTGGCAGAGGCTTTCGTTTACTGTACAGTACGGGACTGGGCGCTTGCACAGCAGCCGTCGATACTCCATAAGCAAACCGCCACTGTAATTGAAGCCCGTCGTATGAGCGGCGCCGGTACAAATTTGGATAGCAAATATCCCCAAAAGGCACCGTATTTAAACGGAATGCGACAAAACATCCCACGCCAGTTTGGAAAAGACAAAGCGGCACGTGTACAAAACAGAAAAGGCAAAAAACTGCTCAGAGAAGAGGCAGCAGAGTAATAGGGGCTGATTTCGCCTCCTTTCGCGTACGGCATGATCTTGGCCAAGGCTCCAGGGTGCCGGTCACTCACGTGACGCTGAAGCAAGGCATTCTAGCCGTCTGGTGTCGGGAATAAGCTGGAACCACTACCACTTTCACATTAGATCTTACCTTTCGCAGGCGAAATGGATCGACACTCATTCAACAAGCGGAAATGCTATCAGACGACCAGCCCGGAACAAGGATGTGGATTATGCTGCCAATAGTATACAGGAGGGCTCTAACGGCAGTCGAACGCTCTCGATAGCCACTGATATGGGGTTGCGATTTTTAATGACGATAGCCTTTCTTGGGCTACTTAAATGCGAAGATTTTGGTCTGCCTGTCTGTCCCTCGGTCGATTCAGCTGTCCTACCGAAACTTACAAGAAATTCAGGTATAGACATTGAATAGACTATTACATCCGGCAGCATATATCATACTTATCAACACTGCGCAGGAAAAAGAAACCACTAGAAATAGTTAAGGCAAAACATAAATATACATAACTGATACAAGCAGTGTTCTGTTCATAGAAGATGACGTGGGAGTAATTTCGAGCACAAAATACAAAAAGGACTCGCGCTCCAGCCTCGTCATTGCGACTCGAGCGCGAAGCCCAATAGTAGCAAATAAGTCCATACCGGAGACGCGCCAGCATAGCTAACGCGGGAGAGTTGAATTGAATTCAGGAAACCTCCACTGCTACCATGGGAGGACCGAGACGGGAGCGGAACAGCGCGAGAGGTGGGCGAAGAGGAGAGGCAGTTACGTGGCGGCGGCGGCATATGACTATATGTTTGTTTTGTTTTCAGTGCCCGGCCGCGCCTGGCTATGTTATCTGCATCCCAAGCGAAGCGCGTGTTCCATTATTTAATTTTATGCCGCACGGTTTATCTCATTCTGATACGGAGAGCGTTTCGCCCTAACGTCACTAGCCTAGAATAATCTTCTTTGATTTACAATGTTCTAGATGTACATCGACGGTTCGAGAAACACTCGCGACGAAAGATAAAAGCCTGCAGAGCAGACGCCGCGGCATTCCGATCGCCGACGCTCGCTTGGGTACGTCACTTTGCTGACTGCTGCTTCACCGCCTGTGTAATCTTTGAGTTGTTAGGGGAGCACAAGTTCGCCCCAATAAACGTGTTTTCTTTCAAGACAACTGCGTCGTCTCTGGCTTCGTGACAATATGGTAGCTCATATTCCCCCTAAATATTGCATACCTCTCCAGCCAAGCATTTAGGTTCAGAGGTCAAGCGGACTGTAAGGATATCTGTGCAACCTTAGGGTTTGTAAGCTGGCTTTCCGACATCGTGTACATCACATTAAAGCATGTCCACCTGCGAGGAACTATAGTTGCAGCCACACTTTGTACTGCCCTCTACCGCTGCCATTCATTCTCCTCGCCACGAGTGTCGTCTCTCTCCCCTCTTACAATGCGCAATGTCACGAGGTCTCCCGCGGTGGCCTGTCTGGTGCAATAAGCCCGCCTTGTGATTGGCGAATCCACGCTGTAATAAAACGTGATTGTCTCTACCCACCAATCGTGTGTGTTCTAAGTCTGTGACGTAGATATCGCGCAAGTGTCCTTGTAATCCAACATAACAAATCCACAGTATAGGTGGACTCCAACATAGCAAATCCCCCGAAAGGCCCCCTTCGCTGGACTTCCCTCTTCACAGGGTCCAAGGGCTCTGGTTTTTTAGAGCTGATTTAGAGCAGATGTTTTTTTAGAGCAGATGTTTTTGAGAGCGTGGATGAAAAGGTGCAAGGTTAAGTTTGCGGCTATTTGTAGTAGATTTAAGTTTATTAGATGATAAATAGTTGTTCTATAATGAGTAGCGCGGATTATTCGTAAGAATATGCAAAAGTTTGAGACATTCGCGATCACGGCGCTCGGACATGGGCTGTAATTCTAGTGTAGCCAAGGACTGCCTCAAAAGTGTGAACAGCTCGTTGCGTAGCGTACTGTGGTCTTTAGACGAATGGTAATTATTTCATAGCACAAACATCACCCAGCTACAAAGTCTTCTCTTAAACGAGCAACACAGTCGGCACGGTTAATGGCTCGTTCGGAATGCCGGGCCAGAGATGCCTGTATGAAATTATTGAGGACGGAGGCGCTGCAAATTTTGTGCGGAGGCATTTTTGAACGGTGTTTATCACTTACCTGGAGACATAATAGACGTGGACATCATCTTCCAACGTAGTATCTAGACGCATGCTCATTTAGTTAGCGTGTGCCTGTTTTGATACCCAGTGTACAGAATTGTCCTGTGGTGAAATAATGTCTAGCTAACGGGATTATCAAGTGGTTAATTGTGGTTCTTTAAGAGGCGCCCAACATTGCGGAGATCTTGCCCGTATATTGAAAGTAAAAAAAAGAAATTAGATTTCGGTTTCTTTTCGTCGACCACTGAAGCGGGTGAACAGACCAAGATTAACATGTCGATCCGAGCTGGTTGCTATACTATCGTAAAATCTAGGTTTATGCGGCAAGCACAACTTCAGAAAAATGAGCGCCTCGGTCCTATCTATCTCATTTACCTCAAATAGTGCTTGTGGCATAAACCTGGATATTTCGAAGAGGCCAAGGTTCTCGAAATGAGGAAAGCACGTTTTTTACCCGCAATCGCCATGGAGATCAACTTTGTGAACTCTTAATTCGCATTCAATAAATGTTATGGGGTTGCTGTAAAATAATGCGAAATAATTTCAAGAGGCCAAGTGTAAAGACACCCAAAGTGGCAAGGTCACCAGTACGTCTAGGAGGAGACGCGGCAAGCTTGAATACATCTTTAAGCGATATGTCTGAATCCTAAGGGCGTTTTTCCGCCAAGTACGAGGCCGTGAGTTTAGTACCGACCACAGGGACTGCTTTCGTGATGGAGGGGAAAGCCAAGACGCCCGTGTTTACTGCATTGCTGTGCGCGGTAAACACGCTCAAGTTGCGAAAGTGATTGCGTAGCACACCGGTTTATCTCCTGTGCGTCAAACCCAAATTTTGTCTTGCAACACCGCTGCGGGTGTAGCTGTTGTGTTGCGGCTATTTCTCCGCACGGACACCGCGTAATACCCGCTGCACATGCAGCAGCTACGCCATCGGCGTAGCTGGCGCCAACGGCGAAAAGACCACGGCGGCATCCGGACGAGCCTCAACTTCATGACAGCGGAGGAAATGGCTTTTGCAATGCCCGTGACTCCTGCGACTAAACCTATAGTCAAAGACTCGCAACAAGCCTTGTTGACCGCATGGTGTTCATCTGTCCTAACACGCTGAGACAAGTTCCGCGTCCACTGTTACCACCTATACCGCCCTACCAGGCCCTGCTGTCAAACCCTACCATACGTGTCCCATTATTCTGTGGTTATAACCACAAGGCCGGCGCGGCAGGGGAGGACCATGCATGTGCAAGGTAGCTTCATGAACAGGAGAAGCCGACGAGAATTGAAACATACGTCAGGACCAACGTTTTATCAATCAATCAATCAATCAATCAATCAATCAATCAATCAATCAATCAATCAATCAATCAATCAATCAATCAATCAATCAATCAATCAATCAATCAATCAATCAATCAATCAATCAATCAATCAATCAATCAATCAATCAATGAATCAATCAATCAATCAATCAATTTATCGATCAATAAATCTATATATCTATCAATAAATCAATCGATCAATAAATCAAGGAACAACCGTGAACGGGCGGAATATGGGAGGTCACTGGGGTCACTTAGGTAAAGGGTGACGAGGGCTTGTGGTCCGGTTGAAGGTTGGGTCAGCTATCAGCTAGGTGTACTGTAATATCCCGTTAACTCGAACTCGCATAACTCGAAAAATCGGCAAGTCGAAATTTTCCGCGACACCGAACCATTTCCCATACGCCCCATGTATTTGTAGCCCTTTATTTCGAATTATTTTTGGACTGCGGATATCTCGAAATGTTGACTGAAAGCGAAATGAAAATTTCACCGCCGCAGACCGCTTCACAAGATGCGCGCGATGCTGCCGTGCCTAAATGCCTGGATATATATATATAATTAAAGCCAGTTCAAAGCCGCCAGTCCCAATTATATCAAAACGCAATAACAAATTGTAACACTTACTGCTTCGGTTAGGACAGGCTTGCCATCCGTGCTGTGGCATTGGATGGGATGTAATGAAATGCAACACTTCCACCAATGCCGTTAGTTGGCGGCCCTGTAAGGCCATAGGCGCGGGCAGGTAGGAGCGGGCACGTAGGAGCGGGCAGGTAGTGACTCCAAGTACAGTGATGTTAAGGCATGTCTTGCGTCCATTGACCTTCACCCATCAGTTTTGCGAAGGTCAAGCTGCCGAGTTGACAGGATAACGTCGGTACAGGACAGAAGTTGTTCTTCACGATTTGCATTGTGGTACGCCAATGCTCCCAAAAACGCCAAGGGAGTGATGTGAGCGCTGGGCAAACTGAACCAAACTGTGCCAGAGCGCCAATTCCTGGTACACATCGGTACATTTCAAGTAAGGTGCCCCGAACCCAAGTCAAAGCTTGTTTTTTTAGACCAAAGAAGGCATTTCTTTTGTCTTCATTGGCACCTTGCAGTTTTATGCTGTTCCCATATTTGGGAACATTGTTTTCGGCATTTTGTACATGCGGCATTTCGGCATTTTGTACATGCGGCATACATGTACGGCATTTTGCATGCGCCAGCATAAGATTGGACAAAGTGCCTTAAAATATGTGTTGTACATCTTTGCAAGCATCGCCCGCTGGGCCATTTGTTAGCTTCGCCCATCCTCACTAGTTTACTGCTACTGAGTTAGAAAGCGAAACTTTCTGCGCCTCCCCGATGGCAACCGTACAGTCACAAGAACGCTCTGCAGGAAAGCAAACTTCATTCTACCGATTTCACAATACGATTGTCTTGATAAGCGAAGGCACATCAATCGCATCCAGAACAAAGCGCTTCCCGCTGTTGCAGTTCCACCTGGGTCCCTCGCATTAACGAAGCCGACGTCTATCCGATTGCGCAATTCCGACACTGTCAAAACAATTAGGATTTTAAAGCGAAGCTGTCTTTGCCTCAACTCTGTCAACCTCTGTCAACCTCTGCAACCCCAATGACAGGGAACGAATTCCTCACGAGAAAGTTGAGCGATGAAGTGTTAAACAAAGAGGTGTTTGATTTTATGAATAAATAAATAAATAAATAAATAAATAAATAAATAAATAAATAAATAAACCTGTAGAAAGTCAACTAACCCTCGTAGCTCTTTATAGTACCTTGGAATAGGGGCATCGTTCATTACGCGCAAGTGCACGCCATCCTCCCTGTGTGTACAAAAGAACTAAGCTGCAGCAGCTCTGAAAATATTCTAGTAATGCGTAGGGATTCCTACGCCGAGTCTGCGTTTTACAACCCTTACGTTCCCTCTGTCGCCTTCAAGGAACATGTCAACACAGGCAGCGTCGCTTTGTTAGTTTTTTGCTTAGTTGAGTTAATCGCATGGTGCCCCAAATTAATTATATAAGATTTAGTTCGCTAATATTTCATTTTTCGTTCGGTATATACCTTTGGCTTTTGAATAGTAGCTAACCTCGTGAGAGCGATGGGTTTGGTCGACCTCTGCATATTGTGTACTTATTTGCGTATTTTTGTTTTTGTTTGTTGTTTTATGCGATGGACGATGGCTGAGACATGTGCTTATGAATAGCCAAATTTCTGGATTTGGCTATAAATAGCAAAAAGCTGGAGACTTCATTTTGTTTGGATATTTTTCCTCCTTTTTTTACGGCAGCTCGAGCAGAGATTTTGCTTCATCAGGTGCGACGGATTAGTGCTAGCACAAAAGGCATCGTTTCGTGAGAAAATATCGTTTCGCAAAACACATTTTAGTTTACCCTGCTCTAAAGGTAATTTTAGCGCTCCAGAGTATCTTTGTCGTTGCAAAAAAGGCACCGTCTTTGCCATCTAAAATGATTTTCCGTCTGCTACAAAATACCACCTTTGCTGCCCCGAAACAGCTCCAAAGTGGCCACTGTATGTCTATGCATGAAGCACTGGGTATGAACGTGGGATACCAAGAAACGCTGTGTGGGTCGACATCGGAACACACAGTGTACACGTACACAATCTCCTGTCGTAGCGTCTGTCGTCATGTCGTGCGACCTTCGCAGTGCAATCGTTTTCACATTTCCTCTAATATCGACACGCGATTTCGTCATGGGGCTCAAAGCGAGAGAAACATGTGGAGAGCACGAAATCTCATGTGTGCTAGCACTCGGAGGCTGTGTCCACTTAAGCATCGGCAAATATTCCACCGACAGCGAGCGGAAGGGGCCGGTCTTCCGTTTTGCTTCGGCCTTGGTCACTGACCTCCTGTTGGTCGCTTGTACACCGCGACAAATAAGCAACGACGCCGAAAGCAACCTACAATTTTTATAGCAAAAATTCCCCGCATTTCCCCGAGGGGAAGAATGTGAAAGTGCGAATGCACGAGTTGAATTTGCGCGGTTCGGTAATGTTCGCGAAAGAGAGATCACACACACACACACAGCTACAAAGAAAGAAAGATGCATTTATTCACAGACACCTATTTGTGTTGTCGTTGTACTTGATTGCTAGAGCGGATCTCAGCTTTGAAAGTTCGTGTCAGTACTCCTTTAAGCGGGTGCATTAGCCCTTCTCACGCCCGATTCCTGGCCAATCCCCCACGTGGGTATGTGCCATGTCAGCGGCCAGGCAGCGCGCGCCCATCTCCCCCCGTTGCCAAGGAAGACGAGGAGATTCCTGGCCAATCCCCCACGTGGGTATGTGATGCGGACATCGCCGGTGGACGCAGGTTCAGGGTCGCTTAAGAAGTGCATTGCACTTAATATGTACTAGGAGAAAATCTTGCGCTAGTGTCCAAGAGCCACGTACGCTTCAGCGAGCGTGCCGTCATGAACCGCGCTGCAACGTTCCATCGTTTCTTGGTATGGCTCCTGTTGCTGCAAAAAAGAAAACAATAATATTGAGACGATTATTTAAAGTTGTTTTGTTGATAGAGAAATAGAGCTCCAATTTTTTTTGGTGAGAAGTTGTTTAGACGCTTGATGCAAGAGAAACAAGAAAGCCAATGTTACCTTTTTTGTAGTTTCAAAAGCTAAAGAACAAGCCATGAAGTTAGCCAAGTCAATCTTTTTTGTTGTTTCAAAAGCTAAACAACAAGCCATAAAGTTAGCCAAGTCAATCTTTTTTGTTGTTTCAAAAGCCAAACAACAAGCCATGAAGTTAGCCAAGTCAAGTATAGGAGAAATCTCTATGTCGTGGCCCTCGACGGTGCGTGATTGAAGCGACAGATTTCCTTCTTCACTATGTTCGTACGACACACTATGGTTCACACGATGTTGTGGGGCCGCACCCACGACAATTTTCCTGAGCGCTCTGCGGAAATATTCTTTGGGCGTTGCTTGCGAAGTGGGCTGACGGCCACGCCATAGTGGCGTTAGGGAACCGTTTGCTGACCGACCCCGGATCACAAGCAGTGATGTAGCCGTACTACAGCAGCGGAACCATTCGTCTCGTGTGCGCCGTACCCAGAATGCCGCACGCCAGGTGTACTCGTGACGTTCCTGGGTACAGCGGTCGCATTTACCACTGCGGGGAAACGTATACATGAGCGCGTAGTGAGCTTTCTGTACGCGTTATTAATTACAGGCGGCGCTATTATAGTTTTATTTCGGCGAATTAGCAGCAGCAACACACAGTACGCAGTTTTTAATGCCTAACCGTATACCCAAACGCCAACCGTGCATGCCGTGCGTTGTGGCTGCTCGAAAAGAATCCGTGACTGGCCATACATTCATTCATTGTTATAGTGTAAATTTACACCTCCGGAGAAAGGCAAAGTAATACCGAAAAAAAGAGCCAAACGATACTAAAAGTCGCCCAATTTGGCTCCTCATAGCGGAATCTGAAAATTCTTGTCCGTCATAGGAATCCTAAAAGAAAATAATATGCACCCCATAAGCTACGTACATATTTATTTATTTATTTATTTATTTATTTACCATATTTCAAAGGCCCCAGTCGGGGTATCAGATGAGGGATGGCCATAATTAGCAACACATTAGCGATTCAACAACAGTCTTGAATAGATGTGGGTCGGAGTGGTGCACGGCGAATGCAGGCATGTTGTTCCAGTCACGGGCGGTTGCAGCAAAAAAGGAGCGAAGATGAGCAGTAGTTTGTCCTGGCGGTGGATAAACGGCTCCGTGATGGTTTGTGCGGCAGGACAATCGATGAATAGGCAAGATAGCCGGAACGTCAAAAGGAGCGTGATAAAATTTCTGGAAAAGACAGTCTAGATGGTTAGCCAGCGAAGCTCTAACGCGCGGGCGGTGTTTGCCATTGTCACGTTGATGTTGCTCCACCACCCCTGCACGCCATTGTCGATTGAGCTGCTCTTCACGCAGTAGGTCGCTGCTTGCGCTCTCTTGCGCGAGAGATACTCTTTTAGGGGCGAAGAACCTTCGTGGCTCTGGATGTCGGCGTCTCCTGTCGTCGTCTCGTGTAGTCACGGTACTAGAACACCGGGACACTCGTTTCCCAACGCCTCGCGCTAGAGCGTTTCATTTCCGTGGGCAAAAACACGTACTAGAAGAACACACCGGCACACTCGTTTTCCGACGTCTCGCGCTAGACAGCTTCGAGCTTCAAAGACATGAGACTTTTAGAGCAAAGCTGTATACCTCTACCCCCTCCCTCCCCCTCCTTCCCCAATGGCTTCAGCTCCCTGGACACAAACTTGCTTTGTCCCTCCCCAGGTTTCACGATAGTGGAGATGGCCCGGGATTTTTAAATGCAGAGCATTTCTTTAACTGACGATGTCACCCGTTCTAGGCGTCCGAAGTAGTTCGCATCGCTCGCAGGTGCGCCCTCTCGGCGCGATCGCGGCGTGATAAAGGCGGGTGTCGGCGAGGCTGGAACGCACTCATCGCCGCGCTCTCTCGTCAGCCCCGCTCCTCCTCGCCTACTCTCCGCTCGCATCGCGCGCTCTCTCCGCGGTCGGTTTGCGCCCAACAGGTGGGGGCGCGCGCGTCGCGAGATCAACAACATCTGTGGCGTGATCGTGACGTCAGCATCGCGCGCGCGTGGCGCGATCGTGGCGTGATAAAGGCGGGTGTCGGCGAGGCTGGAACGCACTCATCGCCGCGCTCTCTCGTCAGCAGTTGCCACAAGTGCAACAACATTAACGTAACGCAATCTACTTAACGTCGTGCGCCCCCGGAAATGCTCTGCATTTGATCGTGCCCCTCGCGAGGGGGATGTTTCGCTGTCGGCGCGCTCGGCGGGCCAGTTCGGTGCATGCGTAAGCGAGGCGGCGTGCGAACGGTTGCGCGGGTTGCCTAAACGCCTGCACGGGCTGAAAGTTTCGCTGTTTTTTCCCATTCCCCCCCTCCCCTTTTTAGCACGCGCAGTGCAGGTCAGGACACACAACCCGACTGGTAATTCGAGTAGGCTTGCTGGGAATCGGTGACTACCCTCCGAACCCCTGGTTGAGTGAGAGCCAAGGTGATGGCTGCCTCTTCTGCTGCCGTCATTTCTTGGGTCCTAAGCGAGGTACACGCAAGGAGGTTGGTTCCGGATGTAGCCACGATGATGGCGTATTGCTGCCCTCGATGTTCGGAGGCGTCTGTGTAGATAACTGCATGATCCCCACAGAGGGTGGTGTTTAGCGCTTGAGCCCGTGCTTTTCGGTGACCCTCGTCATGTCAGGGGTTCATATTTCTAAGCAAAGGGAGCATCTTTAGTATTAGTCACCAAGAGTCTGGGAATACGTCAAGCGGAGTGACATTCTGGGCTGCCCAGCCAATCTAGTGAAGCATGCGGTTACCCACCGCAGTTCTGAGTCGGGCCTTCTGGTTAGAAAGATGGCCTCCTATCAGCTCTTCCACCGTGTTGTGGAGCCCCGTGATAAGCAGCCTCTGTGTGGACGCACTCATGAGAAGACCAATGGCCTGCTCGACCGCCTTTCTAATCGTTATATAAAGCATCTCTATGTCTTCGTTGTCGAGAAGAAGACAGGGGGTTGACGTAAGTAACTCTCGAGAGGACAAAAGCTTCAATTAATCGAAAGGTACCGGATTCCTTTAGGGTCGCTTCTTGGTGGCAACTCGCCTGATCATGTGTATGATTTGATTAATGCTGTTTTTGAGGCGCTGCAAGGAGACGCCACTCTTGGAGTTAGCCTCGAGATGTAGGCCCAGGATCTTGATGCTGGGGCTTGCAGTGATGGCCTGGCCATCAAGAAGTATTTGAATGTATTCCTTGGTTTGGCGTGAGGGCGGACGACAAGGAGCTGTGATTGTTTACGTGAACACTGGAGGCCACATGCTTTAGCACATTGGCGTACTAGAAGTGAGATGCCATGCATTGGTGTGAGCTTCCTTTAATTTTTGTAACTCTTAGCACATGAGCAAGGTGCGCACAGGGCCGCTAGACGGGCGTGAGTGGTCGCGTGACGCTTTCACATGTCTTTCAGCGAGAACGCAGGGGGTAAACCCGTAGATGTGCTTGGTGAGTACACCACCTGTCTTCCCGGTACACCACCTGTCTTCCCAGTCGTGGGCTCGTAGTAAATCGGTAAGACAATGGGCTCTCGCTTTGTTAGTCTATTAGTTCCAGGTTCGATTCCCGGCGGTGCCAGTAAATTCTTTTATTTGTTCGCTGGAGTTTCTTGGTGGCACCAGCGGTCGCGAAAGAACCTTTGGGGGGTAGAGGTAAAAAATTTCGCCCACCTCCCCGCGAGGGGAACCCTGTGTAGATGCGACGCATCGTGGGGTTCACTTGGTGTTTCCGTTGGATTGATTCTGAAATCGCGTGAAACGTGTCGGGAACGCGTATGATTATTTTAGCTCTCTCTGATGCGCCGTTCCCACTTACTTGTGTCGGTAGATATGACAGCGTAGCTACGTCATCAAAAAATCGAGCCAATTTCTCCCCCTTTACTTTTAACACTTATCCAACCTGTTTTTTTTTTTCTCGTGCATGCGAATGGGGTTCTGCTGGAAAGTTTTCTACGTGCACGGGATGGTTGTATTTTCCTTTGCTCTAACCATATAAAGTTTCGCTTTAAAAAGAAAATGAAAATTGAAAATAAAGTAGCAAAATAAACCTAACACACGGCCATGCCATCCTGCAATTAATAAAATAATTAAAGTATGAAAACAAACATGTTGAAATAAATAACGAGATCACAAAGACGTATTCACTTTAGCGCCGTCATAGTGGTGAACTTAAGAAATAAAATACACTAATAAAATCCTGGAGCACCTTTACTCACTCGAATGACTAAATAAAATAAATAAAAAATAAACAGTGATTACGTTGTCTGGCTTGAGGCGTTCTTTAATCTCACGTAGGAAACGTGAGGATTGTGAAAGAGAGAAGCAGCGTAAGCATTACTACGCATTCGCAGACAATTCTCAGAACTCCTCTCCTTTTCTTGTCCTTAGCGAGTGCCCGAAGAACGTATAGGCTTCTTAATATAGCATGCGTGTACGTCGGCCAAGGGGCTCGTAATAATTACTGCGAAATGACGTGTAATTTTACGTACGTTCCTTGTAGTGCTAGTTACGTACTGCGCTAGTACCTGCAGGTGAAAACATGGTGGCGACCGCTGCACGCTCTATTCCACTCCATAGAATTCACGTTTTAAAGGCGACAGCTTTTCGTTGGCTCCTAAAACGCAAAATATTTGGTCTGTCTGTCTTTCACTCACTCGAGTGAACCACACTCGTCCAATAGTGCAACAAATTCCAACAAGAAGTGTGTATAAACAAAACCGTCACAAACTACTAAAACCACTGTCCTCGGTCATACATGTTCACTTTGTACAGCGCCAAAGAAACCTCAAGTGTAGATAAACATAAAGGTAAAAAGATAGACATAAGAGATACAATGCTATCCTAATTAAGAATGCAGGTTAGCTTGATTTTTAAAGCAAGAAATGAAACAAAAACAAAAAACACTTAAAAAGAAGGAAGGCAAGTTGCACGCTCTTCCTCCAGATAGCACGCGAGCAGCGCCAGCGCGGGAAAATTGAATTCAGAAAATTGGCATCGCGTTTACAATGTAAGGAGCAAGAATTTAGGGCCCCCATGGAAGTTGCACTAATTAACGGAAACATGACCTGGTGCCCGTATTCATCCCCGAACGGTTGGTGCTCCGATTCGGCCTTCTATGGACATTGCTAGCCCTTCCTCTACGATGATGTTCGTCGACGCCAGTGCTTCCTATACCTTACTTCATACCGCTCTACTTTGTGTGACTGTGGCTCCCGATCCAGTGACCTGCACTTACATTACAACGGAGACGTGACCATCAAAGCAGGCAGAACTCCTTGCAGTGCGGGATGCTCTGCTACACACATCGTTGATAATCAACCACTCTTCACCACAGCGTACAATTTACACTGATTCATAGGCAGCTGTACGAGAGCTTCGTAAAACTCTTACGTCCTCACACGCCGCGAAGGCCCTTACATCCGCCAGGCTCAGACTCTCTCCCTCCCTTGTGACCTCGTTCTTCACTATATCATGACCCGAGATGGCACGCCCCACTGTCAGGTGTGTGGTGCCTATCCCGACGTTAAACACACCTACTGGACTTGTCCTCGCGCCAGGCGATCACCTCACTTTCTTCATCCACACCTTTTACCATACCACATTCCATACTCATGGGAAAACTGGGCCGCTCCTCCGCCTGATCTTCGCCCCATCCTTTGGCCTCTCCTCGCCCGGCACATTGCCCACGTGCGGGGCCCTGACACCTGCGGAATTCCCACCTGAACGTCTTCCAGGCCCACCAGAACCACAATTTCGGCAGCCCGGACATGGGCCGCTTTAAATAAAGTTTGATCTCTCTCTCTCTCTCTCTTACGTCCAATGAACGTCTGCTAGAAATTCATAACATAGTGGAGACTTACCCATGTCGTGTGCGCGTGTCATGACGCCAACGGAACAGCCAACCCTCAGTGCAGGCTGCAGATGCCGGTACACCCCTCGTGCGTGTGCCTCTTGCACCTTCGTCGAACGGTGTTTGCCTTGCCAGTGAAAAGGAATGTCTACAGCGCACCGCGCGTGCTCTCATACCCCCGCGCGGTACAGATCTCCCTGGCGGGTTGTCTCGCCAAGATGAGGTCGTGCTCAGACGTCTTCGCCTGGGAGTCGCCCTCACGCCGGCTGTGACGAGGTCCTGGCCACCTCAGTACCCTGCCCCGTTCAAGTCCACGTGCTCCTTTTGTGCCGCTCCTGTTGACCAGGCTACAGCAGAGCATTTGGTGGGGAGTTGCCCTGCCTTGCGAAGCCTACGCCTTGTGCACATCGCCACCTGCGGGCCGCGCCCAGGTCGTCCGCCAGATTTCATGGCGTGGATACAAGGCCCACATCATAACCCCCTGCTCCGATTCTTTAGGGAATGCGGAGTGTATCTGTACATATAGTTTTTCTTATGCTGAATAGCAAACTTCGCAATAAAAAAAAGAATTAAGGGTGGGGTGGGAAGAGACCAGCGTATGTTACGTTGCAGGGGTGGCACAAGAGCATATTCTTTCCAGGAAATTTGCAATGTAGCAAGCAGATACGGGGCCAATATTTCAGGGATACAATTCACTTGCTTTGCTGGAAGCGTTTTTATTTAAAAGAGACACTTTTCGACCAGCTGCAGTACCCGTCAGGAAGGAGGAAGTGAAATTGTGTGCAGGCAGGGGCTTTGGAATCGTCTTTAATGTGGGGGCTCAAGGTAATTGATAAGGAAGAAGAAGAATATTTTGTGTGCCTAGAAACCAGGGTTCATTTTTCTGGTGTCTGGAAGTGATAGGTTTTTTTACAAAAATCGTCACTGGCTGTTCCTTTTAAACCTTGAATCAAACGTCATTTATTTTCAGTAAGCGCTCAAATTATTATGTTTATGTACAATTTTCAAACTGGCTATATCCAGTTTGAAAACCCACCGTAACATAATTATTAAGGTTATCACGTATCTTTTTCGTTAGGAAAGAGCAATCGTGCCCTCTACAAGCTGCACTAGCAGGCCTTCACTAGTGGTGCAATTGATGTTGTGAATAAGATTTTCGGAAGGATATCATTTACTCCAACAGGGATTGTAAGCGGGCTAGTTGGTACACATCTGAGCAATAAAGAACTCAAGAAGACGGGACGACGGAAGAGCGCACAGGCTCAGCGCTGCATTGCAGAAGAAACTGACTGCAACACGGATAGCAGGAGATAGTAGGAGTTGGTACATATCTGGGCGATGAACAGCGAAAAAAAAAAGTACGACAGAAGAAGACGCCGCCACTGTGTCTGTGTGTTCTGTTGCCCTGTCTCTTCCCGTTGTTTATCTATCAAACTATTTAGCACTCGTTACAGGAATAGCAAACCTCTAGTGATCGTAATGTCTCAGAAACAGCTGTCAAAAAAATAAACAAGGCGAACTAGAAAAAAGTAATGATTACGCTTGACAGATGGGCCGAATGATCTGATAGAATGACTCGGTCGTATTGACCTTTAGACCAGTCCAGTCAATTTTAAAGCGAAAACTTTCTCAGTGGAACCGATGGGGTCCTGTAAAAAAGCTAATGCATTTCCCCGGCCGACCGAAAAGCTCTTGTAAAAAAATGAACAAATGGATCAGGGCCTTCATATTTTGATAGAATACGCCTTAAATTACTCCCGAAAAAGGGGTTTCCCAGCAATGCATTTGTGTTTAAATGTGAAGCCGACTTTCAGGTAATAAGCTTGGTCTTTGTAAGCCGGAATTCCCACATTGCCTGTTCTGCACTGAAGCATGGTACGGAGGGAGTATGAATACAGAAAACGGCTATAAATCTTGTGTTATCAAAAGGATGCCGAAAAAAAATTACGTTACAATTACCCACTAAGTCGACTCTGCATGCGTGAGAACGGACCCCTATTGTGTTAAAGCGGTTAGGTGAAAGTCACGATAAAGTAGCAGTTCTGAATCTGACAGTACATGCATCGATTATGAAGGAGGAGTAGAATAGTATACCTTTATCTCATAAATCAGGTATCGTATGCATTTATATCGTTAGCAGATTCATTTTATTATTGTGCGAAAAATCATAGCTTTCGCGCTTCCCTGAACTTTTTTTACGAAGGTATGGTAGTTTTTTTCTTTGTTTTAGAGCCATGATTTGTCTAATCACTCCAAGACCAAGGGGGTTTCTCTAAGACCAATCGCTCCGGCACCAAGAACCCCTTAGTTTAGACAGAAGGGGGGCAGGAGCACCCCATGAACACACCCTCCATAGCCCGTTGATGCAGGGGGATAGCGGAGGGGATAACACACGAACATAACCAGGCCGGCCACCTTAACTCGTAAACCAGAAGGCGCTAAAAATCTGCTTCTCAGCGCTATCAGCACCCAGATGTACAACGAATGGGCTGTTCAAATTCCGCGCTTTTTCTTATAATATTATTTTGTGCGTTCAAAATACCTGGAAGATTCGGCTTGTTGGAAAGGAGCGCTATTGCTGTGGGACAACACCCTCTAAGCCTTTCTTAACCCTTAATAGCCAATAATGGTGCAAAAAACGTGTCCCATGGCGAACACCCTGGAGGGTTTTTTGCCAAAAATAGGTGTTGAGGGTATTTGGGGAAAGCTGTACGGTTTTTTCTAAGGCGGGAAGCGCGAGGTGTCCTTGACGTTGAATGACAAGCATCGGAACTTCCAGTAAGCAAATAAACAACTGTTTTAATTGGACTAAACGCTGCGCATACAAATTCACGTCTTCCTCCGTCGCGTTCCTTTTTGCCTCTGCCCGTCCCTCCTACACTTCCCTCGCTCTCGGCCAGGGCTCAGAGTCCGATCGCCGCCGGGCGGCGGGCTCTCCCTCTCTGTCTGGGTCATGAGGCCCGATTTGGGGGCCGTGCGCGAGACGTTGTGTTTAGGCGACGGGCCACGTTTTCAGCTGGTCGGGAGGCCCCTATTTGGGGGCCGCTTTCGATGTCTTGCGCGGGAACTCCAGGGGCCGTATGCTCAAGATTGTCTGGCGCTTCGTTCGCGACACATTCCCCCCCGAAATGACGATGTCATTTCTCTCAGTCTCTCATCTCGAGAGGGTAGAGCACTTGGATGGGGCGCCTGACTGTCGATCCCCCGGATACCCGCACCGTACAGGATCGCACTTTTCCGTCGCGGCCAGGGAAGGTGTGCTCAACCCGTCCCATTTTCCAAAGTTGTCTGGGCTGCAGGGACTCTTTCAGTAGCACCAAGTCCCCACTCTTCAGGTCCCTCGGTGTTCCTCGGTGAATTTTAGATCCCTGCAGTTCGTTCAGGTATTCTGATGCCCACCTCTTCCAGAAGTCGCTTAGCAGTTTGCTTCGACTGGTCAGCATTTGTTGTAGGTTGCCGCAAGACACTTCGGCGATCTCCTTGCGCTGTAGTCCTGGTAAAGATGTTAGCCGTTTTCCGGTCAAGAAGAAAGCCGGACAGAGGGCATCAGGCTCAGATGGTTCGGTGTAGACGTGGGTCAATGGGCGGGAATTGAGCATGGCTTCCACTTCACTCAGCGTTGTCGTGAGTTGCTCGAAGGTGAGGTAACTAGTACCCAACGTCTTCTTTAGGGCTTGTTTAGTCAGGCCAACCAGGCGCTCGTAGAATCCACCCCACCACGGTGCACGCTCCACGATGAATTTCCATTCAACACGGGTGTTTGCGATAAAGCTCCTCACATCGTCGTTTCTTATGACCCTCCATAGCATAGCTAGGTCCTTGCTGGTTTTCTTGAAGGTGAGGGCGTTGTCACTGTAAACGGTACTTGGTACACCGCGGCGGGCAATGAATCGTCTGAAGGCGAGAAGAAAGGAGACCGCTGACATATCGCTGACCAACTCAAGATGTACTGCTCGCGTGACACCGCAGGTGAACAGCGCAATGTAGCACTTTGTCGTAGTGGCACCCTTGACCAGCAGTGGCCCTGCGAAATCAACACCTGTCACCTCGAAGGGAGCTGCCTCAGAGATGCGATCGGCTGGAAGCGGCGCGGTAACCTGAGTGGCCGGCCGTGAGCTAAAGCGCTGGCATGTTATGCATTCCCTCAGTGTCTTCTTAACGAGTGGCCTCGCTCCAACCACCCAGTACCTTTCTCTGAGCTGCGCCAACGTATCACGGATGCCTCCGTGAAGCACTTGACGGTGGCACTGGACGACCATCTGTTTTGCGAGGCAGCTCCGTTTAGGCAGTATAATAGGGTGCTTTGCGTTGTAGTCGAGTTGACTTCGTTGTAGTCTTCCATCGACTCTGAGAAGGCCATTGTCATCCATCATAAGGGACACGTTCTTTAAGGGTGAGTCTGTAGGCATTTTTCTTTGGTTTTTGAGAGAATCGATTTCTCTTGGGAATCCTTTTCTTTGTTCTTGAAGGACCCAGTACTGTTCAGCCCGGTCCAACTCTTGTGCTGTCAGTGGTCCAGGTTCGTTATTTTCTCTCTTGGCTTTGCCAACAAAACGAAGCACCCATGCAGTGATTCTCAGTATCCTCGTTAACGAACTGTAGTTCCGCGCGTCAATAATGGCCTCTGTAGTCGGTGGGGATGACGTCGTCGGTAATACATTCGCTTGCTTTTTCTGCTCAAGCTCTGAGTCACTGAACACAAAGTCGAGAACATCATGAGGCCACTCGCTCTCCCCTAGGCATATCCAGGACGGTCCTGCCCACCACAGTTTCGTCGTTGTCAAGTGGGCCACCGGCAGCCCGCGAGTCAGGAGATCCGCTGGGTTGTCCTTTCCAGGGCAGTGCCTCCATGAAAGATCACCGGTCAGTGTTTGGATCTCGACGACTCGGTTGCGCACAAACTGCTGCCAGCGGTCCGCGTTCCCGAAAATCCAGTGTAAGGCAATGGTGGAGTCTGTCCAGAGGTAGGCCGTTGCCGGTCGCTCGTCCAGAGTGTTAAGGATGTAGCGGCACAACCTTGCTGCGAGAAGACACGCCATCAGTTCCAGTCGCGCCAGGGTCAACTCTTTCACTGGGGCAACACGTGATTTGCTCATCACGATGGTTGACATGGTACCTTCGTCGTTAGTGACTGTGATGTAAGCCACTGCTCCGTAGGCGGCTGGGCTGGCATCTGCGAAGACATGTAATGATACCGATGTTTGTTGTCCTGAGATGTCCGCTCCGTAAAACCGCGGCACCTGGATTTCAGGGAGGTGTCGTAGTTCTTGGATCCACACGTCCCAAGCGTCAGCAATGGCACTCGGCAAAGGGTCGTCCCACTGGATACACTGGCGCCACAGCTGCTGGAAGAGTATCTTGGCACGTACGATGAAGGGTGACAACCAGCCAAGCGGGTCGAATATCCGTGCCGTTGTTTGCAGCATTGAACGCTTAGTGCTGCACCCAGATATGGCGTTGTCCAAGCAAGGCGAAAATGCAAGTACGTCCGTTATTGGATCCCACGTCAGTCCCAGGACCTTCAGCACACCGGACAGATACCCGAGCGGCTTAGATCCACGAGAATCTTCTTCAAACTGCGAACGAAGCCTTTCGTTGTTGGATGACCATTTGTGGAGCTTCATGGAGGCGTCAGTGAACATCTCGTTAGCATCGTTGTAGAGTTTCAAGGCCGCTTCCTCGTCGTTGGCTCCCGTTAGGAGGTCATCCACATAGAGGCTGCGTCTCAATTGATGTGCAGTGAGGGGAAACTGCTCCTCGCAGCCACTCAGGTGGTGCTGTAAAGTGGCCGACAAGAGAAATGGGCTTGCCGTCGTCCCAAATGGAACACGTGTCATTCTCCAAGTGTCAACCGGAGGCATCGTGTTGCCAGGCTGGGGTGTCTCACGGAACCACATAAATCGGAGGGCATTTCTGTCGTCTTTCCTCACGCCTATTTGCAGGAAAGCTCGTTCAATATCCGCGACGAGAGCTATTCGATGTCTGCGGAAGTTGAGTAGCAGTCCGACAAGGTCGGCCGTCAAGTTCGGCCCAGTCTCTAGGTTTTCGTTGAGGGACTTCGAGTTCTTGTGGTGTGATGAGGCATCAAATACTATTCGGAGTTTTCTGGACTCACGAATCACTGCCTGGTGTGGCATGTAGTAGACGTTCTGCCCATCGTCCACTTCTCCTTCGACGCGTTCTACAATGCCTTGAGCAATGTATTGTCTGATGACCGCATCATATTCTTCAAGCAGCTCTGGCGACTTCAAGAGCCTGTTTGTTAACTGCTGCAGCCTTTTCGTAGCGATTTCCTTGTTGTCGTCAAGAGATATCTCCGTTTTCCAAGGCAGTGCCACTTCGTACCGGCCGTCGACCTTCGTTAATGTCTGTTCGAATACCTCCATCGCAGCGCATTCGCCTGGCTTGCATTCTTCCTTGTCAGTGATTCCGATGGATTCCAAGGTCCAAAATTTGCTCAGGACATCTGCCGTCTTGTCTTCAACGACCGATGTCCGCAAAGTAACAGTCTCAGTACACTGGTTCTGCTGAGATGTCCCTTCTATTGGACCCTGCACGCTCCAACCGAACACCGTCTCAACAGCCCTCAGACTTTCGCCGAGTTTTCTCATTCGGCCAGTTGTGAGGCCCCAGATGTACTCGGAGCCAATGAGTAAACCAATGTCCTCAGGAGCGTCGCCGTTGGCGAGGTCAGCGATGTCGCAGTCAAGGTGTCCAAGCTGATGCGCGACCGACTGTGGCGGAGCCGGTATTTTATGGTCGCAAATTACGTCGGTTTCCAGCACCTCCAACTTGAACCGGCGTCCCTGTTTTGTGTTCAGCGTCACCGTTACTCGCTGGAACATCTTTTCTTCTCGACGACCGCCGAACACGCCAACAGTCAATCTTTCGTTTCCCACGACTTGACATCCGAGCCTTTTCGATGTGGCAGACGTTATAAACGAGCGTTGGCTTCCTCCATCAAAGAGCGTGCGGATTTCAGCGTTGTAAGTTTCTCCGCTGCACATAACCTTCGCCGTTGGAAGCAAGACGACCGTCGTCTTAGCTGCAGGCACCCCATCATGGGTTACGGTTCCTAGGCTCACGTGCGAGTTGTTGACAGGCTCCGTTGATTCGAGCGACTTTCTCGCTGTATACGTTGGATCGCACATGGTGGTGGCATGCTTCTTGTTGCATTTCGTGCATTTTACGTTCACACGGCATGCGCGTGCTTGGTGCTTCCCCGTCGTGCAACGAAAGCATCGTCCGGCAGAAAGCAACATCCTCTTCTTTTCCTCGATAGACTTTCCAGAGCTGCAGTTCTGGGTGGAATGCGCGTTGTCGTCGCAGAAAAAGCAGCATTCTTGACGTGCACTCTGGGTCAACGTTGAAATGGAGGATGCATGCCTCTGAGGTCGCTGTTCAGGTTGTTTCTGGCGATCTTTTTGCTCATGCTTCACTTCCTGCCTTACGTCCATGCGACGGAGAGCAGCCAGGTTCTCCCGACTTTCCACTTCTACTCTCAAAAAGTCCAGAAGCCGACAAAAAGACGTCACGGTACCTTTCTGCGAGTCAGTGGTAGTCTCGGGCACACCCTCAGTGTGAGGCGTTTGTCGGCTGTAGTGGCCGTCGTTCGATGTGTCGAGGACGCGTTTCCGACTATAATCGAGCAGTAGGTCCCCTGGCAACGCCCTCTGTGCGATGGGTAGCAACATAGAACTGAAGGTCTCCAGCTTGCGCCCGAGTGTCTCCAGGCCTCTGATGTGGGCTGCCAGGGTGTCGTGCAGTCGACGCAGTCCGCGCACATCTTCCGACGACCGAACAGGCTTCAAATCAATCAGCTTTTTGAAGTGCTCTTGTATGAGGAGTTCCTCGTTTCCGAATCGTTTTTTTAGTAGTTGCACGGCATCGTTGTAGCAACGAGCTGTCGGTGGAAGTCCAGCGATGGCGGTGGCAGCATCTCCAGTGAGGGACGCCCTGAGGAAGTTGTACTTGTCGATAGATGAAAGGTCTTCATTTTTGTCGACAACCTCCTCGAAGAGCTCCCAAAAGTGCTGCCACTCGTTGCTTCGCCCGCTGAACTTGATCAGCTCCAGTTTTGGCAACTTGATCTTAGACCGTTGCGTTTGCTCTGTGCTGACCACCTCGTTGATGACCGTTAATGGGGCAGCACTCGGCACTGAGTCGCCGTCTATGCGTTGCTGGAGTCTTGTGAGGCACGATAAGATGCGGTCGTTGTAGTCCAGCACCTGCGCGCACTCGTCCTCGAAGTCTTCATCTGGCACGAGCGTCTCGATTTTGTTGTCGAGGGTCTCCAGGTTTTTCGTTACTTTTTTCAGCCGAGTGTGCAGAACTGCAGCTTCGCTTCCTGGGAGGTCCCTCTGCATAGCATCTTGGCACTCGTTCAATATCCGGGTGACTTGAGAGCGGAGAGCGGCACGTTTTTTGAGGCAGCGTTCCATGGCGTTGAGCCTACCGGAAGGTCCGATGTCGTTCGTTGGCGGAGCGTCCAAGTCGTTGTGGAGACACGCAGTCTTTTGAAGCCAATAATTGGACGACTCCCGGGTTTCGGCACCAAAGTTTTTGTCCTTGACGTTGAATGACAAGCATCGGAACTTCCAGTAAGCAAATAAACAACTGTTTTAATTGGACTAAACGCTGCGCATACAAATTCACGTCTTCCTCCGTCGCGTTCCTTTTTGCCTCTGCCCGTCCCTCCTACACTTCCCTCGCTCTCGGCCAGGGCTCAGAGTCCGATCGCCGCCGGGCGGCGGGCTCTCCCTCTCTGTCTGGGTCATGAGGCCCGATTTGGGGGCCGTGCGCGAGACGTTGTGTTTAGGCGACGGGCCACGTTTTCAGCTGGTCGGGAGGCCCCTATTTGGGGGCCGCTTTCGATGTCTTGCGCGGGAACTCCAGGGGCCGTATGCTCAAGATTGTCTGGCGCTTCGTTCGCGACACGAGGGTTTCAGACGGCTGTGGAAAATTTGTATACTTAGGATCGAAACGCTTATCGGGTGGCTAGAAAAGAATTCCACGCTCGAAACACCGCATTCACTGCCCCGTTTCTTCACAGCAGTTTCATGTAGACGTTGCAGCAATTTCATTTGCATACATTCTGGTTCACGTTGAGCAGCAAAATAGTCTGGATAGGCTTAAAAAACAATCTTGTAAGAGTTGAAGGCCTTATTTTGCGACCCGTACGTGGAGCTGGCAGGCGTACGTGAACTGATTGCCTTAAAGTGTTTGCGCGCTTTCTCGTGGTTTTAGACACTACAAAGTTGGGTAATTTTAACACGCGTTACTCACTGGAGCAGTTGCAAGACGTGGAGTGGTTAGGGTTGCTGACATCCTAACCGGTATAATTTAATTAGAAACGTAGTCCAGACGGCAGAGAACGCTTCTTGAAAATAAAAATGAGCCATTACACTCGGGGAATTTCGATGTGTGTGAGACCACCTGGCACATTTTACGCTAGTACAAGTAGTTCCGGATCAGAGAACACTGCCTCTTTCACAAACTCGCGATCGCCTTTCATAGTAGACCATATAAATGGGAATCCTCTTGCATTTCTTACAGAAACTGGAATCATATTACTATGGCTAGGGTTCCCGTAGATGAGCATCACTGTGCGCTCAAATTCCCCAAGAAAATCCTGGGCAATCTCCACTAACGTGAAACCTGGGGAGGGGCGGAGCATGCAGTGTATAAGTGTAATCCCTGCGCCTTGGCGTTTTTGCCAATGGAGATAAAAGCGTTGGGGCGTGCAGGTATACAGGTTTCCTGTAAAAATCTCTTGTCTTTGAAGCACGAAACTATCTAGCGCGAGGCGTAGACGAGTGTCCTGGTGTTGTTTTTTAGTACGCGTTACGTTTTAGCGCGAGGCGTAAACGAGCGTAAACCGACACGAATGGAAAACTCAGGACACTTCCCCAGCACCTCATCAACGCGCGGTAACCGACGAAGAGGAACACACGTCGTTGCCACCACCGCGGGCAATCCGTCCTTCCCCGCAAGGGAGGTAAGTCAAGGGGTCGACGCCTCAGACGTGGCAGTTTGTAGACGACTCTGAATTGCTTGTCTACATAGCGCCAGGGCCGTCCATACGCCATTTGTCACCGCTTCACACACAGACAATCCTTCAGTTCGCTAATGCACATACCTCGAAGAGGGGGAAGCATTACGTAGAGGTGTCTTCTCAGGCGAGTCAATAGTTTGCGCCCTGCAGGACAAACTCGTTTTTGCATGGTGACCTCGATGCGTCGTGTTAGGCTTTCCCAGAAATTCATTTCCACTCTTATCCAATGTCCCAGAAACAACATAACATGGCATAATTTTCGACGTTGCTACAGGGCCCCCACTACAGTAATCATACAGGGTGCAGAAATTCCCAGCACGCCATGTTTGTTTGCAATTTTCGCTTCCCACACTCTGTACAACTGACTAGGCGCCATGCTAATGACGAAGCATTGCCCCGGGGGCACCACGGCTGGGGCTATTTGAATACATTTGAATGTTATTTCCATGCAGTCACAACACGGCCCACGTGCAATCCGGTACGGACGTCACTGCCAGCTTTAGAGTGTCTGCAGGCGTCTTGGGCGCCATTACAAGGGACGGCCTTGGCCTTCACCGCAGGATTCGCGGTAGGCTAACAGCGGCAAGCCACTGCGCTATTGTGGACACAGTCCTTCTACAATTACGTTCCAGAACGCCCGGTTTGAACACGAAGGTGTCTTGGATCAGTAAGACTGTGTCCTGTCCATGCACACGGCGAGCATCGCGAAACATTCCTTTCAACAACGCCCCCGTAAGCAGCTACAATTGGTCGCAAAAGGAGCTTGCTGTAACAAGTCTGAATCTGGAAATGTCTGTAGCAGGGTGAAAGCGGCCTTGGTGCAGGCAGTAATTTACTTGGTGACAGAAGATGAGCTTTGCGTTGTTTTTTACGCGCAGTGGGACCTCCGTCTCAAGTCTGACGTGCTTTATAATCGCGATCTTTGAGTCACAACCTCGTCAAGCATGGCTGCTGTGCTCGATGGAACGGAAGCAGTGACATGCTACTAAGGCTGCACCAGCAACACATTTTCCTGTACCCATGTTTCATCCTATCATATGCATGCTCCAGCTTTTGTGCCAGGAACAAGGCATATCGCCGAAATCTACCGCGTCTTTTTCGTTCATTATTACTTAGAAGGAAGCAGCGGAAATCGTGCCGAATGCGGCCTGTTTAAAACACATCTCCTTTTTGTTTGCATTGAGCGCAACATTTACGCTGGGTTAACAGTTGCTTAAAAATGCAGAACACAGCCGGGCCTGTTATGCTTAATACGTATGCCTGTGAAAGCGTGCGACTGCAGGGTGTTTTTGACCAGCAACCGTTGCTCATTACACCCCAAAAATGGCAGAACAGTAAAAGCAGGTATCGCCGCCACATAACGTTCAGGCACTACGATTTGTGACATCACGAACCGTGGGATGTGAAAGTTGATTGGTGGAGCCCGTGAAAGCGTTTTTCTTAAAGAAACACCAAGGCCGAGACATGTGAATGTGTAGAAAATGTATGCGGTTTAGTTGAGGCTGTGTTTTTTAAAGGATAAAAACCCAAGTTAGCAAAAGTTATAAAATAGGTTGCATCTTAGGAGGCTTCGTTGCAATTTTAAATTCGTTTAAAAGTTTCGCCTTGAGATACGACTGCTGGGAAAAAGGGGAATACGGGTGAATGTAAGAGCCTACTGTCCCTAGTTAGCCCTAGCGCATCCATTTGCACAACAGCCAGCGGCGAAACTCACAGATGATTAGCGCAATCGAAAACGCTACCGACACGCGACGGGCGTCAACTTTATTGGTAATCAACAGCATATGTGTTTATACTACCACCTGCCATGCGGCAGTACCTCGCGGGAAAGATCTGCTGCGGAAGGAGTGCAGGAGCGGGGCTTAACGGCTGGCCTTGCCTTGGGCAGCCATACCAAGATGGCGTCAAAAAAGGCCCCTTCTTATTGGCTCCCAATCTTTCCCACGAAAGTGAAAGCCAACAAGAACACGATTTAAGGAAGCTGGCGACAACTAGCCCAGAATCAGACCACGGCTAGCTCTAGTCGCCTTATGGCGTGTTCTTCGCAGTCTCGAAAGAAATAAAGAGAAACGCTTGCCATACTATTTCCCTCTCACCAGACATGTTACTGTTGTCCGTCGAACAACAGCCTAAATAACTGCGAAATGCGCGGTCTGTAATTCAGCCTTAGTGTCCCTTTGAGCGGGAGTCAGGTGCGACGCTTTGGCTTTAACTCCTTCCAGAATTTAACTTGGTTTAAAATTTGTCACGATGGAAAACGGAGAAGTATGACTCGCTTTATTGAAGCAATGCGTGTGACAAGCGGGTACTCTTGCGTGACACGAAAAACACATGCCCGCTGGTTACCGCCTGGGCAGCTACGCATCTCTGATAGGAAGTGCCCCGCGCTCACATGTTCCCTTTAAATTTGATAAAGATGGCATAGCTTCGCCATTGGACTGTGTCAATAATACACTTTCGAATGGTAGCGTGTATCTGTTTTTAGAATACAGTGCCGGTGTAGCATGTAGAGCACTGGCACGAGGTCACTGGTTCGCTTCCCTTTCATTGATTGATTATGAGATTTAATCCGCCAACGCAACCCAAGCGATGTTGCGCGCCGTAGTGGGGGGCTCCGCCTTAATTTTGACCACCTGGGGATCTGTAACATACGCTGAAATCTGGAACACGCGGGAGTTTTGCGCTTTTCGCCTCCATCAGAAAAGCGGCTACAGAGGCCGGGAATCGATACCGCGACCTTGGGCTCAGCAGCCCAACGCCTTAGCCCCAGAGCCGCCACGGCGGGTACTTCTCTTTCGTGAAGGCTGAATTTCTAGGGGTGGCAAAGAAAAGTAAAACAAGTACAAAACACACAAAAAAAACATACGAGGAGCTTTTTTTCCGGAATGGGTCAAATCCACCTGAACAGAATCTGAGAAACAAACAAGAATTTGTTAATGGACCTAAATGCAACGCTGTCAAAGCTAACGTCCCCTAGCTGACATGTCAAACATACCACAGTAGCTTTGACAGCGTTGCGTTAGGCGTGGTCACAAATTTTCGCTTGTTTCTGAAATTCTGTTCCGGAGGATTTGACTCATTTCGAAGATGATGATAAATTCTTTTATTAGGAAGGGGAGGACCGAAGGTCGCTGGAGGGGGAAGGGGGGGAATAGGGAGGGAGGTAGACGCCCACTAAATCACGCTCGCCAGGCCACTGGCAACGCCAAACTCGGCTAAGGTCACCAGGTGTTGAGGATGTTCGAGAATGTCCCTATGTAATGCTTCCATATCTGAATTTTGAAAAACACTATGGTTTAGTCTATGAAGATAAAAAGCGGAGCAGTGCAGAATAAGATGGTCCATGTTTGCTTCACACACAGTGTGGCAGAAGGTACATGTGCAGGGGGCAGCGGTGCCAATACCCTTCTTCCGGTCAGCAAGTGTCTGCCATTTATGGATCATATGCGTGCTCTCGATTGGATTGCCAGATTCCTGGAGGCCCGACCAATTCGACTTCGGAGCACCAGCAGTGTCCAGCCTGTGACATATTATCTCGATCGTGGTGTCCCTCAGGGCTCGATTTTGGGTCCCCTGCTCTTCAATGTAGCCATGCTTACTGTGGCCCAAGAGCTTGAAACCAATACTGGTGCCCGCTACAGCATTTATGCGGACGACATCACCATTTGGACAGAGGGACGGGACTACAGTGGGAATATTGAAGATATGGCCACCGAGCTCCAGGCTGCGCTAATTGTACTTGAGGAAACTCTTCCAAAACTAGGACTTACATTAGCGCCGGAGAAAACGGAACTCCTCTGTGTCAATGGAAGGCGGAGTGCCCTCCTGGCAGGGGAGGCAATCACGTTAACACTGGGCAACATGAAATCAAGACTAAGCATGGACATGTCAGAATTCTCGGCATTCCTATACACAGCTGCAACACGGGCCACCATTGGATCATGGAACTCAAAAGGCAATGGTCTGCGGTCCTACACGCAATCAAACGCGTTTCCAACAAGTTCGGCGGAACACGACAGACAGCCTGCACTATCCTTTTGAGATCTATTGCAATTGGTAAGATCACCTACGGGGGTACAGTCGTAACCCTGTCGAAAACAGCTGAAAAGACATTGCAAGTACTCCACCGACACATCCTTCGGACTATCACGGGGCTTCCCAAGTTCACCGATCTACGAAAGCTTCGGGACCTTGCACCCCTACCGCCAATCGAGGACATCCTCAGAAGCGCTCAGTCGTCATTGGATAACCGGCTGCACCTCACAATACAGGGCCAAGACACCTTGCTTTGGGACACCCGACGAGTCTGTACAGAAGACCGGGTTACTCCAGGCGAAACAATCACCTTGAGTTTCCCTACCCTGCACCCCTCCAAGACTTGCACCCCCCCCCCGCAAATGACGCCACTTCAGCCAGAGAGAACCTCTCCAATAGGCACAATCAGCACAACGCCAATGCAGTATTTACTGACGCCGCTCTTAATGGATTTCGCCTGGCCTTGGCCTGGTACAAACCCTCGACAAGAGAAGCCAGACGTTACATCTGCACACTGGACCACGCAACACCTGCACAAGCAGAACTTTTGGCTATCTGGACAGCTCTGAGGGACAACACCGGGCCTTCCTTCATATATACAGACTCATTTGAGGCACTACGTAGTATTGAGGACCCAAAAACAGACGACGCCACTGCTCAACGCATCCGCCAGATACTCCAGCACAAGCAGAGGAACGACATTGACGCCAGGGTCAGCTGGACGCCGGGACACGTCGGTGATCGCGGGGGTGGTAACGAGGTGGCACATGGTCTTGCCACCTCACAATCTGGAGTTATACCTGTACATCTCCAGCCTCTCCTGCTCGGATCTCCCGACCTCCGCGACCACCCCTACGCGGACTCGCTGCCAGGCGGCCACTTCGAAATGGCGCGAGTACGACGCTACCTCCGGTTTCTTCACCGCGAGAGATTACAAAGCATTACGCCTCCACAAATCTTTAAGAATTTACCCCTCAGCCGATCGCAAGAAATATTTATTAACAAAGTACTTGCCAACACGGCCACTACACCTCATTTCGAAGAAAAAGCTCCTAATGCATGTGTGCAAATATTGGAGCGCCGCATGTGTCTAAGTAATGCACGGTATTTCAGTCAAGCAGAGCTCACAGCCCAGAGGGTAGCTTCAACGCTGCGGGACTAGCTGCAAATTAAGAAAGACCTGGTGAAACTGGCGAATGCGACAGCTGGACAAAAAATACAATAGAATCCGTGACAGGAAATTAAACGGTTCATCTGCTTTCGACACACCCGAGATGGTTTGTAGGTAACATTCGCTCTGCTCAAGCGTAAAGCGAAAAAAGTACAGGGAAGTCCGGAGGATTTCGACGAGACAGTTGCGCCAAACGGCCACGTCATATCGGGCAGACGTGACGAATCCTACGTTACACGACTTTCGACAAAATAAGACAAGCAAAAGCCTTCTACACTGGGATTTCCACGGCACGGCACAAAAGAGGTGACGTTTGGCTTCTAGCCGTGAAAAGAATAACTGACGTGTGCGCGGCTGGAGGGAAAAAGAAAAGAGGGCGCATGCTTTTCCCGCAAGTTCATTGGTATAGGCGCGTCGCTGTTATTAACTGCACCTGTTTGCGTGAAAAGAGGGGAAGGTCGCTTTGAAACGGCCGAGATGACGGTTTACGTTCTGCGTGCAGGCTAATGCAAATGCTAACTCGCGCCGGAAAATAAAGCGCGCTTCTACTTACGCCAGTATAATACATTGATGGCGGCGCTGCTTAGCTCTGGCTAAGTATTTTCCAACAACTTGGTGAGTTCCTTGCGTGGGTGCTCGTTACGTAACCGTCGTCAACGGCCACGCATTTCGGCATTCAGTCGCCGGGCAATGTCAGCCTGCCTAATGATTATTACTGCAATGCACGCTGCTTGAATGTTGGGGGAATGTGGTTAAGAGGTAAGTACGCATCTGTTTGTATACACATCTCTTTATACTCATTTTCGTGCAAGGAAATTTCCTGGAGTGTTCCACCTCTTTTCATTTTAGTTGCCAGTCCTCATGTTTGTTGAGCCGATTATAGACGTCTTCTAATGTACTTGAGCTCTTAAGTTTCCGACCCATAAATCTTCACCGGAAGCACATGCAGGCTGTGTGCCAGTCTTTTTGGTTGCGGAGGTACCTTGCCAGTGAAGATTTCGGGGTAGCTACCGAATGCAGCCTATCCTATAATTTGGAGTGTGAAAAGATAGCCATTTATTACTGTGCGGCTATAGCTGCGTAGCAGACCGTCAAGCACCGTCATATTTCGCCAAGAAGGAAAGAAACGACGAAGACGCGTGTACAAGCTAGGTGGCACTCCAAAAGCACGCTGCCTTTCGAGCGGAATAAATTACCCGCCGCGCCACATAGTGTCTTCTTTATTTCTCAATGTCATCGCAAGCGCGAAGTCGCCAGAAGCGGTCGCTCACGCGAGCGTCGAGTACACGGAGGGCCTTGAGAACCGCCCGTCTCAAGTTCTCACTTTGGCTCCATTGCAGGCCACGGCCCCGACCACGCATGAGCGGCGGGCCTCATTGAGTTGCAAGAAGGCGAAAGGGACAACAGGCAAAGACCCTGGCCGTCGAAATTGGGCGCGCACGTGAGCCCATGCGTCGGGGAGCCTCACTTCCTCGTGCAATTACACGAACCGCGGCTCTCGTCCGAGGTCATTTCCGCCTGATCCACCGGACCCTTCGCGCGTAGAACTAACAAAAGCGCCTCATTGCACGGTGTACCACGTGATCGCGGAGGCACTTAGCGCGTATACAGTAAGTGACACTGAGTGCACACTAACTGGCGCGGAATAAGCAAATAAAGCTGACAAAGATGTGAGGCATGCGGTTATTGTTCGCGTCCATTGAGCGCGTTGAAATGAGGTTAACCGGAATCTTGACCTAGAACGGCATACCTGCTGGGCTGTTGCGCACCGAGTATGAACAGAGCTGAGGGAGACAGAAAATCGGGCACCTTTAGGAAAAAGAATAAAAAAAAATTAAGTTTAAATATTACGAAGGACCATGTCTCTGCTTTCACACTGTACAAGGGTGACAAAAGAAGCGCTCGAAGGCAGGAAATATCCCATGCGTAAAACCTACAAAATACAGTTAAGAAAACAGAGTAAGATGGGCAGAAAAGGTAAACTAAGCAAAAAGGAGATTTTGGGCCCTAGATGACATTTAGGTTCAAGTCTTCTATAACTTCTATATCTTCTATATCGTATCCTATTCTATCTATCTATATCCTATCTTCTATATCGTTGGGAGACTTTGTAGAGTGTAAAAAGAACATAAGGAACGCCGCTAACAACAACACCGATCACGACGACGACGATGACGACAACAGCAGCAGCAGCAGCAGCAGCAGCAACATACTATAGCAGCATGCACGCGCAATTGTTCTGTATAGCCGCGCTGCTTGCTTAGACCAGATGTAACACCCTGCACTCCTTATAAATAATAATGACACCAAGGCCCTGTTTATGATGCAGTGATTGCTCTCATTATTATCGTCCCCCCTTTTTTGCCTTAAAGGGGCACTGACACAAAAATTTTGCATCTTGTTTTTTTTTGTTGCGATAAGTAGCTATTGACCTACTTATAACCCGTAGAAACCTCATCTGCTTCAGCGTGCGACGGTTGTTTAATTAGAGGCATTTTCAATGCGGCCAGTCGCAGTTTCGGTTTTAGCGAGTGCCGCGAAACGATGGATTTTGTGGATTTTGTGTGAACAAAGCTGACCACGTGACCGTCGGAGGGATATCACAGAGCAGAGCCGCCGTAGCACTGTCGAATCCGCATCGACGGCAGTTTCTGCGAATGCCCCCACGTACTGATCTCGCGAGGCGCTTAATTAAAAAGCGACCGTGGATGTGGCGCAGGTGCTGCGAGTGCAAATGCTACCGCGGCTAAAGAACGACGCGCGACGCTCGAGACGGTGGGTGGCAAGACACGCGCTGGGAGCAGCCGGCCGGTCTTCCTACAGGTCCGCCTACAGATGTGTTCGGCTTAGCACTGCAGCGGATATTCGAGTGCCGCTCTCGTAAGCGGTGCAGGTGACAATTTTAATGCAACCCGCCATCGCATCATTAACTCCTTTCTCAAGTAAGCCACCATGGTCGGGACTTGGGGACAATTTCGTGCAGCGGTAACAAGCTATCACTCGAGCTACCTGCGCCGGCCTGGGCCACTTCGCGGCCGTGGCCGCCGCCTGCACAGCGACCGTGCGGCTAGCTCAGTGGGATTTTCGTGTCTCCGGCGCGTTTTCGCATCCAATGGTAATAAACAGTAATAGAAACAGAGTGCCTGGAATCGCTGTAGAACTGTGGTCGCGGCCAGCTGCCCGATTAGCTGACGAAATCACGGCGCCTCCGCCGCCAACGATCGGGTCGTTCGTTTTCGAGAGCAGAAGCTCCGCCCTCCGGCCCTCCGATTGGAGCGGCGAGCCGGGCGAGCCGGGGAAAAACGCCGGCAGTGCGGAAGCGGCAAACACAAACTCGTGACGTGTTTGGATGTTGTTTATTTACACGATAACCTCGGGATGTCGATTGCGCGTGGGCCTCTGCTGGCTGCTCGGTTGCGTTTCGCACACTTTAAAATTGATTTTAAATATGTTCTAGGCTATATTCGCCGCTGATATTTTGCAGATGATGTATATGTGTTCCCACCAATCTATCTTCGAAGTTATCTCGCCTTCAAAATTTTGTGTCAGTGCCCCTTTAACATCTTCTTTTGCTCACTATAGTTTGTTATCCATCCCTTTTCACACGGTCAGGCACAGCGGACATTCCGTGCCAACTTTTAATTTCCTTACTTGGCGGTTTTCTTGGGGGTATATGCTTAGACTATCAAGAAAAGTTACGACGAACGCATTACTTGATAATATGTTTCCGGTGCCCGTTTATCGCCAGCCCTACTTGCGTGACTGCAAGAGCACTGTTTTAGATCGTGTTTTAGATGTGTGTACCACCGTATGCAAAAGCGGGTTTCTTTGGGCTTCATTTGCAAGCGCTTCCATTCAAAACATGACTGCGGGAAAAGCGCTGTCCATTCCTTTGTCAGTCTGTTGCCGCTTGGGCAATCAAACAGAGGCTATTTACCATTGTCTTGTATTGTGCCGTGACGCGGTGTTTTTCTGGGACGTTTTGCTACGGACTCTTAAAAAGAGACATTGAAATCACTTCGTACGCATTACGCCTCCTGCCTTTTCAAGATGTTAATCGGGTGCCCTAAGAAGTTTTCATTCTGCTAGGGTTGTTTAGCTTGTGGAAGTTCCGCACGATTGACCAGCATGCGGGACTGCCTAGGCCGACCAAGTTCATCTTTCGTGAACTGGCGACGTTGGTGCGGAGAGCTTTTGCGGCGCAGAGGGAGCCACCGGAGTGGCTGTATGCTTTGGATGAGTGCGTTTGCTTGCCTGAGTTTTAGATGCGAAGCATCTCATGGTCGGCACTATGTCCCTCCCTCCGCCATGCGGCGTCCACACCCCCACTGCGCATGCTCGGCTTGCTGAGCACCCGGTGGTGTCTTACCCTTCTATGACTCCTGGAACGACAGTGTTGCCGGTGTCTTCCTGGGCCGGCACGAGACGAGCACGCTTCACGCGCCTTCGACGTTTCATCGTAGTCGGCAGCGGCGTGCGTCGGCGAGCCTCGGCGGGCCGTGATTACAGGCAGCCCACAACCATCCGGTAAACGTGCATCGACCTCATCTTCAGTAACTTCAGGGTTCATCCACTACAACAGCCTTTGACTTTACATTTCACAGACCATAAGGCGGTCATAATCAAAGCGGAACGCCAACAACAGCTCGACGTCACGTACGTTGAACATGATGATGATAATGGCTAAATAAAGACAAACTCAAACCACGTACAATGTCTCTCTCTCTCTCTCTTCAATGCCTCTCCACTCTAACACCCCCCCCCGCCACCCCACTCCAGTAAAATTACACCATCTTCCCGTAGGGGAACCCGGAGTAGTATGCGAAACAACCATGGGGTCAACGCAATTTCCCATTTCGTAGTTCCGGTAAGTGAAAAGTGTGGTTACCATGGAAACGAAACGGTAAATATAACGGTAGCTACGTACCTCAACCTCACGGAAACGACGAAATGAAAACTAATGGGCACTTGAATCGACCCCATGCCTGCTTCGCATACTACTCAGGGTTCCCCTACGGGAAGCTGGTGTAATTTTTAAATGGTGCCGATATTTTTTAGACTGCTGTGGTTCTTCTTCGCTGTCTGTTAGCTTTTATATTGTATGGTAATTGTTGTGTGTAAGTTTGGCTACATTTGCGATGCATTAAAGAAAAAAAAAGGGCTGTAGGGATGTTGGAGATGCGTGCTATAGTTCCGCGTTCCAGAAGTCTCTGGTTCAAATCCCACCCAGGCCCGAATTTGCGCAATTTTCTTTGCTACTCAATATGTTTACAGCAGCTTGCCTGAGAATTTTGGCACAAACCGAGCATTCTGTCATCTGCCTTTTATTCTTCCAGCCATCGGCAACTTCGTAAGCCATGTGTGTGCCAGAAACGCCGGAGGTTTTACGTAACGTGATATCTAATGTTTTTGCGTTAAGATAATTCTGCCCGTACACCAGCTGTATGTGTTCTCCGAGCTGATCATGCAAGTTTTCACTGCTCTTTGTTCTCTTGATGATTTCGTCAATGCGGTGGTCTTTACTGGATCAAACGCTTTTAAGGCGAATGCCTGAAGTTCCTCCTTCTGTAAAAAAGCGTTGTTGTTTTTGGTAGTAGTTCTAGTTGCCCAACCAAAAAAAGGACGCCGCTATAAGAGTAAATAAAAAAATATCCGATGGCATTTGAACCCGGGTCATCGGAGTAGCAGCGGTTTTATGCTCTAGTGTACGCAACTGTACACAGTTGGTAGAGTCCGCTGCTCTACCGACTGTGCTACCTCCGCATTTTTTCCGCACGTTGCCAGCAGTAGAACAAAAGCTGTTGCAGTTCCTTTCAGCAAATCGTAATTTTTGGTGTCCGCAGTTAAAAATAGGCCGTGTCTAGACTGGCGTCCGATAGTATTATAAGCACTCCGCTATATTGACGTCCACCGGCGTTTTGTGACGAAATTGCCGCGTCCGGTACCACATCGCTCTAGATCACGTTAAGCTGGGCAACCTAACCTAAACATAACATAACATGACCCAACGCACACAAAGAAATTGTTTAAAACACCAAATATAACCTAAGCCATAAAAATTATAGTTCAATTTTAAGAGTTGCGCTGCTGAGCACGAGGTCGCGGGTTCGATTCCTCGCCGCAGCGGACTCTTTTCTGATGGAGGCGAAAAGCAAAAACGCCCGTGTGTACGAGCTTTCGGTGCACGTTAAAGATCCCCAGGTGGTCAAAATTATTCCGGAGCTCTCCACGACGGCGCGCCTCATCGCCTGCGTTGCGTCGGCGCGTTAAACCCTACAATCAATAAATCAATCAACTGTAAGATGAAAATAAAAGAAAACAACTACCGAGGCAAAAGCCGGTCTCAATCCACCGTCCTTGGGATCAAGAAGCAAAGACGGATCCTCTACACGATAACGACAGACCCTTTGGCAGGTGCTAGCCGAGTCTTAAATATTCGAATGTCGCCTGACGGCACTCTAGCCATGCCTGCAGGGTTCAGCAAGGGTGCCGTCGGACGGCACTCTAGACACTGCGTTAAAAATACCAAGAAATTGCCGAGCACGCGCACGTGAACGCGGGCCTCGGGGCAACCGCCCAGCAGTTAACAAAACCAAGAAAATGCCTAGCGCTCGTGTGCGTGCTTCGCGACGACCGCCCAGCGTCCCCGGCGCAGGTTTATCAAGCCAAGGATACCAGGTTAGGGAGATAGGCCAAGTTAAAAAAAAATACTCCAGCGTTCGCTCTAATTGTGGCAGCGCTTGCTCGGAACAAGAAAGACTCCCGCAGTCGCCGTAATCGTGGCAACACTTCCCGGAACGAGAAAGGCACGTCATTGCGTACGCCCCTCCAATTTGATGTCCAATAATTAACACTTCCAAAAAATGAAGGAAGCTCACACGTATAGCAACAATGTGCTGTAAAGGTCATCGCGGCAGCGAAGAAGGAGGAAATCGGCTGCAATCGGGGACTCAAACCATCGTGATGGCTGTGCAGGTTGCGTACAGCTCCTCTACTCTCATGTCTGACGCGTTTGTGTGAGCTTTCTTCATTTTTTAAAGGCGCGCACACTCTAGGGGGACTGTTCAGGAGTCTGGAGCTTGGAGGGGAAATGCTCCCGCTTCAGGAAATTCAGAAAACTATGATTTCAAGAAGTAAAAGTTGCAGAATAGTGCGTGTCGCGTGACCCCTGAACGTGATTACACGTGAGTAGAAGATGTGTACTCTGTGAGTGCTGCCTTTGAAGGCTGGTGTGTTGGCTTGGCATGGTGAGTCGAAACGCTACTCCATGAAAAGAAAGCGTTTATTCGAACATCGTACAGCACGACAACCCACGCTGGAGGTGGGAACAAAGAAGAGACACAAAACAAGCCAGCACGTCCCAGACCTCGCTTGGGCCTGCAGCTGCGTCGCCGTAATGGCAATGAAGGTCGCGATAATGATTAGCTAGTGATTAGGGCACGTGCGGGCGCTGACAACACCAGCCACGCCGAACCCTGATTTGAGGAAAGCTTTGGCGGTTGCCAGTATGCTTGCCGACGTAATTCGCGCTAAAGGACAAAGAAACAAAAGTGAAGAAACGAAAGCATACAATGTAGCCCTACGAAAGTTTGTTACTTAGTATAGATTCCAAGCACATAAGAAGACTTAAGTGCACCGGGGAATTTTTGTGATATGTTTGTCTCATCTCGGAGTACATACATTGTATTTCTACCAATAGCCAGCTATTTTCTCGGTTGCAATTAATAAGTTCCCTGTTATCGTTTTAACTTATCTGCAACAGTTGCCATGTGATGGCCATGAAAAAAACCCCATTATGCTTTTGTCAATCGGTTTTGAATATTTCATGACTTCGATTCGTTCTTTCGTTCCAGACAGATTCATTAGCCTAGGTTTCTAAACAACATTATGTATTTTCTGAGACACTTTGCAAATTGATTTTCTAGGTTTCCCGCCTCTTACAGCGACTGATACGAGCAATTGTGAAGGAACTGGTAGGGTTGCCCAGGCTAGTTTATCGTTTAGTATCGTCGTGCGGTGGCTTTTTTCTTTCCTCTAAGGACCGCGAATTTGTTCTGAAGCGTTGCTCTGAATACTTGCTCCCTATCCCCAACTGGCTCTGTGGTTCGTTTCCTACTTTTGACTAGTTTCAACCATTTCCTTCCCTGATCTAGCATAATTCAGCCCGTGATTGCTGCCCTTTTATTCATACGTCAAAATCGCGCACAATGTCTGGGCTGGCACTTGGAGTGAAGTCGCCTCCGATTTTAGTTGTACCGTTGATGCTTTCCAATGTCCGTTTTGTATTGCTGTGTTTGAGGAAGCACGAAAAAGAGAAATCATTACCGTCAAGTTATTTCTCTCTGCAAGTCCAACCATGCTATTCCGACTAGCTATTCTCAAATTTCCTACTGCACGTCTACCTTCCGTCTCTTGTCCTATTTTTCCATTTGAAGAATTGCAACCCTATCGTGTACTCATTACTTGCATTGTTAATTTCCTGCTCGACGTAATCCAAGGGACAGTCAACATCATCATACTAGTAGCTAGCTGTTGGTTCACAGGCTTATGCTTGGGACTCCGGGTGAGGAGGGGTAGGATGGGGGGAGGGGGGCTGGAGCCTCCTCCCTTGCAGTCAAAAAGAAGGGGCTTAGCCCCCACTGGTCCGACACAATTGAACAAGTCATGTCTTTAAAAACAAGACTGGCTGGAGTGGTTTAAAGCAAAAGGTTCGAATACCACAGTCCATCTTCCAGAACACGCGGCCCATCTGGGAAGGATAATAGTTATTTATTTTAGATTGGGCTTGTTTTTTTTCTTTGTTCACACTCGTTCCGGACACGTTAATATTATGAGAAATTTGGGGTTGCTGTGAGGAGCAGTAAATTATTGCACTCCTGTAATTTTATTCGTGATGTCCATTATGCTACGTGCGAATTAAGGTGGTTGAAATTACATTGTGCGTAGAGGGTACTATAGCTCTTGTCTAATAAAAATATTAACCTTAAAGGGACCCTGCAACACTTATTTCAACTACGTTCGAAATCCTCAGGGCTTGCAGAACATAACCAACCAACACATCCGGTACTTAGATCATGGGGTTGTAAAGGGCCTCAGCAAGAAATTACTTCGCTATGCCCATCAGATAACTCAGAAACTTGCTCGAAAGATTCTAGTGCGTAACACATTGGCCGCTGCTACTGCCGTTTGGCGGCGGCGATGGTGACGTACATGGTCTCGGCGACGGCTTGGTAACTGAGCGAGCGAGGATAGGCAGTAAGCTGCGGAAGAAAGTGTGGCAAAAGGGTTCGGGGGAGGGCAGTAGGCTGTGCCCGCATGAGACACTGGTCTGTGCGACGCTTGGCGAAAGGGTGAGGGGGAGGCGTCCGCATCACGGTGATGCGCGTTCACTTCCTAAGACGCAGTTCGCGATCCCTTCCTGAGACGCACTTCGCGCCGCCTACGCAGAGGCTCACCATTGCTGCCGTCGAAAGAATCAACGAGTGAGTGGTGCATCGGCGATGATGTGCGTTCGCTTCCTAAGACCGCACAAATGTCGCATTAGGGAGTATCGTAGTCTCCAGCCACATTTTTTCTCTTCACCGGTATTGGCGTTCTTCGACAGCAGAAATTACGTCATTACAGCAGTTAGCGACTATTGGCCGGCTTACCTTCAGTCGCAGCCATAAACACATTCGTTAGCCACTTTAAAAGGAAAGCCACACAAGCAAAGCAGAAACGGAAGGCGCATCTGCTGCGAGGAGCAAATCACGTAGCGCCGCTCCGCGCTGGTGATATAACTTTTGCAGTGCTTCCAGACGAGAAGGATAGAATGAAAGCGTTTGTCGGAAGTGTTGCAGAGTCCATTTAATTTTGATATTAGGTAGGATGATAAGATGGGCGTAGCAGCACGCCTAGTCAAGCGGGTCTCGTGCCGATTCCGGGGCATGAACGAGAGGGGGCTCCTGCGTCTGCTGCAGGCTTTCGTCGTAAGCCATGCAGCATATGCGGGAGCCTTCCACCGCTGGACGAGTGCGGAGCGAGCCAAGATCGACGCCGCCATCCGGAAAGCCTACACAGGGGCTCTCGGGCTCCTGCCGGGCACGAAGACCACGGCCTTGCTGTCTCTGGGAGCACACAACACGCTCTCGGAGATTAGCGAGGCCCAAAGAGCACCGCAGCTGAGCCGCCTAAGCAGCACGGCAGCGGGCAGAAGACTACTAGACCGGGTGGGATTACTACCTCCAGGCGAACGTGTGGGTACAAGACCGGACGGCGAACTGGAAGAGCAAGTCCCCCTGAGCGACGAGGCGGCGAGAAAGATTATCGTCTACCCGCTGCCCAAGAACACCGACCCAGAGAGAGACGAGGGCAGGCGAGCGGCACGAGCGGTGGCGCTGGCCCGTCAGCATCAACGAGACGAGGGTGCAGTTTACGTGGATGCCGCAAGGTATCCGGGGAGACGCAACGCCTTTGCAGCGGTGGTGGTCCGAGCTACTACCGGAGAACTGCTAACAGCAAGCACCGTGCGCGCCCGAACAGCCGGCCAGGCAGAGGAGGTGGCGATTGCTTTGGCCATGGGCCTACCGGGTACACGCACGGTGCTAAGCGACTCGAAGTCGGCGATCAAGAACTTCGCCCGAGGTACGGTCTGGCAGGGCACGGAGCGGCTAGTGAGGTCCATCGAGGCCACGCGGGCCGCCCGAGGTGCCGCTGCAGGACCGACCATCGCTCTCAAGTGGTTCCCGGCCCACATGGGTCAGCAACTAGCACCCGACATCGAGAACCGCAACGAAGAGGCGGACGCCGCGGCCCGTGGTCTCATCACGTGCCGGACCGCGGCAGTCCGTCCCTCCGAGACCAGCGGAGAAGACCGAAAAGAGGACTTCGAGCCCCTCACCGACTACGGTGGTATCCTGGCGGCTTACAGAGAAGTCAGGAGAGCCTTCCCGCCCCCGCACCGAGAACTCTCGCGTGCGGAGGCAGTAAAGTTCCGACAGTTGCAGACCGAGTGCGTGCTGACGCCGGCTCTGGCCCGGCACGTGTGCCCCGACATGTTCGTGGACGCAAAGCGCAGTGTGTGCGAACGTGAACTAGCTACTCTCCGCCACATCATGTGGGGAGGGTGTAACAGTGCTGTGGACAATGGGAACGGGCAGTGCCAGGACGCCACGTATCCCGAAGAGATGGGAGCGTGGATACGCTCCGAAGACCCGAAGACGCAAAGAAGGGCCATTCAGCGGCTTGAGGAAGCTTTGGCGAAGCAGCGGAGAAAGGGAGCCGACGACCCGTCTAACGGGCGCGGAGGCACCCGAGTACCTGTCGCCTAGTTGGAGCACAACATCCTCGAGGTCTAGGCTCTGGGACTATCGGACTCTAATAGCCGTAGTCTTAAGATAGGGAACATCTGCGCCCTGCGAGGCCGGGGACTTCCCACACGCCGGATGTGTAAATAAATGTTATTTCTCTCTCTCTCTTGAAGTGAAAGAGACGATGCTCGATTCAAGATTCAGTTGGGAGAACGCGGGCGTACTTCTGCGAGAAAACAACTATTCATATCAGACACCCCGTGATGAAGAAAGGAGTCCGAAGCCGCCGTAAAGAAAACAATAACTCTATTTACATGAACCGCTATGAACGTACACCGATGCCGATCATCATCTTCTTCCTTCCCTTTCTTTCTGTCGACCCCTGAGTCGTCCTCTTCTTTATTGGGGTAATTGCCCCACGTCCACCGCAAAAATATAACATCCTCCCACCCCGGCACAAAAAATGGAATTAGCAAATCTCCCCTGAAAACCATGACTGCCAGGTCTTCTGAGCGTTCATCCGATGAACAAAATGTAACATCTCCTCCCCGCCCCCCAGATAAATGAAATTAACCAGTTACCCTTGAATATCCGAACCCCAAGGTCCTAGGAGTGTGTCAGGTAATCGACCGCACAGGCGCCGAGCACGGTATACATTAAAGCCATTCCTGTCAAATCCGCTGAAGCAGTCATATAGATAGAGTGCTGCAAGAGCCCGTCTTTTGCGCACACGACGGGAGTTTCGGTGCAGACGCCGTATCCAGTTTGCAAATCGCATCCCGTCTTCTACGGTCTTGAACTCTGATGCGAATTTTTCAGATATATTCCCAGGGGCCTCAGACGAGTTGTTTAGCACCTTCCGCGTCTTCCTTGGGGTTTTGGTAATTGGTGTGTACATGTGGGATTCATTCTTGCCACCCTTCCGACAAAAACCGCTGTGACCTGTTTTAATCAACTTGCTGCGTCCATTATGGGTAATGGCAGTCTGTGGACCTTTGAAGAATCTGTCGTCGTTCACTATAAGTGTCCCATCTCTATGTTCTACTTCCGCAGCACCATCAGTTGTATTTACATGTTCGGGACTTTTGCTATATGGGACTTGTGGAGGTGCTTCCGCGCTTGATGAGCAGACTATGTTACTTGGGGTCATTTCCGGGGACTCTTCAGGTGAACGTGAGAGCAAAGCATCTTCAGTTTGGATGTCCAGTGTAGCAGGGGAACGTGACATAGTTCGCCCTTTCGCTTGTGATAGAAAATGTGATGGGAGCGAAGTTGCGGGCGAGTGCATTGCTTCAGCAGCGTATTCAACATCGGGAGGTTCGTAGCACATCTTAGTCAGTGTAAAAAACTCTTTGAAGTTTGCCGATGCCTTCAAGGTCTTCATTATCTTGCACTGTTCATTGGTGTCAGCCTTGTCTTTTAACCGGTGGTACAATCGGCTCAATATGTCAATTATCATGTCTTCCTATTCAATGTTGCTATTGACTTCCTGCTTGAAGTAGTCCACGTCTATAAACGGTTCAATTTTCTCATTTAACCACCTCAACGAAACTTCAGTTTTTCGTAACTGGTGCATGAAACTTATCAACCTAACACACCGACCACTGGAATTTCCATTCAGGCCTGATGTCTCCTTTGCGTTGTTGCAAAGTTCTCGAGCCGTTATCCTTTCTTGGTCCCTTTTTGCCTTTAGTTCTTCGAACCCAAGATTAGGCCATGTGAAAATTCGCTCATGCTATCGACGTACTGTATCTTTCATTGTGTGATAAGTTGCGACGCTCACCTCACCGTTCGCGGAATCACTGTCTCGACCCACCGAGGGCAATCGTGAGAGGTGATGATGCATAAACGTTGCGCTCTCATCTGTCCATTCCGTTGTTCGCCTTTGGGAAGCACCACCATCGCTCTGCCGATTGTAGCCGTCCGCCGTCCGCATCGTTGGTGTCCTTCAAGAGACCGATGGTCCGATGCCTTGGAATCTTTGCCGAGATCTCATCCACCGACGCCGCCGCTTTCACTTTGTTTGATACCCGTTCCGGCAGCTTGGGGGCCCCGACGTCTTCCTTCCCGGGTTTTCGGCACCATAAGATGATGAAGAAAGGAGTCCGAAGCCGCCGTAAAGAAAACAGTAACTCTATTTACATGAGACCGCTATGAACGTACACCGATTCCGATCATCATCTTCTTCCTTCCCTTTCTTTCTGTCGACCCCTGAGTCGTCCTCTTCTTTATTGGGGTAATTGCCCTACGTCCACCGCAAAAATATAACACCCCGGTTTCCAGAACCAAAAAAGATGATAATCATCATCCATCACATTAAGAACCCCACCCCACCCCCTAAAAAAATTCCAAAGCCTCTGAAAGCTGTGCCCCCTGTTTAACTTTATCACAACGGCCCACCTCGCTGCTGCTATAGAATTCCTACCCTGTACCCACTGTGTCTTTAGTGATAAAGAATACTACTTCGGCCTCCTCCTTTTTTCTCTCAATCCGTCCGTGGCACAGAACACGCCCGCTAATCAACAGCCTAAATGGTCCATGAAGAGAAAATACAACTTTGTCCAATTTGAAAGCGCTAGCCTTCGGTAACTCCCGATCCTCCATTTCAATCACGAATAGATGTTTGAACAAAAAAAACGCAATAACTATTGAAAAGCTTTCATATTTCGCGCTACAGTGCCGGAATATGTGTAGGAGCGACGAAATACGGTCCAGCGCTAGTACATGGCTTTCAGTGTGTCAACTGCAGATTAGCATTCCCGCCACACGATCAAGTGGAACATGCGCCCAGACATGTTTCTTCGCGGAGGCTTAGGGCGGCGGCCACGACTCTCAGACACAAGGTTCTGTGACGTCATAGAGGGAGCGCCGGAATGCGGTTGGGGAGTCGTCACTGCTCCCTGGTTCCTTAAATGGATAATTTCTTTTATTAAAGGTACCTTACAGGCCCAGCAGGGCATTGGGTAAGGGGGGATTGAACAGGAAATAATAACAAGATAACGAAAAAAGTTATACAATAACTAGTCATACGTATTCATCAACAAGTCGGGTAAGCAGTGCAAGAAAAGCGCATCATCATAACATGATTTTGAAGCACATCATCCCAACATCAAGTTTTGAAGTTGGTGATTTAATTTCCGTCATCTGTCACTGTTATCGACACAGAGCAGTCTTGTTTAACGAAAAAAAAAACGTGTATTTTGTCTATGGCCATCCGCTATAGCCCTCAGCTGTTGTTCAGAGTTCCCTTTGTAGAGTTCCCTTTTCAGAGTTCCCTTTGTAGCACAGCCAAGCTACACTCGCTCGACACAGTTCGGTTGAACGTTTACAGGTCCGAATACCAGTGGTGGCCTTCTGGACTCAGAGATTCTTATTTGCTGTAACGGTGACTTAACCGAGGCCTCGGGAAACCCTCAGCTCGCCGATGCGCATTTCGCGATGCCAGACGAATTGCCCTAGTGTGGTTGTGCGCAATGCAAATGTTTTGTCGCACGTATAGAAAGTTTGCGGTGTGTTCTGATGATTTTTTTTTATTTTAAAGCAACTATGACTCGTCTTTCGCTGCCTACTGCAGTGACACTTTGACGGCAGCGCTGCTTAGGTTTGCGAAAGTATTCAAAGTCTTGGTTACCTGCTTGAGTAAGTGCTTGCTGCTTAAACATCTTCACAGTGGTAACGCGGTTCCTCCTTCGGATGCGGTGAAGAAGTGCCCCGCTATCTTGTATATGCAAGAAAGTCTTTGCCGTCGACCTCCTGCTAAAAACGAACAAACAAACAAACAAAAACAAAAGAAGACTCACCTTCTTACTGTATTTTTGCTGAAGCCAGTTATTATTTTCTACCCACCAAAAAAAACAAAATTTCTTGTCATTTTGCAGCGATTTACGCGTTTTCAGACTCACCGAATCGTTAGAAGATAAGCCAGCTACGACGTGGAGTATGCACTGTTACCATGCTTTTCTGATGGAGGCGAAAAGCAAAAAAAGGGCCCATCTCCCCGCGAGGGGGACTCGAGTAAATGCGTCGCATAGGGGGTGGGTGTATTGCGTTAACGTTTAGTGTTTGGGGAGTTGGTGGTAGTGAATGCGTTGTATCAGCAGCTTCTTGACGTAGTTTGAATGAGTCAAGGATATAAGGCGCGTTCGTAGCCTTTCATTCTGTGTCGGTTTTGTGGCGCAGTGGGAAGAGCACCATGTACCTCGCGTTCCGCCCACAGGTAGTGAATGCGTTGTATCAGCAGCTTCTTGACGTAGTTGGAATGAGTCAAGGATATAAGGCGCGTTCGTAGCCTTCCATTCTGTGTCGGCTTTGTGGCGCAGTGGATAGATCACCATGTACCTTGCGTTCCGCCCGCAGGGTCGTGGGATCGAAACCAGGCGCCGGTAAGTATTGTTTTTTTATATAGTGTAGGGGGAGGGGTGCGGACCTGTTGTTGAGAGCGAGGAGGGTAGCGTGATGCGGGAGAGGAGGAGTGGGGGAGAGGGCGCACCTGGAACGGCTGTTGCGGACGCCGAGGCACGCCAACGCCGACAACGCCGGGTGACATCGTGAGTTAAAGAAATGCTCTGCATTTAAAACGCCCATGTGTACGAGATTTCGGCGCACGTGAATAAAGATTCGCAGGTTGTCAAAATTAATGTGGAGCCATCCACAACGGCGGGCCCCATCGCTTGCCTTGCGTCGGCGCGTTCAACCCTACAATCAAATCAATTACTGTTACCATGATTTCTGCAGTTACCTTTGGTTGTATCAATTTCCGCTTTCGTATATTTTATCAAGGAACTGTGTGGTATGTCAGTACCTTCCATGCTATTTTTATTGTCGGGTGGAGGGCCGAGGGTCTCAAAAAACACAGTCAGCTTCGAAAGATAGGAAACTTCTATAGTGAGAGCACAACTCAAAGGGCGACCAACTCATATTTTTAATGCCAGCCCGGATCTACGCATCAGATTGCAGGGGTAACCGATAAAATATAGTCTTGCATCGTTCTTTATGAATTGGCGTTGTCGCAGGAACTTTTGTTTCCTTTAAAATAATGTACTGTCAGCCCCATTCAACCCAGCAGGCTGGAAATTGCCAATTTCCCGGCTCCAACACGTGTGGCAACACAGATAGGAACTCGCCCTTATGTTTTAAGGCAATTAACTTGAGGCGCCTTTTCCCCTGACAGGTAGCGTTTGTGAGTGCTCATTGAGCAAATAAGAAACTTAGTGTCAGTCTCTCCCCAGTGCGTCGGAAGGAATAGGATGGGAGATGATGAATGTGTTCATATACACACGCAGACGTACGCGCACTTCCGAAACCGGGAAATAGTAATGCAAGACGCACAATTACGCTCCCATTGGTTGTTTCCCTTCCCGCGTTAATAAGGTAAAGGTTGCACCTGCTTAAGGAAGAATTCGTCTTCATGATGATTGTTGCGAATCGTCGTTACTTGCGGGCACAACTATTTGCCTGGAGCCGTGCTCGCATCACATGCTGTGGTAGATTTTGTCAAAAAAATGGTACAAACCCACAGCCTCCACAGGGAGCTTTGAGGACACGAAAGTTCATGCAAAAAACACAGTCCTTAAGTTCAAGATACGGAAACCAGGTAAAACATTTGAACAATTCTTGTCATTTCAAAGTGTTATGAATAGTTTAGCTTGCAGTAATTAGGCAAAGGAAGCTTTACTAATCGATTGATTGATTGGTTTAACGCGCCGACGCAACGCAGGCGATGAGGCACGCCGTAGTGGAGGGCTCCGGAATAACTTTGACCACCTGGGGATGTTTAACGCGCGCCGAAATCTCGTACACAAGGCCGTTTTTGCTTTCCGCCTCCATCAGAGAAGCTGTGCTAATCGAACCGTAGCCGTTGTTCTACACCACAGCATTGCTAGACAACGCAGAAGTTAAGAAGGGCCACCAATTCCCACTTTCCATCCTATCGGCTTCGCCAGCGCTAGAAAATCGCAGCTGTGGGCAAGATGGCGATTGTGCACGCTGCTGTATTGGAAAGTATCCAACAAACTTGAAAACAGGTGCGGAAAGACGTTGACCAAGAAAACAAATACACAGGACGACGCGCTACTAGCAACTGGCCACATTTATTGAGAAACAGAAATTTATAGGGCAACCAACCGACATAACGCAACTGATTGAAACTTATACAGAGATTATTAATAAAAATTAACCCATACATAAAAAAATACAACCTATAATGTGCTATCACAGCGTGTTTCGTCCCAGAAACACCACCTCTGCGTCTTGCAGACTGTTTGAAGGATGTCTCACGCACATCGACCCCTCCCGGTTGATATTCCAAGCTTCCATAATCTCCCTTTGTGTCCTGCCCCTGTGCCTGGGACCACACGTGCGGTGATAGAACATTATAAGTTGTAGTTTTTATATCCGGGGTAATTTTTATTGATAATCTCTGTATAATTCTTAATCAGTTGGGTTATGTTGGTTGGTTGCCCTATATATTTTTGTTTCTTAGTAAATGTTGCCTGTTACTAGTAGCGCGTCATCCTGTGTATTTCTTTTCTTGGTCAACGTCTTTCCACGCCTGTTTTCAATATGAATCAACGCCAACTCGCCAACTTTCCATCCTGTAAACACTTTCCCAGACTGGGATACCATGCTGCCTTGTGACTGAGGAATTTATTTCGGCGGTGAAGCACGAACTCCATTCACCGGTTTCTGTAGCCACACTTCAAGACAGAAAGAATTTTCCAAGCCGTGTTAAAATCCATCGTTTCGCAAGTAGTTCATTCCCCGTACCAGCATACAACGGGTACGCTGAGCCTATGCGTAGGGGCGAGAGCAACAAGTAAAACTGTTTCACCGTGCGCGCCTTTCATACAAACTTTATCCTTGCAAAGTGCATTGTTGTTTTTACCCTTACCTGATGAGCGAAGCAGAGAACGTCTGCCGAGGTTTTCTCTAAAATACCGGCAAAGATCGTGATGATCGCACGGTGGCATGAGTAGTGATGATAAATAGAAAGAAAATGCGGCTGAAATACCGTTACTGAATAACTGTACTCATACCGCACAGGTTTCCATTGTTTACGGGCAAGGAAAAACAGCTGTTCTGAGGAAATCTAAAATGTCAAGGTAAATAGCCACAAACAGAGAGCGCACAACGCAAGTATTCAGCTCTCAACCCGTACGACGAGCAGCCTAAATTCAAGCGGGGTACGTGAGCTCTCTTCAGAAAGCGGAATATGACTTGCAGTCAGAAACAAAGGTAAAAGACTCAGGCGCATAGCTCAAGCTCCGTTAGTTTTTCTTAACTTCCCGCAGCTTTTCCTCTACGATTGAAATGAGCGGCACGCGAAAAGAAAGTGAAGTTCCTCCTCAAGCTCGGGAGGTTGGGGTTGGTTCGAAGGGCAGCGAAGGTTTATTAGCACACAATGCCGAAAAATTCCTTGGCTCACCGAATGCCCCATTCTACGTGCTAAGTGGCACGCCTGGGGATTTAGGCGCATAGAATAAAGAGGAATGTAGGTAGAAGTGAATGCTTTAAATTACTGCCTTCAGGCACGTATCTTGAACAATGTCTCACTCTTAACCATTTTGTGGCAAAGGAAGCAGATCACACGGCGCTTAGCGTAGGCCATTGTACAAATGAATTGTTGTGTGCTTTTTAAGAGAACGAGTGCTGATTTTAAGTACGCAAAATGTGAATACTTGGAAATATTTACTAGGCACATTTTAAGACGGTTATTTTGGTTTTATATAGAAGAATATTTGTGAAAAATCAATAAAAGCAAAAGAATAAACAGAAAAAGACCATACAGGTGCAGGGATCGAGCAACTACCCGAGCAAGACACAATGCCTTAACTTTAAGGGTGAATTAAATTGTTTCGACGGGGTTGCAAAAACAGCGTAAAGAGTGGGTGAACACAGAATCGAAAACAGCACGCTATCCTGGCTTACCTACTTCGTTCAGCGTTGCGAGTGGTTGCAGTGGCCAGGGGTGTTAGCGCTTCCATCCAGTTCTTTTTCTATGGACGTTTTCTGCGATAGGGTAGTGATAACTCGGTTGGAATCTTTCATGTGTTCCGTCTTCGGCCATCTCGGCAAAAAGCGTTTTTCAGAGTTCACGTCGAAAGAAAAGAAATTCAAGTTTACTCCCCTCTCCTTCACTCCCGACGTCATTGAGGAGTAAGTTACATGACATTCTCACTCTGAAGGAGAGAGGTAGGGATTCCTCACTTTAAGACAAGAAGATGAAGGATGTTATTGTGTTAAATATTCCAAGGTGGGCGTAATCAATCGGTAGCCCTCCTGGCGCGCCTTTTAGCCCAGGTAAGAAAAACCGCGTAAGTCCTCATGGAACTTCCTCATGGAAGCCGACTTTTGGCTGAAGGTATCCTTCTTCGAGTATCATGCGATTTACTTGACTTTTCTAGTTATTACCTCCCTAGTTTCCTGGCCCTTTTAGATTCTGGATTCGCACAAGCATGGGGCGCTGTACCTCACACCTGCAGCTTCAAAAAAAAAAACGTAATTGGTGCCGTCAACTATGGGAATGTGGGACAGTTGCAAGTTGGACGAGTTGGTAGGTGTTCATACCTAATCGCAGCGCGAAAGACGGGACAGACAGAAGAATAACCACTGGAGAAGCGCTTGTCCTGAGGTTATTTTTCTGTCTGTCCCGTCTTTCGCGCTGTGATTAAGCATGAATAACTATGGGGATTATTGAAGTCTCAATAACGATTTCCCCCCAGAGATCGCACCGCTACTCTTTTCCCCACTTGAGGACACCTCCCTCTTTCTAGTTTACTGCTACCACACTAAAGGTTCCTTTTTCTTTGGCACACGTTTTATCCTAGCTTCACCTTCGTACCTCCACTCGTGTGCAAAATCTACAATTATCTGTACGCCGTGTGCGTCCGCGACACCACAGTTTTCGTCACGGGGGGGGGGGGGGGGGGGGCAACAGGGGTTAAATGGCGTTAAATGAAGGGCACACCTCAACATGCTTGCGATGCCACTCACACTTGCGTCTGTTCCACTGAGCTCTGCAGTTCTCTGACTCCAAATCTCCACGTGCCCAGGATTTAAACCATGATTTGCACATTTTCTTAGGCGCTGTCGGCACTCTGAAACTAGGCGTTTACCGTACACACCCTTAGACGCAAGTTATCTTAGCTTATTCTTAGCTTCTCTATCCCGTTCATCCCCCTTGTACAATATTCTCAATCCGCTCCCTCCATCAACTTATTCTTTGTCATTATACTTGCCTTGTTACCTTCCACATCCTTCATTGAATTTTCAGTAGTCTACTCCCACAGCATGCTCCTATTATTCTTACTATCCATGGGTCCTGCACTCTTTTTAGGATGCAACCCTCACCTACCATTTCTTGTGCTATATTAATCGCTTCCTGGCGGCTTTGGGTTACTGCCACATTTGCGGCCACATCCGCCGAATCCCCGTTGTTATGCATGCGCAATAGCAGAATCGGGAACCATCGGCACCCTTAATTTATGTAATTGAATTTAAATTTGCGAGGCAACACCTGTGTTCTCAAAGTTCGAATGAAAAAGCCGCAGAGTCAAACCGACATGCAGGAATACAATAAAATCGGGACATTCTAACGGCAATTTTTGGGAGTATGTTTAGCGTTTGTTTAGCGTACCCTGAGCATTGTTGTAAGCTAAGGTTGGCCTCTCCTGTAAGGGTGTTCCCGGAAACCTGTCAGCAATAGGACAATTTCTTTCCCTGGTACTATGAATATTCTTGAATATGGTATGCTGGGTGAATAACAACATGCTTTCAGACCGTATATCTCGACCTAAACCACGGTGATCGCCCTAACAGAATTAGCTGACAGTTTCACTTAGCAAAACGTCGTGATATTTTTCATTGGTTTAAAAGTGTGCCCCTACGATTTCGCTAATTGTAGCTGTGAGATTTCGTGGTATTGTGGCAGCCGACACCAAACCGTAATACAGATTATATTGCGTACTCTTTGCAGCAAATTCTTACAGGGAAGCCGTAGGGGTCCCTAATGAGGTCACTGCTCTTTTCGCGGTGTGTCAATGACCAGCCACAGTTATTGAACCAAGTAGAAATTCCAACGCTCCCAGTAGATGCAAAAGAGGAGAAGTAATAAATGTTATTGTGGTGGATTCTAAACAAACACGGCCCATAATCTTCATCCCCAGCCTTAGGAGGGCTTTATTGTCCAGGAGGCCATGAGGTGCCGAGGACAGGCGGGCCCCGTGGAATTGCTGAAGCTGGTAGAATGGATCGGGGCTGGCCTGTATGCCACCCACTGCTGGGGAAGAGAGAGAAGAGAGGGGAAGGGCGCATATCCGAAGTAATGTGGATGGCGTGCGAGATGGTGCCATGGATGAGCGTATTCGTTTGAAGACGAATACGCCCATAGTTGGTAGTCTCGTATTTCGTATACTTGTCATCGGCAAGCAGAAGAGTGCGGCAGAAAATGCGAAAGCGGAAAATAGAGGATGTTACGATATTTTCGAGGACGGAGTAATTGTCCTCCCCAAAAGGTGGCAAGGCCCTGGGGAAAACGCCCGGAAGGCATACGTGCTTTCGTGGGGTATGAGGTGGGTGCATACCTCTGAACAACTGGGCTCCACTCACACTCACAGAGAAAAATGCATTTTTCATCACGCGCTCACTCGCCCTCACGCACACCAGTCGCCCTCACAAATCACACTCACTCGCACTCGCACTCAGTACGCACTTTCCACCACTCGCACCCACTCAGGCTCACGCTCACCACTCACCGTGACCACTCGTACTCACTCGCGCGCGTGCGAACCACTCGTCGCCTCACCTCACATGCAAGTGTGCGCAGCAGACCCTCCATGATACACGAAACCCAACAGTATTAGTGCATTACGGCGTCAGAAGGCCATCCAAATAATATTCCAACATCAACACGTCACAAGAGAATTAATTAGCTGAAAGTGTCGACATATTTACGAAGCTAAAAGCAACACTGCCAATAAAAACCATCACAGCGAGCTGCTCCTGCGACGAATAGCTTAGAGCGAGTACAAGCGCAACAGTGGCGCTCACCGCGGTAAGACCCGCAAACGGCGTGAGTAGCGGGAGTGCATTCGCGAGTGGCAAACGGGGCTCCCTGTGAGTTGCTCTAGTACTTGCGAGTGGTGAGTGGGGCTCGCCGCGAGTGGTGAGTGGCGCTCACTGCGCGTGTGGCTCGCACTCACCCGCGCTCGCACTCGCCAGTCCAAAACGATGGCGAGGCTCACTCACCACTCACTCATGAGCGCTGAGGAAGGTGTCAGTTCACTCGTGAGAGAGCCTTCCGACCTATGGATGGGTGAGCCGCCTCATTTACCTCCAGGGACGCGTGTACCGGGGTCGAGATAAGATATGGGTCGGATGAGTGGGAATGACTCTGTAAATGCAGAGGCGGGAAGGGCAACGCCGACACGCCTCCTTGGAGGCGGTTACTGGGCGGTTGAACTGAGACGGTGCTGCTGCGGAGAGGGTAGTGGTGTTCTCCCCCGCTATGACGGCAATTGTGGTAGTGATGGTGGCGGAAGCGAGTTCGTTTCCCTGATGGTTACAGCGATTACGTACACTAGCCGGACTGAATAACGCGCAGCGTCTACGTAGCGAACATCTTGGTTGTTCGACTGTAGAGGCTTACAAAGCGCACAAATGCGGGCTTGCCGACGCCCCGGATTGTGCATGTGGTGCGCGTTTTCAAAAAGGGGGGAATAGGTATAATCGATCGGAGGGAATGCGTTGGGAAACCACATAACAGTCGTATCAGCAGGTGAGAGCCAATGTACGTTATCTTTCAGTTTGATTAACGTGATGGTCCTCTCGTTATTCGTCCCAGTTCTTATCTATCACCATTCGCTTGTGCGGTCGTGAAGGTCGTTAGTGGAAATGATAGCGCTTGCCGTAATAAAATGGCGAGTTTGTTGCGTTCCCTGTTCTGCGGCTAACGACGAGTGCTCGAACATGCAGTACTTCATCCGCATCCCTGAACACTCGGTGGCGTTTGGCGATACGGCGGGTTAGGTTTGTAATTTGGAGGCTGGTACTATGTTGCTTGTTCATTGTGTGGATGTCTGATCTATCCGATTGAAGAAAAATACCTAAACGCGCATTGTGCAGAAGCGGGGAACGAGATTTTCCAGCAGTGAAACTTCAGGATAGGGCATTTGTTTCCGACGCCTGCCCTGGGCGCGTTTGTAGCGGACAAGATGATTCGATTTCTTGGCAGCCCATCAGAGCGCGCGATTACGGAGATATGAATTTGTGATGTTCACAGAGTACTGAAGGGCATTCTTCTGGGCGCCGACAGAACCTCCGGTGGTTCATACGGTGAGACTATGGACATTTAATGCACGACGTATGAGGGATGGCTTCACGAAGATGGGGGGGGGGGGGGGGTTTAGATAACAGCTAAATAAAATAAGAGGGGAGAAATTACAGATCCTTGAGGTATGCTGTGAGGTAGAGCACGAAATGAAACAGAAAAGCCATCACTGATTTTTAGCGGGGATGTACGGTCGGTAAGGAAATTTTGAATGTAATGCTATGTGTGCGGACGCCGCAGTTGATGCATAAAAAATAGTGTTAGCACTTCCCCCTTTGTGTCCGGGAACCAGATAAACTTTTAGCTGGATGGCGATGAGAGATTGTTTGTACGCAATAATTGTAATATAACTGTCAGAGAAAAAAATTAGCGCCGTTCCACTCAATGTGAAAGTTGTCGGAAATGCAGAGCAGTGATTCGTCATAATGGGCGGTACCGCCGTTATCCGCTTATTGCTCCCACCCCATGCAATTCAAATTTCCCGCCTTCACAGTGCTCGCGTGCACCCGGCCTGAAACTGCGCCAACGGGAGTTCTGTTATGCTGTGCTTTTCTCCCCGCACGTTCCGGCGTTGCACTGCCACATTTTGCGTTTACTGCCGTAAAAAACAACCCAACGGGCGTCCTTAACTAAAGGAAGGCCTACGATGCAGGTTAATTATGTATATTTTTCCTCAAATGTACCTATAGTTTTCTTTGCGCTGAAAATGGGAAGATGTATGACAAGCGCCAGCGTTTCACGAGTTTAGAATGCTTATGACTATATAAACCGCTTGGCTTTCGAAGCCTCTGGGGTACGCCGCGAACAACAGCGTTACTTGGATTGGATTTGGTTGGATTGGCTCACTGGCCGAGGTTGACCAGTTTCGCGTACCTCCTGGAGAGCCGTGCTGCGCAAGCGCAAGGATTGAATTGAACTACATTGGCTTGTATTGGATTGGTTTTGGATTGGATTGGATTGGAATTGTATTGGATGATAAGCAGCAGTAAGCATGATGATCAGCTAATCCTGGACAACCAGGAAAGCTAAGCATAACCAGCTGAACCTCAGCTCACGCTACGTATATCCTGGCATAGCCGCTTGGCTTTCGAAGCCTGTGGGTTACGCCGCGGCGAAGGTACCGTGACAGGCTACACCGTAACGCCGTGGCGATATGCTTGGTTTCACCGAGCGAGCTAGGACGACAAGACGAGCGCCTAAAGTCAGACAGACAGACAATGAACTTTAACGCCCAAAGTGCTCTGCATTTAATAAACACATATTTTATTTGACTTACCAAGACGATTTATTTAGGTTGAAGTACTTGACGTTTCCATGCGTGGCGTTCCCCTTGAACCGAAAGCTTCATTGAGGATGTTGGAATTTGTGTTAAAGAGGGCGCACTGTATTTATGTCACCATCTTTAGTTCTTAAGCCAACTGCCTATTGTCTGCTCTTTAGTGCTAAACTGCTGTTCATCGCCCGAAAGGGCTTCTCGAAGTCTTCGGGACGGTACGCCTAATTTCTCGTTAGAAACAGTCACCGACACGCGGAGCAAGTTACTAAACTACTCCACTCATTACGGCATTGGATTACCTAGACTGAAAGACTGACTCTGTTTTGGGCCATTTAAAATTACTTCCAATATGCTTAGCAATATCTTAAGCGGCTACTGAGCTTTGCTCTTGCGGTTAGTGAACAATTATTCATGTGTTTTTGAACTCACTGAACGAGACGATCCCATCCGATGCACCTGAAATATTCTGACTGACTCATATTTATAATTTATCCCAACTAAAGCATCATAAAAACGTACAGGCATGCTGTAAATAATGTTGAAGAAATGATGTGTCATCTTCTGATGACCTTCCTAGCAGTACCCTCCAAATATTATTACAAGTGATTATACATTCCGTGTTAATGTTCGTAACAAGCCCGAGAGAGAGAGAGAGAAAAGACTTTATTGATCACATCCGGCATGCAAGAGACTCGGTCCGGCCACGCAGGGCTCGGCCTCGTCCCCCTGTCTATCAGTTTAGGCTATTCAGTCCTAAGACTTCGGGCTTAGACCCCGAGGCTTTGTGCCCGGCCGTCGCTCGGACTACTCGAGGTCCCCGGTCGGTCCGATCGGCTCCCGTTGTCGGGAGGGACCGGCAGACGCGGGGCTCCCTTTCGCCTTTGCTTGGCCAGGGCCGCCTCGAGCCGCTGGGTGGCCCGTCGTTGATGTTGGAGCTCGGTAGAGTTCACTCACACGCGCACTTCGGGCGGATACGTGTCCGTCGGGCACGGCACTAAAGTCCCCCGATCGCGCACAGCACTTTCACACCCCCACATCAGGTGTCTCAGAGTCGCGGGTTCTCGCTCACACGCACTGCACAGGTCGCTTTCGTAATAGTCAGGACACATGTGTCGCGCGAGAGCCGGCGTCAGAACGGTCTCCGCTTGCAGTTGTCGGAACCTCGTCGCCTCCGCCCGAGACAGTTCCCGGTGCGGCGGCGGGTAGGTCCTCCGTTGTTCTCAATGCCAGCGAAGCACTCCGCCGTAGCCGGACAAGGGCTGCACTTCATCTTCTTCGTCGGTCGTTTCGTCGCCGTCTTCGAGGTGTGGCGGACGGACGGCCGCGGCCCGGCACGTGGCGAGATCACGAGCCGCAGCGTCCGCCTCCTCGTTGCGATTGCTGGTGTCGGGTGCCAGGTCTCGGCCCGCGTGGGCCGGGAACCACTTGATCACGACGTTTTTCTTGGCTTGCTGCTCGAGCGCCCTCGAAGCCCCTTGGGACTCCGCGAGCTTCGCAGTGTCGTTCTAGACCACTCCGCGTGCGAAGTTGCGGACGGCCGATTTGGAGTCGCTCAGCACCGTGCGCGTGCCCGGTAGGTCCATGGCCAGGGCGATCGCCATCTCCTCCGCCTGGCCCGCCGTCCGGGCGCGCACGCTGCTCGCCGTTAGTAGTTCTCCCGTGGATGCCCGAACAGCCACTGTCACGAACGTGCCCGGTCTGCTTCTGCACCTGGCCGCGTCTACGTAGACCGCGCTGTCGTCCTCTCGGTGTTGTTTGGCCAGCGCGAGCGCTCGCGCTGCCCTTCTTCCGCCGTCCCGCTCCGGGTCCATGTTCTTGGGGAGCGGGTAGACCACCAGTCGTCTGACGATGTCGTCCCGGAGGGGAACGAGTTCGTCCGTCGTCGAGCCGTTTCCGGCCCCTTGTCGTATCGTTGCACCGGTCCCCGCTCCCGAGTCGGGGGGCAGTAGGCCGGCTCTCGCCAGGATGCGCCGGCCCACCGGGGTGCAGCCGAGTCGCGCCAGCTGCGACGTTCGTTGTGCCTCGCTTATCTCCGTGAGGGTGTTGTGCACCCCCAGAGACAGCAAGGCCGTTGTCTTCGTACCGTGCAGGAGCCCGAGGGCCCCCACGTAGGCTTTGAGTATGGCGGCGTCGATGCGCTGCTTCTCCGCTTCGGTCCAACGATGAAAGGCCCCCCGTACGCCGCGTGGCTGACCACGAAGGCCTGCAGCAAGCGTAGCAGGCTCGCCTCCTTCATACCTCGCGAGCGGGATGACACCCGCTTCACCAGGCGCGTGGCGATGCCCATCTTCGTGACGATGTGTTTGACCGCCGTACCGTTGGTCTGGGTCGCGTCCACGAACATCCCCAGGACCCTGAGGCCAGGAACATGCGGGATCGGCGCCCCGTCGCTGGTACGGACCACGATGTTGCGTTCCGCCTCCGCGGCGGCTTTCTTCCTCCACCGGCCGGGCGGGGGCAGGATCAGGAGCTGCGATTTCTGCGGCGAACACCGGAGGACCGTATCCTCGAGCGCGGACTCCACGGCGTCCACCGCGGCTTGCAGACCGGCCTCGACGTCTCCGTCGCTGCCGCCCGTCGCCCAGATGGTGATGTCGTCCGCGTAAATGCAGTATTTGATGGTCAATCGGAGCTGTTCCAGTCTTCGCGCCACCTCGATCATGACGATGTTAAAGAGGAGTGGTGAGATCACCGAGGCTTGTGGGGTGCCCACGCTGCCCAGCTCCCGCTCCTCCAACTTGACTCCGCCGACTTCCAGCCTCGCCGTGCGTCGGGACAGGAAGGACCTGATGTACTCGTACGATCTTCGTCCAAGGCCGAGGCGCGACACCTGGGCCAGGATGGCAGAATGACGCACTTTGTCGAATGCGCTCTGCAGGTCCAGGCCCAGGATCGCGCGGTTGTCTTTCTTCGGAACTCCACCCGGGGGGCCCAAGATCTCTCTCTGCAGTAACAGCATCGCTTCCTGAGTGCCGAGCTTCGCGCGGAAGCCCAGCATGGCGTCCGGGTATAGCCCTTCTTGCTCCAGGAAACGCTGCCATCTGGTGTTGAGGACATGTTCCAGCACCTTGCCCACGCAGGACGTGAGCGAGATGGGACGCAGCCCTTCGATGCCCGGTGGCTTGTTGGGTTTTGGCAGCAGGATGGTCTTTGCCGTCTTCCATTGTTTCGGTAGGTTTCCGCTTCGCCAGCACTCGTTATAGTACCGGGTCATCGACGAGATGGCCGCGTCGTTCAAGTTACGCAGCGCCTTGTTGGTCGCCCTGTCGGGGCCAGCGGCCGATCGACAGTTCAGGGACTGCGTGGCCTGCCTGACTTCCCACTCCTCGATGTCTCGGTCGAAGGCGAGGTTCGGCGGGCCAGCGTAGTCCGGATGGTCTTCGTGCGGTGTTGAGGGTAGGTAGCGATCGTTGAGACGCTTGTGCATTTCGTCCTCTCCCAGCTGTCTGGCAGTTGTGTGAAGTATGTGCGCCATGCGGCTGCGTTGAAATTCCTTGCTCTTGGTTTCGTCCATTAGTTGACGCATCAGCTTCCACGTGCCGCAGCGGTGTAGCTGTCCGTCTGCTTCGCTGCACAGCACGAACCACTGCTGCGCGCACAGTTGACGGCTGTACTTCTCGATCTCGCGACCGAGAGCCGCCACCCGCTTGCGCAGCGTGCGGTTGTAGCGCTGTTTCTTCCAGCGGCGTTGTAGCGATCTTCTGGCCTCGAAGAGATGGGCCAGTCGAGGATCCATTCGTTCCATGTCTTTGGGCGCTTCGATCTCTTCCGTAGCGGCCTCCGTTGCTGCCACCATGTCGGCGGTCCACCTCTTGATGTCGCCGACTTCTCCCAAATCCGCGTTCCTGAATTTGTTCCAGTCGGTCAGCCGATGTTTCACGTTTGTGCCGTAGCCGCCTCCTTCTTCTCGGGAGTGAGCCAGCGGTATCGTTACTTCGATGATGTAGTGATCGCTGCCGAGATTGTAGCCCGTATTCCGCCATCGCGCCGTCCCGCCGTCGGGCAGGAGTGCAAAGGCGAGATCCGGGTTGGTGTCTCTGGCAGTCGATGTCCCGATGCGTGATGGGTGCGCTGGGTTTGTCAGCAACGTGAAGTTCGCATCACTCGCGCCGTCCAGGAGGCTTCTCCCCTTGGCCGTCGTGAGCGTGTAACCCAGCTCCATGTGTTGCGCGTTGAAGTCGTCGCAGATTATGGCTGCCGCGTCTCCATCTCCCCTTGCATCCCTGCTTGCTTGGTGGGTCGCGTCCCTGACTTTATGCAGCAGCGCCTTGAATTTCTGCTTGCTGTATTGTGGATTGCTGTAGACGTTTGCGACAAGGATGGTCGTGGACGTCTTCTGCTTGTGCTTGCCGTTCTTGCCTCGACCTCTGCTTCTCCGGCCGGTAATGGCCAGCTCGGTGACGCAGAGCTCGATCGCCGTGTCCCGGGTTCCCAGGAATCTGTCATGCTTTACACACGCGATGCCTTTGCGGACGAAGGTGCACACGCCTTGCGCCGCTCCCTTCCCGCAGGTGCGGGCGCTCGGCGGGCTGGCGTGTGCACGATAGCCGGGCAGAGTCATCGTCTTGGATTCCTCCACGTGCGTCTCTTGCACCGCTATCACGTCAGGTAGTTCCTTCTGATCCAGCGAGCGTAGGTGTTGTTGTAGCACCGCTTTCCGGCACCGAAAGCCGTTGGCGTTCCAGTGCCAGATGCGTAGCATTCCTTCTTCGAGTCTTTGTCCCCCCATTATGGCGATGACGGTGGTGTGGCGGTTACGTTGCAGTAACGTTGCATGACTGCCTCGATGAGTGTCTGCAACCTCTCGGGATTTAGTTGTTGTTCAATCTGCTGTTGCATCTGTTGTTGCTGCTGTTGTATTTGTTGTTGGAACTGCTGCATTTGCTGCTGCATCTGCTGTTGCTGTTGTTGCATGGTCTGGGTGATCTTGTTCAAAAGTCTTTGCTCTAGGCTCTCGACATTCTTGCCCCAATGGCTCGTGATGTTGTTCAGCTGTCGGATCCGGTTGTTCAAGCCTGCATAGCCGAGGGGCTGTTTCGTGGCCGTGATTTCAGTGTTCTTGGCCATTGTCGCCGACAATCTGGGCGTTTCGGCAATGGCGTTCTCCTCCTCTTCTGCGTCGCTACCGCTGTCGCTAGCGCTTAGCACCTCTTCATCTGCGTGTTCTTCTGCCATCTTCTCAACCGCGACTTTCTCTTCGCTACACTTGGGTGGCGTGGTCGTAGCGGTTGTATAGGAAGGCTCTGGGTATAGTTGTTAACGCCGCCGCGTCGGTTGGGGTCCGTTTCGGAGTCCCCATGACGCCGGTTGCGTGTTGCTGCGTTGACGTAGCGGTCGTAGAGCCCGATGCCTTGCCGGACTTGAGCTGCGCTATGGTATTGCGTTGTTGAGCAATCGTCAGTTGCATCTCCCTTATGGCTTTCTTTAGTTCCTCTATCTCCATTTTACAGTCTTTTCCGCAGCCGCTGCCTTTGATGCCGCCGCCGCCGCCGCTCGAGTTGCACTTCCGGCGCGGTGTCGAGTCGGAGCGGCTGGCGCCTCTCCTCCTCGATGCGGATCTCTTTCTCTCTGCGTCTTTCCCGCCTTTTCCGTCGCGGCCGCAGCGCCGCCAGGGTTTGCCTTCGCCTCTCCCTGTGGTTGCCGCCGCCGCGACGTGGGGCGCTGTCGTTGCGTCGCCGATAGGGTGCCTGGATGTTCCTCCTCGCCTGCCCCTCCGTGAAGGGGGGAGACATTCTTTGCAGGGTCCCTCGCCGCCTCGACCGGTTTTCGGAGCCACCGACCGCCATTACGAACCCCGCTACTGCGCCGGAACCGCCGAATTGTGCAGCGGCCGACGTGCTGTAACTGTCTGGCCGCGATTACCGGCTCAAAATGCCTGGTTGCTGCGTGCCTCTGTGCACAAACCACTGCAGGAATGGTTGGCGAATGTTGGCGAATGTTTCTGTGGTGGTATCTTGTGCAATATTTTTAATTGATCAAGTGAAGGTGCTGAACCAGACACATACTTTTGGGATTTCATTGCATCATTTTGAGTATTATAACGATATGTGGCTGTGTGTAGCAAACTGGGAGACTTTCTGTTGTAATCAGTTCCCCTTGAATTATATTTCATGACTTCTCGCTTTGTTTGGTTGTGTTTGTTTGTTTTTACTTTTTACCAAATGATCTCCAATTCTTTTACTTTTAATTATGAATCGATTGTGAATCGATCTTTCTTTTTTCTGATAGTTTTCTTACAAGTTCCCCTCCTCCATTTTTGGAGGTAGGTCCACTAGAGCTGGGCACGGGACCGGGCCGGCCCGAAAGTCCGAGCTCAGCCCGACCCGCGGGCCGGGCTCGGGTCGGGTAGCATGCAATATTTCGGGCCCGGGCCGGACTCGGGCTTGAACCAAAAATTTTGTCGGGCCGGGCCGGTCCGATCCGGCCCGGGCAGTTCCTGAGGCACGGCTATCCTGTGCAGCAAATTCTAAATTGTTGGCAAGCGAAAGTTTTTTTGTTGATATTTCAGGTAAAGTGAAAACAAAAAAAAAGGAAGTGCTGATTCACTACCGCGCCGTTAAAAGATGTGATAAAAAAGCGATTGCACTTAGAAAGCCTTCACATCAATAAAAGAAACGTCTGGGTCGCACCAGCTTAGTTCGTGCTGCTGAGCACGAGGTCGCGGGTTCGATTCCCGGCCGCGGCGGCCGCTTTTATGATGGAAGCGAAAAGCAGAAACGCCCGTGTGTACAAGATTTCGGCGCGCGTTAGATCCCCAGGTGGTCAAAATTAATCCGGAGCCCTCCACTACGGCGCACCTCATCGCCTGTGTTGCGTCGGCGCGTTAAACCCTACAATCAATCAAACCATCAGCTTAGTGGCAGAGAGCGGGCCAGAAAACGAGGACACTCCAGCCACCGACTACAACATGATTGTATTTGCTCTCTCCTTTTCAAACTAAAACAAACAGAACAAACGTGGCCTGGATTTCGCAGTGTGTGCAGAGTTTGCAGAGTTTGACGAAGGTATCCTCGGCGCGCGTTAGATCCCCAGGTGGTCAAAATTATTCCGGAGCCCTCCACTACGGCGCACCTCATCGCCTGTGTTGCGTCGGCGCGTTAAACCCTACAATCAATCAAACCATCAGCTTAGTGGGAGAGAGCGGGCCAGAAAACGAGGACACTCCAGCCACCGACTACAACATGATTGTATTTGCTCTCTCCTTTTCAAACTAAAACAAACAGAACAAACGTGGCCTGGATTTCGCAGTGTGTGCAGAGTTTGACGAACCAATTTTCTAAGCAGAGCCCATAAATATTTCGAGCAAGAATTTCTTTAGAGCCATGATTAAAGGCAAGAAAGAACTGAAGCGCAGAAAAAATCATGCTGCCAACGTAACTAGAGGGAAAGATAAAAATTAAACGGTGAAACCGGACGCATCGTCTGATCAACTTTCAGCAAGGAATGGAAGAACGCAAGGTGCAATATCTGTTGAAGAATTATAATAATAAAAAAAATCTTCCCTTACTCGGAATGATTTAAGGTATCCTCGGGTGTGCCTTGATTTCGAAGGCTGGCAAATGAAGTTACACGGCTACCGAAAAAAAAGCTTCTAAGTAAGGATAAGTTGTACAAAGTTCGGTCCAAGTTTAAAGGAAATTTAAATCTCAGACAGTCGTATTCGCTTTGTCCTTACGCTTTTTAGGTTAACAACAAACATCTTCAAGTTCATGTTAATATCCTGTCGGACTAGGGATGATATTTAACTACACTCTGGCGGGCTCGGACCGGGCTCGCGCTCAGATTTTAAATATTCGTCGGGCTCGGGCCGGGCTCAATTTTTATAAATTTCTCGGGCCCGGGCCGGGCCCGGGCCGTGTCCCTAACGGGGCGGGTCGGGCCGGGCCTAGAAATTTCGGCCCGTGCACAGCTCTAAGGTCCACCCCCTCACCCAAAATTAACTTCTGCATGCTGCGCCACTATTTACTGTACCTATTAAATGGCTTCGCCGATTAGGCATTTTTGTTCCTTTACAAAGCGTTCACATTTGGTGCTTTTTGGCAGATTTTTCTTTTTTTTTCTTTATGTGTTAACCGCGGTGCTTTAGATAAGCCTCTGCTATTTCGTCCATTCACTTTTAGCTTTTGTTTTCCCCTTGGAGAAACAACTACATACACTACTACAACAACTGAGTCCTCGCTTCGCCATTTGCGCATTATCTTGCATATACAAGGTATGCTTTTTGCGGCTATGATTTTCGGCAAAGAAGGCTCATGATTAATATCAGCTAACTGCGAAATCAGACAGACTTCAGGGCGATTCATGTAACATACCTCTCCCGCGAAGTCTTTTCACAATACATTGCCGGTCGAACGCACTTATATAAGACGCAACTTTTTCGCAGATGAGATTTAACACCAAAACTAACGATCAAGAAGCGAGCCTCATTGATGCATTATTGTGCGAGTTACATTTAAAAGTGTAGAGACATTGCGCTGACTAAACAAAAAAGTAGGAGACGCACGTATAGGTGGTAGGCACGGATGCGCCTCTGTGTGCCGTGTTTCTCCCGCTATTTCGTCTTGTCGACTTAGCTAGCGCAGTGTTTTCACTGTTAAGACGTACAAACAAGCCCACAAATAAGTTCTCCTTCCCTCTGGAAGCGGTTTGTGGCCACGGAATGCGTGTGCATATAAGAATCCGATAGGACATCCCCGTGCTTGCAGCGCGCTGCCCCAGCGGCGGGATGCACCATGGCGGCTTCCGTAGCAGACGACGCAGTTGTCTCCACCCGTCACGGAGGGGCGGCGAGGAGGAACATCCAGGCACCCTAGTCGCCGACGCTCCTCCTGTAGTGACGTCGGCCCACGTGGGGCCTCCTGCGCATGATGTCGCTTTTCGCCAATCCCGGGCCGCCGCGTTGCTCCCGTCCCCGCGGCGCGTCTCCAGTTCCGGGAACTCGTCCCTTCTGGAGAGTCTGACCTTTAGGGTCGGTTGCAAGGGCGCGGGCGCCATTTTGCTCGTCGCTCGTTCGGCGTCCATTTGCCGAGCCCACTGCCGTTTCTTGATTTGAATCGGCGTCTTGAATTTGTTCTTGCAACTGCCCACACCGGTTACGTGCGAGCCGCCGCAAAGCCTACACTTCGGCCGGCAGTATTATGCGTGATCTTCACCCGAATTCTTCCTGCCGCAGGCGAAACACACCCGGGCACTGGGCGTAGGACACACGTCCTTCCTATGACCCACTTGTCCGCAAATGTTGCACACTTCTCTGTGCTGGCGGTACAGGGTACACTTAGTTATGAAGCCGCCGTATTTGATGTAATGCGGCACCTTCTGTCCCTCAAACAATATCACCACCGAGGTAGAGCTGCCTAAGCGGTGCGCGGCCATTGCCGTCGGGTTGTGAACGTTGACTATTCGGCGTCAGATGTCTTCGTCCGACTCCTCGTGGCCTACTCCGCTTATAACTCCGCGGGACGTATTTTCGGGGGTGGCCCAGTACGCGTAGGACTCGTACGTCTCTTCCCCCATCGTGATCGCTCGAATCATTCCGTATTTTCCGGCCCTCTTCTCGCAAGGCGTGCTGACGACGACAATGTTCTGAGCGGCGTTCGGCGATACCGAATCAAGCTCCGCTTCCTCTTCGCCCACGTTAGCCGCGGCGAAGATGGCTCCCCGCAACGCGGACATTGGGGTTCTGGCTATCACTAGCCCGCCACGTGACCTGATCACCACGCGGATCTCGTTCTTATTCGCAAAGCTCGGCATGCGTGCCGTCTTCGACATGTTGGCGTTGACTTTGGCGGCAAACTGTGCTCTAGCTGCTCGCTGCCCTCCGTTAGCACCTGGCTTGCTCTTAGCCTTCGTAGCCGAGTTAGAAGCGCTCGGCTTACCTGATTGCGGGGAGCCCTGCTGCGGTGGGGTTCCCGAGGCACTTTGCTTCTTCTTCGCGCGTCGAGAGACTACTTGAGTCCAACCGGCGCACAAACTCGTTGGGTCTTCTTCGTCGTCCTCCTCGTCGGCGAGCGGCACGGCAGCGGCGTCGACTAAATCGTCGTCGTCGATATCGGCGGCACCTTCGGTGGCGGCGCGGCGAGAATCCGAGGCGGCAATGGCGACCGTCTTCCTCGCTGAGTCGTCGGCTTCGTCGCGACTGGTCTGGTTGCGGTGCCTCTTGCGAGTCGGGTCCGTCGTAGCAGCAGTAGTGTCCATCTCTTAGAATTCTTCTCTCTCGCTCTCCATAGCGCCGCGAAATTCCGCGGAGCTCGCCGGGGCGACGCTCAAGGCCACCCCGGTAGCGGCGGCGACCGTACACGTGGCCGCCGTGGCCTAAGTCGACGTTAGGCTTAACCGGGCGGGCTTCGCCTCGCGGGCAAAAACACTCGTAATTCCTCCAAAAGTGGGCGAAATGTCCCAAATTTGGTATCTACGTGCTCCGGAGATCAAATGGAACACTCACGCATTAATTTGGGCCGGGTGGGATGAGTTGGTCGGCCGAAAATCAGCATTATCCACGGAGCCGATGTGAAGCACGTTCGAGCGCTCCGGCGACCGCAGCCCGAGGTACGTATACTGCGAAGGCTGGTTGTGGTAGCAAAGTAGGATTCATCAAGCGCAGATACGACAGCAAAATTAAGGAATTAATGCTCTCAGCACGTTAGCCAGGTGCTGGTCAGATTTGCCTCTCGTGTAAGTGAAATTTATTTCTGTCAGATGAAGCCGGGAGGGTTGAAATGGATTCATGATTAAATTCTAACTGCGCAGCCGGACGAGGACAAGAGAGGGCACAAACGAGCGAAGTTTCAGAAATAAACATTTTATTGGCTCTCCTACCCCCCCTAAACATATAGGTGTTTATCGGGCGTCCCGTTGCGCAGTTAGAATATATTCATGTATATTTTTATCACCCGAAGGCGGTACCATAGTAGTCAATTGTAAGCATTGCTCTCAGTAATATTTCTTCTGAATCTTATTTCTCTTCAAGCTACAGCCTCAATTATTCGAGGTTAGGGGCCCTGGAAACAGTATTTAGATGCCTGCGGAACTAACATGAATAATACAAATCCAATGACTAGGTCTGTTAGAACCGCCATCCACCCTATTCAAATTCATTACAGCCATTGCCTTCTCCGTGGTACGTCGCGGAAATAAAGCCGAACATTTAGTGACTGCAGGCGGATCTAAAATATTTTCAACCAGATCCACTGCAGGAATTCTCTTCATCGTACTGTCTCATCAAACGGGAGGGCGTCTAAACCCGAGTAAATTAATATGCCGCAGTGTATAGAATAGCTGGATCTACTAGATACCTGCTACTATTGCAGAACATTCGACTGATGTCAAGCGTTAAAGGCAGCAGTTTTGCGCAACCTACTCGCGCGAAAGGTCGCCCAGAAGGCGTGGTGCGACGCCGGACATTTTTATCCGTCTTTAGAAGTTTGTTTTGTTTTTCGCTGTTGATTGTTAAGAAAAGGTAACCTCGGCGTCTGGTTGCGTTGTTTTCTTACGGCATTGTTTTCCCTTCACATTTGAGGTTGTGCAAGCAACAACAATATGTTGTAGAACAATTGCTACTTCTAACGTACACACCTTCTCCTCAAGGGCAGTCGGCTTGGAACGCCAGTGCAGGTTATAACATGTTGACACCTATTGTTCTTTTTCCATTCCTCAGAATTCTATCAACAAGTGGAGTGGTTACAAACAAAACATAGTTCGGCTTTTCCTGGAACAATTGAGAATTTCGAAAGCCAAGTTTTGTTGCAGAATCAACATTTCTGTTTCCCCGTTCGTCTAGCTGCAGAAGAACGACTTATCGAAGAATGGGTAATAAAATAACCACCCTGCACTTTTACGCAGGTTCATTTGTGCCCTTGCTTAGGTAATTTTATGAAGGCATTATTTTCTACGCTAAGAGAAAAGCCGGCGCTGTAAGCGGCCAATGGCTGCGAAATTTGACGAGCCTTGAATTAAAAAAAAAAGAACCATGGTAGAAAAGGAAATTGAACCGAGGAACGCATGTTGAAAGGCATGTGCGTTAATTAGGACTCTACACCCACTTTTTGATTACTGAATAAGAGAACACGCAGATTCATAACGACCGTATAAGGACATCGCATGGTCATGGAAAAAAAAACCCGTAAAAATTGGAGCGAAAGAAAACAAAAATTCTACCCAAGTGATGACCTCTGCGCTAATGTAGTAAGCTGAATAAATAAATAAATAAATAAATAAATAAATAAATAAATAAATAAATAAATAAATAAATAAAAAATAAATAAATAAATAATAAAAAAATAAAAAAAATTGTAAGTGAGATACTCAACGTTCCTGTAGAAAGATGGGCTTGTTTATTCGTGAACGAGGCGTCAACGCAGGAGGGGCGAGCCGAGACGACCAGCTTTTCGCGAGGCTGAGCTTGAACGAGAGCGTCCTCTTCTTTGTCGGCATCCGGCGGATACCCACATATGGGGATTCGCCCGTTATGGCTGATGCTCGTCACAATTACTCTTCCATGTGCGCTACATACATACTTGCTACAAAATAAAAATAAATAAATAAATAAATAAATAAATAAATAAATAATAAAAAAAAATAAATAAAAATCAAAATAAATAAATAAATGTCCGCTTTTTTTCGCGGAATAAAAGAGCGTTCGAAAGAGAAACAAACAATGCAGGACATACCTTTGGTGACTCTCTACTTGACGTTATCAGGGTTCTTCTGGCTGCTAGAAACTTCTGTCGACAAAGGGAATTAACCCACCCCCTTTCCCTACCTTCTACGCGTCATGCACGGTCAGGGAGGGGAAGGTCAAATAGCCTTTCCCTTGCACCCGTACCGCCTCTACCTTTGATCAGTCGATTCCCCCGCAGCTCCGCTCCCCCATTTTCCTCTCTTTGAAGGTCAAACTTACGTCCCACTACGCGAAAGTGGTCAGTCAGATACCGACGGGCCAAAGCGATAGGCCGCAACCGATAAACCAAAGAAATTTGCGTTGACAAGCGGTCTCCTTCACGTCCGTCTTCCTACAACCACAACAGATCAAACCTGAGTGCTCTGGCCTGTTGTTACCGCTGTTCGCAGGGGACTGACCCGGACAATACTCCACACGCGGCCGCAGCGCCCACAGCACCGGCGTGGGAGGCAGGCAAGGCACAAAGGCATCCGACGCCAACCTCCAAGGGGGTTTATTCCCAAAACCTCCCGTCTACGTCGCCGACGGGACCTACGTCGCCGACGGGACCCCCGTTGCTCGAGTGGCCGGACTCGTTCGACTCCGGCGCTACCGGTGGACGATGGTCGTTCCAGGCTAGAGGGAAAGCAGCTGAATTGCTACGCCGCCGCACGCCGTGATGTCCCCGCTAGGCGCAACCAGCCGGTTGCGCCCAGCGTCACTAAATAAAGGCTTTTAGAATATCGGCACTCTTTTCTCTCATTGTTATGTGCCGCCAGGATTTTCATTGGTCGGTCGGCAGCACGTGATATTTGTTTACATATGGGCGCAGCCATTTTGTTTCTGGGCACCTCTCCTCTCTCTCTCCCTCACACACACTCTTTGCAGCGCCTACGCTAGAGCAGCCGGTAACACTCTTCGTCTCAGCAGGCAGACGTTTCCCCCTCCACACAAATGCCTCAACACCTATGAAAGCCAAACACTAAAAAAATTCAAACAAACACCTTCATACACAAGTCTAGACTTGCTCTAATGTTCCCGAACTCCACAAACGAACACTGCAAAAAATGTGGAGAGGTGGCAAATCTCTTCCACGCATCCTGGGGATGCCCCGTTATATGGCCCCCGGAGAACGCCCACGAACCCAACACACTAGAGACATGGGAGGCAGCCCTGGCCAACTCCGCCCTCGGGACTCTGCGAGAGCTGATCCGGAGAGCGAAGATCGGGGCAGCTGAAACTGGGGCCCTGGAAAGAGGGCTCCACTCACTTCTCTAGCCCCACCTTCCCCTTCCCCCCTCCCATTTCCCATAAATAAAGTTTACTGACTGACTGACTGACTCTGGCCGTCACAACCGGCGGCGGTTTCATTGGGAGAGATGGCAACACTTCAAGCCACAAACAAAATGGCCCCCAGATGCTTCCGGGTGCACGAAGTGGCGGTACTCTTAAGCGTAGCTTATTTAGTGACGCTAGCCCAAACGGCATCCGCCCGGCGCCGTTGTCTAAGTCTCCCTCTCTCCGCCAGCTCAACCCCCCGACCTCCACGCTCGCGGGAGCCGAAGCGGTGGCGGCATATCATGAGGTGCGAGCTGAAGCGGTGGCGGCATATCATGAGGTGCGAGCTAACCCCTCGGTAGTTGCCATCCTATTGCGCAAGGTTGTCGCGCCGTCTTTGAAGAGCCGCGCGGGTCTCGGAGGGTTTCAACAATGCGGGTTTTCACAATTCTCACACAGCCTATATACAGTCAGGTCATGAACAGTGTTATACTTCCAGTAATAACGTCAGTGGTTTATGCAATGTTTTGCAGTGCACTATAAAAGAGGAAATTAGGTGATATTCCTTTAGACTTCGGCCTTTATATTACGAAAGAAGTCGAGAGGTAGTGGTTTGAATGTACTAATCGGTGATTAATAGTTCCAAAAATCCCACACATCTGACAGAAATGCAAAATAAATTCGTCACACATACTTCTTTATTAGATGACAGGTCACCCATTTGCGGTCGAGTTGGCCGCGTGTGCCGATGGTTTTGGTGGAATTGTGATTTGGACTAGTACATTCCTTGGCGGAAGTTTTTAAACATCGCTTGTTGACTTTAAAGGTACCTTATTAAAAAGACAAATCAGCGTGACATGTACCTAGTTTTATGTTATATCACAGATTCTGAGCAGCTAAAACAATGAAAAAAAATATCCGACCACCCATAACCCAGGGTTCATGATTATCGCTTGGGAAGCCAGATTCTAAGCAGCCAGGAAGCTAGGTCCTGGGTACACACAGCCTACTGGATTTATTCGAGTGATTTGTAGCATTGTGTTGTAATCTACCCACCCAAATAGTCCTATTAAGAAGCTTTCTCAATCTGCGATCGAGACCAGTTAATTATGAGAGCGTTAGAGAACTTCCCAGCATGTGCTTCTTCACTGGTTCAATGCTGTGAGCGAGTCGATCGGGACACCATCGGCTCCGTGGGAGAGGGTGGCCATAGACGTTTCATTTTGGTAATCAAGAGTTCCTTGTGGTTGTCGACTACCATTCTCGGTACCCAGAGGCCATCACACTCCGGTCCACTTCTGCTGAAGCTGTTATTTCTGCAATCAAGAGCAGGTTTGCCCAACACGGCATACCGGTGACTGTTGTCAGCGACAATGGGCCACAGTTTTCCTGTAAAGCTTTTGAGGACTTTGGGAAGACCTACGGTTTCACACATGTCACAAGCAGTTCACGCTACACGCAGTCAAACGGCGAAGGAGAGCGCAAGGTTCGCACAATAAAGGAGTTGTTTCTTAAGGCCACAGACCTGTTTCTGGCTGTGCGATAGCCTACCGCAACACGCCCGACGTGTCTGGTTACAGCCCGGCTCAACTGCTCACGGGGTGCTCGATCTCTGCGGACTCGTGTGCCAGCCACGGCTCAAAGCGTTGTTCCAGATTGGCCCCAGGTGAAAGAATTCAATGACAAAAATGCCGCCCAGGGACGAAGACAATAGAGAGACTACCATAACGGACACGCAGCGCATGACCTTCGTGCCCTCGACGACGGAGAGGAAGTATGGGTGCGCGACACGAGGTCAAGGGCGACGGTCCTAATCCCAGCTCAGAGGCCCCGCTCGTACATCGTCCAGACGCCCAGTGACGTACTGGTGCGAAACCGTAGACATCTTGTCTCCTGCAGCAATACTCAGTCAGCCCCCTCAGCTGACATGGAAAGCCCCACCCTGCGGCCCCGACATCTGCAATCCAAGCGCCGTCTCCCGGGCCACAGCTGGCGGCAGTCGGTAACACTTCGGACACCCCAGCTCCTGTACCTGCTCCAGGACCGCCGGAACGATACCGCCGGCGCGTGGTGCCACCTCGGAGACTGGATTTGTGAGACTGCTTCAAGGACTATTTATTGGTGGTACTGTTTTGTAGCACTTGTTTTTGAGAGCTCCGGAAGGAGAGATGCAGAGGACGCCACCTGATGATTGTAGTAACTGGGAGGTGGCGCCCACACTCTTGGTGTGCATTGGCGTTGGTGTGCATTAAACCGATCTTCTTGCTGTTCGTGAACTGGGCGTTGCTGGTTCGTTCTTCGTGACATCACACCCACATTCGGCCCGGCTAGCGGCGTCCGCACTACTCGGGTGCGTCTCTACACAGACTATAGGAGATGGGAAAGCGAACGAAAGCGGGAAAGGGAACTAAAGGGCTACCGGTTGCTCATCGCTGGGAGTGTCAATTCAGTGATACCGTCAACAAGTAGCGGGACTAAAAGGGTGCGTTTCCTCTAGCTGGCGTCCCGAGGATCCAAGAAAACCTCAGCGTCGGCCGAACCGCCACGCTCTCCCTTTCCTCTTCTGCACAGGTAAGCCACGCACATTGTGAGTCACGGTTGGGTATAACGCGCAGGTGCTCGCGCTTACGGTGTTGAAAAGCACCAAAGAAGCCTTTATACTTGTGTGGGCACCCTAGCACTGTAGCGCTGTGGCGCGATTCTCAAAATACTTGTAGTACTACAGGGGCCATGCAGAAAAAAACAAGTTTGGTTTAAAAAGTATGTTTCTCCCTATTGAAGTGGTACCAATTTTATAGCAAACTTCAAACAAATATAGGTGACATTAAGGAAAACAGAAAAAGCAGTGGCGACTCCCCTGCCACTTTCCGGTGATTTTTCTACGATGTCACAGAAGCTTGTCTGTGCGACTGGCGACCATCCACCTAAGTCACCGCCAAGCAACATACTGCACTTTACCACTGGACTGCCTCTGTACTGACACTGCCTTATTTCAAATGAGCTCATCCCTTCGCTCTGCATAAAAGTAGGAAACATGCTGTGTATACGACAGACGACTTGTTGCCTAGGAGCGGTCGACTGCGTGCTTGCCTAAAAGTCTCGCTCGCATACATAAACTTAGCTCCCCTATATGCTCTCTCCGAGGAACGTCTCTAAATACAGGTGTAGCTGGAAAAGGTGACGAACCACCGTAGCTATTATTATGGAGTAGGGGATAAAAGAGCAGATTACGGGGAGCGTCTGACGCCATGTGTGTAATAGTAACAAATTGCTGCTTGTGGTGGGACAAAAGAATGCGAACACAAGTATGGTTATCTAGTCTAGAGTTAGGAGATGTTCTGGGGCTGCTGACGCCCCTGCTACTTGAATGGCGTGAGAAGGAGTCACGTGGATCCGTCTTGCGTCAGCCATCTGCAACAGGGGAGTCTGGTCCCATCGCGTAACTGTGACTCTGCTAAAGCGCTCGTAGAGTGATGCCCGCCCCTATATTAGGTCATGCGCACGCATACACGGGGGTAAGATGAACGCAGTAGTGACGTCAGTGGGGAATTCATTGTGAGGGGAGAGTGTTACGCATGCGCATTAAAATGCATAACAAACCCTGCATGCAAGAGCGGTCTTTAAGGTCTTGATGTAGTTGCATTTGTTATGTCCACAGTACAGTAAGGTGGTCGAGTGGAAAACAGTATGAGGGAAATACAAGATAGTCAAAATATCAAAAGATTAATATGAAACGCATTAATGAAACAGAAATCTAGAAATTCCCGTGGGTACGAGATTTCGGCCCACGTTAAATATCCCCAGGTGGTCAAAGTTAACCCGGAACCCTCCGCTACGGCGCCCCTCATCGCCTGCATTGCGTCGGCGCGTTAAACCTTACAACCAATCGAAACAGAAATCTTTGCGGGAAAATGCGACAGCATCGCAACCAATATTGCAACAAACAAAGTGTCGCGACACTCCGCAAGAAGCTTTGCAAAAACGACAAGATAACCACGTAGCGCCGTGAACACGCTTGATACTGTCAAGATGGATATTTTATGAAAAATGAAGTCACCAGTCCTTTCAATAAGGTTTTATTGCCTGTACGCTAGGCGATGCCATTTGTGAGGGTTTAAAGTGTCAGAACATGAACAAAAATACCAGTCCTTTCGATAAATTTTTATTGCCTGTACGCTAGGCGATGCCATTTGTGAGGGTTTAAAGTGTCAGAACATGAACAAAAATAATGGCCGCGTATCTATTGACATCAGTGGAAATGTCGTCGAAACACAACAGTTTTCTGCAGCCACTGCTATGTAAGGTGCTCTCTTGTTGTGTACCTCTAACCCTGTTCTCCTCTCGTCTCGCTCCTCCCTCGATTAGCACTGGGCTTCCCTCAAGTCGATTCAATTTTCCCGAGTTTCACTGCTCGCATCTCATCTATTGGAAAAGAGCGCTTAAACAAGGACGGGGAATGAAGGGCACAGACACGAGCGCTCGTGTCTGTGTACTTCTCTCCCTGTCCCCGTTTAAGTGCTGCCTTTTCAGTATAATGAAGAAACAATTAGCCCAAATTCAAACGTTTCGTCACTGTTGGACTTGAAATCCCGCCACGAGGTCTAGGCTCGGGCGTGAGGTTCCTTTGTATTTTATGGTCATTGTCTTCAACACTTATATACTTGCTATTGCAGCTATCAAGTGCACATCTATTTTCAAATAAAAAATACTGCTAGTAGAAGTTTAGCCTTTATGTTTTGCCTCAAGTATGTTTTTTATCTTGCTGAACAATGTTGACAAGTACGAAGTATTGTACTATGTAAAATGGTTTCGAGAGGTTTTTGCCTTTGTAATCTTCTCCTTTAAGAACTCTTTTATGTTTTGGCCGGGTGACCAAATAGAAGGGACATACATGCATACATAAATACATAAATACATACATACATACATACATACATACATACATACATACATAAATACATACATACATACATGTATGTATTTATTTCTTTCAATCGCTTTTAGTAACGTAGTTGAGTTGTCTGCTTCAATGACAGCTTTGTTGTGTTATCACCTTCCCGGTCACCACCGCCGCCGCGCTGTCGTATGCTGCCATGTTACAAGTTTATGGGTAGGGGGGGGGGGGCGTTATCACACACAAAAAAAAACTTACACCATCTTCCCGTGGGGAACCCTGATGAAGATGCGAAGCATCATGGCGGTTCCGTGTGGTTCCATTGTGTTGCCGTTATGTTGAGGGATCTGGTGTTTAGTAGCGCCAGAGAGACATCCGCCTCCGGGTCCACACCGGTGGCAAAGGCACGCAAGTACGGTTGTGTGACGGTGAGTAGGCGGTGGTTTTCGAGGAGCCGAAACTCGTCCATCATGTTCTTGTCGATGTAGTCGTCTGTGTGGTAAGAAAGGTAGTCTCCGTCAGCGTTGGTGAAGTAAAGGTTGTTGACGTTGGTGCACCGGCTGAGAGCAACGTACACGCTCTCCTCTTCGCAGTTTTGTCTTCGTCTCCTTCTTCTCCAGCGGTTTCCCTACGGAAAGATGACAACGGCGGTTGAACGCGAAGCTACGTCGTGGTGGATTAGCAACGTACACGCCCTCCTTGTTGTTGTTGTTGTTGTTGCGCCTTTAGGAAACATTCGCAGCTTTGTCTTCTTCTTCTTCTTCTTGAGTGGTTACCCTACGGGAAGATGACGACGGTGGATGAACGCGAAGCTATTTCGGGATGGATTCTTTGGTTGGCCAATCCCTAGGGGCATCCTGCCACAATCATCATCAGAGGCGCTGCGGACGGGACACGGACAGTGAAATGCCCCCAAACGAGAGGTGCTTCACATCTAAGCGTTGGTGAGGTAAAGGTTGTTGACGTTGGTGCACCGGCTGAGAGCAACGTACACTTCCTCCTCTTCGCACCTTTGTCTTCTTCTTCTTCTTCTTCTTCTTCTTCTCCTGCGGTTCCCCTACGGGAAGGTGACGACGGTGGTTGAACGCGAAGCTATCTCGTGATGGATTTTTCGGTTGGCCAATCCCTAGGGGCATCCCGCCACAATCATCATCAGAGGCGCTGCGGACGGGACACGGACAAGTGACATCCCCCCAAGCAAGAGATGCTCCGCATCTAAAAGACGGTCGCGACCATCGCTTGTACCAACCACGGTGGCTCAGTGGCTAAGGCGTTACGCTGCTGAGCACGAGATCGCGGGTTTAATCCTCGGCCGCGGCGGCCGCTTTTCTGATGGAGGAGAAAAGAAACAAATTGGCCGCGTATATGCTCCTTTCGTTGAAAATGTCGTCAAAAGACGATAGTCTTTGTAGACATTTGCCAAGGAAATGCCCCCCTTTGCTTTCCCGCTCACCTCTCTTGCTGTTCCTGTATCGTCGCGTTCATTCCAAGGTAAACAAAGTAAAGGTTTGCGCAACGCGATTTGAATTTACCGCGTTCCACTGCTACAGGCCGGGTTCCTCGATGCCAGCGCTGCAGTACGGCAGAGAAGCGCGTGAATGGAGGCGGCCGACTAGAAGGTTTATAGAGCCGCGTGGCCGTGCTCCACGTGCGTTCCAAGCAGAACGTGGAACCTAGCTAGTGGAACCTTTCGTTGTTGTTGCCGCGTGATTTTTCATATGCCGCCAGTAAGCGGCGGTTTTCTGCAGTAGATGTAGAATATCATTTGCTATCGAAAAACCAAGCATCCATTAATTTTTTAATTAAAGAACATTGTAAATTTCCCTTGTGTACTAATTTCCTGTCTTATATTTGCGTAATGTCTTGATCTTGTTCAACAAAGTTGACAAGTATGACCATATAAACCGGGCTTAGACGTTTACATGTGGCTGTGAGTATATAGGACTATCGCGCAATATCAATTTTACTTTGGCCGGGTGGCTGAATCGAGCCACAGACAGACAGACGGACAGACAGACAGACAGACAGACATACAGACAGACCAAAATTTCTGGGTTTAAGTAGTGCAAGAAAGACCTATCGTCTTTAAAAACGCCCATGTGTGCGAGATTTCGGCACACGTTCAAGATCCCCAGGTGGTCAAAATTAATCCGGAGCCCTCCACTACGGCGCCCCTCATCGCCTGCGTTGCGTCGGTGTGTTAAACCCTGCAATCAATCAATCAATCAATCAATCAATCAATCAATCAATCAATCAATCAATCAATCAATCAATAAATCAATCAATCAATCAATCAATCAATCAATCAATCAATCAATCAATCAATCAATCAAAGCGACCATCGCTTGTATGATGCATAAGGCAGGAAAGCGCTGCGCCTGATAAGCGCGGAGCGTACCGATGTCGCCGATTAACTCATTCGCCAAGCTGAACGTCAATCAGCGCAGTAATGCATAAAACAGTCAATTTTCGTTGCTATTTTCTCTTGACTTCGATCATAGAGAGGCTTGTACTGCCCTCTCAGGTTTCTGTTACGCCAAACACATAAGTTTTATTTTTCCCAAACATAAAAGCAAACTACGGTATTTGTATGCTCCGTGATCGTTGACTTGGAAACATGTATGCTCCGTGATCGTTGACTTGGAAACAGTCAAAGCTATTATTTAACTAGAAAACATACACGTGATCGTTGACATGAAAACAGTCAAAGCTATTATTTCTTTCGATAGAAGACGTGCTCTAAACTGCGCGTCATGCGAAACTGCGCCGGCTGCAAATTCACGGTGTTTTCACGACGCCGAAGGTCGGTGAAATGTTTTGCCCTATTTAACGGCAACAGCCGCCACCAGTTTCAAGCTGTTGTGTAAAATTACGTCACTTTTACGCAGGCTGAAGTTTCCAATGTGTGACGTGATCGTTTCTGCCAGCTGTTTAAATTATGCCCAGCATTCTCAGCAAATTACAGAGAGTGCGAGACATAGGAGTGGTATTGTTGTTGAATAGCAAAGTCAGGCGTACGTTTTCATGTCCGCTGCATTTAGTATAGTTTTTCATTGCCGACCAAGAATTATGAGCTTTCAGTAAAGAGAAATGAGGCAAACTTTAAAACTGGTGCCAGTAAACATCGTAAAAACCTCATTATGACATAAGCACACACAACGGCTTTGTCAAACGGAAGCACGTGACCAAAATTTAAAGCTAATCAGAAAAGACTTCCGGCAAATTCACAGTTCACTGTGAGTTTGTGCAGTCGAGAATGGGGTCCTGGCTCCCGAATCTAGTAGATAACAGAAGGCGTAGTGGCGACAGACCACAAAAACACGCCACATTATAAATTAACGGGGTCGTTCTTTATAAAGCATTTGCCCTAACGGTAGGCCACACTCTCAAACGTTCTGAAAGAAATACGCGTGCACGCAGTTTACTGAGGGTTCTGCCCGACGGTGCGGTGTGCGTCGGTGGTTGTGCGCTCGGTTGTTCGTATTTCTTTTATCCTCCTGTACATACATACATACATAAATACATACATAATACATACATACATACATACGTACATACATATAGACAGTCAGACCAAAATTTTCGGGTTTAAGAAGCCAAAGAAAGATTATCACCTTCCCCAGTTGGCCTTGCGCCATAAAAATTCAACCATCATCGTCGTCAACATATCACCTGCAGTGTGGTGCCTTATATTGGAGAACAATGTGTTATGAAGTCAAGATATTTAATGGGTGGACAGAGCAAATGTGTACCAGTTTTAGAAAAAAATGAGCAATTATAAATACAAAGCAGATATAGCCAAACCAACCAGACAGCCGAATTTCGTTATTGGTGGTAGGATGTGGCATTTTGTTTTTTGATAGCCACTCATTACAACTATAATCCCGCAAAGCAAAGTAAAACAAAAAACAACAATAAAAAAAAAACGGACAGTGAAGTAGGACATTGAAGTTTATTTCTGAGTACAGAAAAACGGAGGGAAGGCAAAAGGCGGCTAGCCTGACAGAAGCCTTCCCTCCGAGCACAGTTGACACGCAGGTACATACAAACAAAACAAAACATGGCAATTATTTCGCAAAGCAGAACGTAAAAATGTTTTCCAAGGAAATTGATTTACATACAACCACACTCTTATCAAAACAAAAAAAAGGTCACCGCTGTGTATTGAAAATAAAGGCACACATCACAACATCATTTTAATTAATAAATAATTACAATAAGCGCAGAATAAAAATGGCAACAACAATATCAGTTATACTTGCGCAGAACAAAACTAGTCGGCCCATATTAAGTAAATTCAAGGCACAGAAACAAATTACGTACACTGAACATTACTTTCCATTATTATAGTTTTAAATGTGTTATTCGATATCTTCTTTCTAAAATCTACTCGCATCCCTACCACATTTAAAAGAAAGGAAATTTGGTATTCCAAATGTTGTCGCCCGTAATTAGTTCTTGTCTTTGGCAGCTTAAGCTGTTGCCTGCGAAAACTATATAAAGATGGTTCAGATACGTTATCAGTGATGTAGAGTTTATGCTTGTATATATATGGCAAAAGCCTAAATGAAAGACTTGGTTTGCTTTCAATAGGGAGTATTTTATATAAAGGGGAGATGTTGGCAAATATTGCTCATGACCCGTGTAGCACTCAAGAATGCGCAAAACCTTTTTCTGCAATTTTATCAGCCTGTCATAATTCGTATTGGTGGTTATGCCCCATACCAAAATGCAATAGCTTAATCTTCAATAGAAAAGTGAGTATTACATGGGAAGTTTCAGCCATGTAGGAATTAATGAGGTTAACCTATACAGGCAGCCTACGGACCTACTGAGATCAATTGCCAAATTATCAATGTGAACGTTCCAAGAAAGATTTTCCTGAAACCAGACACCCAAAAATTTTTGTTGCTTTTCTTGCTTTAGTTTCACACCTGTAAAAATAATCTCGACGCCATAATTTTTTGGTTTATTAATAGCAGCAAAGATTATGTATTTAGTTTTATCAGAGTTTAGTTGTAGCTTATTTAAGGTTAGCCTTTCGGATAACTGATTTAAGTACGTATTGACAGTGTTTTCCAGTTCTAAAAGGCTACTGGCCGTAAAGAAAATGTTAGTATCATCAGTGTACATAATGACTTTAGGCGTATAAGGTATGCTACAAAAGTCGTTCACATAAATTAAAGATAGCAAAGGTCCAAGGATAGAGCCCTGGGGTACGCCTCTTTTCACTTTGATTTGGTCTGACGTGTCACCGCATACACTGACGTACTGACATCGATCAGTGAGGTAACTCTCTATTAACTTCAGTACCATGCCCCGTACACGATATGTTTGAAGTTTCGACACTAGGCCATCATGGCACACAGAGTCGAACGCTTTCCGCAAGTCAACGAATAATCCTAAAGTGTATAATCTGCTGTCAAAATTATGTATTATGTCATGCTTAATACTAAGTAAAGCGGCTTCAGTAGATTTTCCTTTGTGAAAACCGAATTGCACATTGCTTTTAATATTAAATTTACTAAAAAATTTCTCTAGTCGAGTGTTTATGGCACGTTCGAATACTTTAGACAAGACTGGTAGAATTGAGATTGTCCTGTTTTGTTTAATTCTTTTTCACAACCACCCTTATGAACAGGACAAATTCGTGCTAATTTTAACTATTTTTAACATTCCAATGTTCTATCTAATCTAAAACGCTACACATTTGAGTAAAATGACAAAAATAAAAAAAAGAAATCACGAAATAATAAGGGTCTATTCATTCCATCGCTTTGACCTGATTAAGTTGCCAAAAAAAAAAATTAAAGCCGTTCCACTCAACGTGAAAGCTGTCGGAAGTGACGAGCAGTGATTCGCCATAATGGGTTGTAGCGCCCGTTATCCCCTTACTGCTACCACCCCATGCAATTCAAATTTCCCGCCTTCGCAGTACTCGTGCACCCCCTGCGTGAAACAGCGCCAGCGGGAGTTATGCTCTTTTTGTGCTTGCTTTTCTTCCCGCACGTGCCGGCGTTGCACTACCACATTTTTTTTTGCTTAATGTCGTTTTTCCAACCCAACGAGCGTTCCTAACTAATGGACGCGGGCGCGCTGGCGATTATTTACGTATATATTGCGTCAAATGTACTTGCAGTTTTCTTTGCGCTAAACAACGGGGAGATGAATGACAAGCTCTAGCGGCTCACGAGTTTCGAACGATCATGACTATATAAACCGCTTGGCTTTCGACGCGTCCGTGGGACACCGCGACGACAGCCCGCTGCGATGGAACGCCATGTGGCTCTTTGTTTTGTCATTCCGATTTCTGGCACCCCGTTTTTCAATGCGATATGTAGTGAATGTAACCAGGAAATTTTTTTATGAGGATGTATGTGACGTAGCCTTTCCCGTGCCATTGTACAGAGCTAGCTCTATACAGTAATGGTCCAGGACAGCCTATGTTAAAATGGGTGAAGCGAATGGAAGTGTCACCTGTTGCAGTCTTTCTTCTTTAAATTGCACACTGATACATTTTCAGTCGCAACCTGTATGGAGGAAAGGCGGCTCTCATTGCTATGAGGTACCGACTGTCCTATTTGCAAACAACCCGAAACTGTGGAACATGTATTTCTTCATTGTTGGGCCGCAGTGTTCCTTTGGAATGTCCTCCAACGGACACTTCGAAAAGATTTTCCACTTTGCCCACACGAAATTTGTTTTTTGTGCATTTATAGAGAGAACAGTGTGCCATTTGACAGTGAATTGTTGGGCCTGCACTGCATTTTGACGTTCGCGCACGGCTTGGTTTCATTGTGATGTAGACGCGCGACCAAGGCGACAGTATTTTCGGGAAAGTGTCTCACAGTTTGTTGAAGTTCAGAGAGCGAAGAACTCTCCACCAGAGTGGCTATCGAAAATTGAACCCCCAACTGCGCTTAGAGAATTTTAAATGACAACACCGGCCCTTGAGGAATGGTGGCATTACTGTGATTTTTCTTTGTCATTTTACCTGCTGCCTTCTGTTACTGTCGGAGATTGGCAATTAAGAAAAAAATTGGCCGCGTATCTGCTCCTTTCGTTGCAAATGTCGTACAAAGACGATAGTCTTTGTAGACATTTGCCAAGGAAATGCCCCCCTTTGCTTTCCCGCTCACCTCTCATGCTGTTCCTGTTCCGTCGCGCTCATCGCACGGTAAACACACTAAAGGTTTTCTAAAGTTGATTTGAATTTACCGCGTTCCACTGCTACAGCAATGCCAGCGCTGCAGTACGGCAGAGACGCGCGTGAATCGACACGGCCTACTTCAAGGTTTGTAGAACCGCGTTGCCGTGCTCCACGTGCGTTCCGAGCAGAACGTGGAACCTAGCTAGTGAACCTTTCCTTGTTGTTTCCGCGTGATTTCTGATATGCCGCCATGAGGTGGCGCGGGCAACAGAACAGCAGGCGGCAGTTTTCTGCAGTAGGTGTAGAATACCATTTGCTATCGAAAAACCAAGCATCCAGGAATTTTTTAATGAAGGAACACTGCAAATATCCCTCGTGTACTAATTTTCTGTCTTATATTTGCGTAATGTCATGTTCTTGTTTAACAAAGTTGACAAGTATGAACATATAAACCGGGCTTAGACGTTTACATTTGGCTGTGAGTATATGAGACTATTGCGGAGTAAGGATTTCACATTGATCGGGTGGCTCAATCGAGTTACAGACAGAGAGACGGACAGACAGACAGACATACAGACAAACCAAAATTTCTGGGTTTAAGTAGCCCAAGAAAGACTATCGTTGTTAAGAAAAGTGTGGCTCAAACATGAGTCCGGTGAGCGAGCTACGTCAAGGCGAACCCCATAAGTTCTCTGCAATTAAAAGCCAAGACAAAAGCGCTGTCGAAATTGACGTGTTCCTTGAATGCTAACAATGAAACCTGTGGTTGGTGAAACGGACAAAGGGGGTCAGAATGTCCCCAGAAAATTCCCAGAAATCTGTAGCGTCTTTCGGTTAGCTTCCAAGGTGCTGCACGTGGCGTTCTTGCTGCCAGTACCAACGCCTCAGACGACCGCAAGAACCCAGAAATCGCGGTAAAATGCCCCAGCAGCCGGCGATTGTGAACTGGTCACTGCGCTAAAGGTTGGTCGCCGTAATTCCAGCTTTTTTCCACTTCTTTTCAGGCGCCGCACGGGGCCTTCCACGGGTGAACACAGGCTAGCTTTATCACGTACTGCAAGATTCGGAAAATTGGAGCCAAACGAGTACCCCCAGCAAGCAGCCAGTAAACAGGCGGTTTGCATAAACAGGCACCTGTTTTTTGGCGCTTTCAGAGAAAAATTGCTTTGTCGTCATCCGTCTGGACAAAATTACGAACCCGGAGAAAGTGCGTGACAATATCACCGTGTGTGTGCTTGGCCATTGTTTTGTGCGGTACTAGCTCCACCCGCAGTTCTGGCTTGAAGCTAGTTCCGCTAATTATACTTATTCCCTCTACCTTTTCAAGATGTTGATACTTGCATTGACTCAGAACGCACGTGCGTTGAAATATTGTCTTCTGGCAAAGTTCGTTGCGTTAGTGCGTTGCGAGTAGGCTTTCCTAGTGCTGGCGCCGAATCACCTGAGCTCTCGTCTGGCGTCTGGGGAAGCCACGTACACGATGCTTGCACTGCAAAGCCACGGAGACCAAGCCGCTTGTTGCACTCTGCGTGTTGATTTGTACACTCCCGAACAATGTACGCGTCGGAAAAAATATTTCGTTACTGCTCTAACGGCTGTTGATATGAATACTTGAGAACGACGATTCTGCCAGCAGTAATTATTGTTCACTATGGCTTCTGTTTTTTCAGCTAAGAGCTCCACTGGGCCCTAATATCCAGATAAAATGACGACTTGATTGGATTATCCCGAGATAGAATTCACTCTCGCCAGGAGCTTTGAAGCGTTTCGACGTATGAACTTGTTTGAGTCGCTCCCTATTTTTTCAAGCAAAGCCTGTGCCATCCTACCTTCCTACGAGTTTTGGTCATGTATTCAGGAGGCCAAACTGCCTGCTTCACCAGGAAAAACAATAAAGAACAAGAGAGTTTGTTACACATATTATGTTTTGGGTTTGGGTAGTTTGGGTTCACAAAGGAAATTCAATAAATTTTTGGAAGAAATGGCAAACTTCGTGCAGAGGAGGCAGTGCTCAGCCAAAAGTGATTTTGTCATACCTGGCGCCTTTAACCAGGATAGCTGCAACTAGTGTCACTAGATAAGGTATGAGAGTACCGCCACTTTGTCACGCAAGCCCGCAAGGGCGGCCATTTTGGTGTCTATAACTGTTGCGAGATTGCCGCTTCTACGGCTTCGGCACTAATTTCTACGGGGACGTTTGTTAAAGAACACTGCCGAAGATCCAGCAAGACGGTGTCTTTAGACGCACTTCTGCTGCTGAGGTGTTGTTACGCGCATTATCTCATTCGGAATGACGTAAATTACGCGCAGCCGCTGGGCACGGAGGTCAACCAAAGTCTCCCTCAATTTACCGACTGAAATGGCACAAGCAACAAAATGGCGGCGCTTATAAACCATCGAGGTGTAAACAAGTGTCACGTGATGCGAACTGACCAATGATCATGGCGGAGACACACAACAATAGGAGGAAAGAGTGCCGATACTCTGTAAGCTTATCTAGTGACACTAGCTGCAAAGAATCAGGTCTGTTCAGGTGGCAGCCAATGGAGGATACGAATTCCAGACTAGTGGCGTGTGAACAAACTTTGTTCTTTGGCAGAATGTTTTTAAAGCAACCATCAAGACAGTACACGCCGTTGTTTCATTTGGAAGAACTAGACTAGTAAGCCACGTAAGTTATCTAGACACAGAGTGACATTGCTTTTTTAGGAAAAGATGACAAACGTCGACGAACTTCTCTGTATAGAGGGCCCGCTATCGGATCTTTAAGAATGCCTGAGCGTGACCTCAGGCTGATTCCTATGCACATGCCCTGCACCGGCTCCGGAAGTCCGCAACTAGGCGTTTCTTGAAACATCCTTTTTACACCGTCGCAACGACAGCTAGTGCTCTAACCAGTTCCGTGTTAACGTTTGCTTACGTTTGCTGTCTTTATAATCAGCATTGACTGCCTGTCGCTTCTTGGTTGTCCACGAGTACCGGAATTTAATCGCCATCACTTCTATTTCTTCCTCTTTTGCCGCCCTCCGCTGGCTGCACTCTTGAATGTACAGCGCGCAGGCGCGTTATGAGAGTCACAAGACCTGACCGGCTCATCGGCGCTTCCAGTTGACGCCTCTCTCATAGCGTCGGCAGCGTTGCGAAGACCGCTTTCGCCTTTCTCGAAAGCAGCTTTCCTCCCGCGCTCTCTTAACTCACTCATCTTCTGTTCTTTCATGCTCCTCTGTCGCTCTCCTTATTAACGGATCGAGGCAGAAGTTGTGCGACACGCCAGTCTTTCGCACACACAATATTAAGACAGCATTTCGACATGCACGAATCTTAGCGCTTCTCCTGCCGTAAGTTGCACGCGCAGCGTTCAGAGCCCTGCGCATAGTTTGTACGCATTAAAAAATAACCGGCTTCTTGTTGCAGGTGAGCGATTACTTTGTTTGTGAAATTTCATGATAGTGTATCACATATATTAAATTTAACGACAACTCTGAAATGCTGACACGTTTTTTTTCTTTGAGGACGTCAAACCAGCAAAACCCTTAAAATGAAAAAAACTCCCACCTCCCCTCGCGGGAACCCCTGTGTAGATGCGACGCATAGGGGGTTTACGTTGCAGAGTTGGACAGCGGAGGAACGGCGCTGGAACGATGGAGCGGAGTGGCGGAGGCACCGCGTTTTATAGCGCGCATAACGGTGAGGTTACGCGCCGGCGTCAGTGCGTCTGCCGCGGCTATGACACAACACAATCCAACACAATCCACTTTAATCTAATCCAATCCAAATCCAATCCAATCCAATCCAATTCAATCCAAGCCAAGCCAATCCAAGCCAATCCGATCGAATCCAATCCAATGCCCCTCGCGAGAGAGTGTTCGCTATCGGAGAGGAGAGGGGGTGAGCGGCGGAGAGCGCAGCTTGCCCGGCAAGGAGAATGGGGGAGGGGCGGGCGCAGATGACGACAACGCTGGATGCAGGGACAAGGCGGGTGAATGAGATGCGTTGCATCTAAAAACTTTCTGGCGTTAACTCAAAGACAGCAGTACAGCTATTCTGATCGTCACCTTCGGAGAGCCAGCCAATAGCAAGGACAAAAAAAACTTATGCAGAAGAAGCAAACGAGGAGGCATGACGTCGAGCGAATTATCGGACACAAAACGTCATGCACACGTCAATAGCTACGTCACGCAGTTTGACGAATCCGCTTTTCAGTCATTCGTCACAAAATCGCGTGAATGCCCGCGACGTTGTACTGCATAAACAGCCCCACAATAAAAGCAACGAGTAGGCTTTACAGCGAAGTTGTAAAGCCTAGGGTTCCGTAGATATTTTATGTGCGTAAACAAAATCATTGGAAGTTCTACCTGTCTTTGAAGCGGGAGGTGTTCTATAGGATGATGCGCTCGTGTGTTTCTTTGTTTGCATAATTGCTATATTTTACTTCGGCTTACACTTGTTTCAACTCGAAAGACTTCTTGATGATTTGTCGCCCTGCGATCAGCGTCGACGAGGTCTGCACGCTTCGTCAGGTTTTAAAGCGCCGCAAAAAAAAAAAAAACAAGAGGTGAAAATCCCGGGCCACCTCCACAAACGTGAAACCTGGGGAGGACGGCAGCATGCGATGTATCAGTGTATTAAAATATTGTAAGTCTCTCTCTCTTGCCACATGGCGCGTGGTGATTGGGCACCGGAGAAGCGCCGGTGGATGGAGCAATCGCGCGTTTGCTGAGGCGGTGGCGCACTCTCTTGCGTTACATCGGATTTAAGCAATTTGCATGCCCCATGAGTCCCAGTATGGGGTGGTGGCAGGAGTTGTGTTCGGTGATCAATGAGGGCCTGGCACCTGCTGAATATGCCTTTTCTTGCTTCGACCGACCACCCGAAACGACCAAGTCAAGCGTCGAGAGCGGTGGGTATTTGAGTGTAACACAAATTATAACCAATCTACAAATGTTTTCTACTTGGGCTTGACGATTGCTGAAGCAGACAGGGAGCGTTCCACAAATGGTTAAATCATGCTAGTTCATTTTAAAGCGGTTTTATCCGTTATGCCATTTCTTTCAGTACGCGTTACATTCTAGCGCGAGGCGTTGGAAAACGAGTGCCCAGGTGTTTTAGTAGTGTGACTACATAAGAAGACGACGACACGAGACGCCGACAGCCCGAACCCCTAAGGAGCTTCGCCCCTAAAACAGGGAAGGAAACACAGTGTGCTTACTTAAAGCTTCGGAGCTTGGAATCAGAAAGCTCAAGCAGGAAGTTGGCAGTTAGGGTATCGTGTTTCTCTCCGTGTTTTAACGAGGAGAGTCTTTATTTGGTTACTTAAACCCAAAAGTTTTGGTCTGTTTATCTGTCCCTCTGTTCCTCGGTTCAGCCACCCGGCCAAAAGATAAAAAAAATTCTGCAACGAGAAGCTTATATAGGAAAACATTCCGCGACTACAACATTTGGTTACACACTTTATACTTCTCAACATTGTAATGCAAAAAGAAAAACATGTGGCATATTTGAGGCAAAAAATCAATAGATAACTGGTACTAGGTAATGTTTTTTTATTTGGAAATAGCTGTGCGCTTAATATTCACGATAGCAATTAAAAATATGCGTTGAAAACCATTGTTTGTCTTAAAAGAATGAAAGCTCGCGCCAGAGCCTAGGCCTTGTGGCGGCATTCCAATAAGGAAAGGCTCTGATAGATGGCGCTTGAGCAGTGGAGCACGCTAAAATTGAATTGTATTTAAAAACCTCCACCGTGTTTAACGTGGAAGGAGCGAGACCAGTGGGCAAGAACGTGATAGGTGGGCGGGGGAGAGTAGAAAGGCATTTACGTGGCAGAGACCGGGGAAGATAAGCGTCTTTCGACGACATTTGCAACGAAGCGAGCAGATACGCGGTAAATTTTTTTCGTTGAAACAAGTAGATGACCTCCGTCGCCGTTCTCAGCACTTGCTTATCCAGTTTTCTTCCTTGTCTTCGTGCAAGGTTCCAGGTACGTCGTGCTTGTTTACTTTCAACCAGGTGGCGGGTACGTCGAATTGCAACGCGTGTCTAGTTCCGTCCGGTAAGTAGGGGCGGCGGTTGCCGTCAATGATAGTGTGCGTAAAACCAGAAAAAACAAGAGAATAAATGTGTTTGCGAACCTTTCGTCGGTATGACTTCCGATAAAGGCAATAAATGAGTTCGTACACTGCCAAAAATTTTGTCACATCGGCTTTACTAGACACCCCCCTTCAGAGAGTAGAAGGGCTCATGATTTTTATCTTTCTTGATGTAGTATCATAAATTTTAAATGGATTTGTTGTTGTGTTAATTAGTGGTCTTGATTTCAAACTTCATATTGATGAAACAACTGTGATTTTCACCGTACTTTTCCAAAATACGACTGGTACGCATGCAGCCACCTAGCGTGTTTGTTGGTGATGCCAAAAATTCTACGAACTCCTTTTTCTAATTGTTGCTTAGTGGAATACCCTGTTTGCTTCTGGCCATCCGGTAAACTGTATTCACTCTTTGTAGCTGAAACTGTTCTTAAAAATAAGATTTTTCGAGCCGTTGTGAAGGTCAGTCAGCGACTTGAGTTGCTCTGGCTGGCCTTGAGATATGAATTACCATTGCTATTAATATGGTCACGGAACAGTTGGGAGAAGACGATGAGGGCAGCTACGGCTACGTGCCGTTTGGGCTGAACTTGAGAAGAGGACGAAGGGCTTCCAGCTCCCGGTCTCTGTACTCTGTCGCTGGCATTGCTCAGCATTGTAATTCCAGTCAATACATTGTATTCCCGTGCTTCTGCCTCGTAACAATATTAACGTTATACTATGATGATGATTGATGATTGCTATTGGTTTCCCCTTGGTAACGGGGTGATGACGTATCATCTTTACAAAAAGGACTAGTATACCTATGTTTTATACTCTTGGTGTAATACTAGCGCTGCTTATGGCAGGCACAAAAATGTATTAGGCACAAAATACTTTTTTTCCCTATTACAGGTGGTAGCTGTCCTAGGCAATATTCTCCTCTCTGCTTTTCGTCCACCAGCATTCTATTCTTCTTTTCGTCGTTCTGTTACAGCCTTGAAGTTACCTTCCTCTGTGCTACCCTTAAATCCTAGGGCTTCTGGAAGACGAATATTCCCCTCGTGTAGATTTGGATGGATACCCTCACATTCTAACACTATGTGCCGCATAGTTTCTGTTTCTTTTCCGCAGACCACGCATACCCCATCATGTTGTGAATACTTTCCCACAAAGCTCTCAGCTCACAAACAACCTGCTCTAGCCTCAAAAAGAAAATGCACTGGCCTGGGAAATATCGTAGAAATTATCCTTTCTGATGCCCAATTTCTCAGCCCATTACACCTGTAACGACGTTTTAGCTTCCATTTTCCCCTCAATTTATTCGTTTCTATCTGCCTTGGCTGTTCCTATTGCTTACCTTGCCTGTTTTGGATTCTCCACTGTTCTTTCCGTATTTCATCGTTAGCCTTCTAGTCTTGCTTAACCACTGCGTGGCCACGCTTTTCAAGTATAGGTACCTAGAAACCTTAGCTGCCCACCTACGTTGATCCATTGCTCTTAACCTCCTCTCTAAACACATTTTACTCTGCGCGCCTCGAACGTCAAGTGACGCCCAGCCCATATCTCCCTGCACTGCTTCGTTAGTTGTTTTTCCATGCGCTCATAAGGCCAAACGGCTTACCGTTCTCTGGTTCACTTCAAGGCCTGATAGAACGTCCGATTTTAGGCAGAGTACAGCATTCGCAAATGTGAGACCCGGAACCATTACTCCTTTCAACATTCCTCTCACTACTTTATATTAGTTATACCCCAACAGAGCTCTATGCCTCATTATAGCTGCGTTTCGCTTTCCCTTACCCTTAAAGGCCAAGTGCACCCAAATTTGACCGCGCGAAATAACTGTTCCTGTATAGTATGACTAAAAAGACCGCGATATACGAACTATGACGCCTAAAATGTGCGTAATTACGCCGCAAGCGACCTGCAAAAATCGACGATTTTGAAAACGAAACTGGGCAAAACGCGGCCATTACGGGCAGGCGGAAGTGACGTATCAGCCGTCGGCGGGAGCGGCCAGACGGCCTGGCCTGACGGCGCGAACTTTGCGGACCGGCCGACCCACAGAGTTAATACTACTGACTCTAGAGGAAAAGCTGCCCGGCCAGCCCGTGCATTGAAACCGTGCTACACCCGGGCGCAGACATGATGCCACCCTCACAGCGTTGCCCGCTGTCTTTTTGCCTACTAGAGTTGGCGGCAGTAGTGGGTATTCACCTAGTAACCAACGCATTCCATCATGGCAGCCACCGTTGCTGCGAGTGCGCCGTCATAGCCTATGGCGCCGTGAAAACTTTGCTGTGCAGAAACGTTGTGTGAAGTTTTTCCTTGGTAGGTAGCGAACTTTTGTGCCATGCTGCCATGTTAGATGTAGTTTTGCATTCTCTGCAACTGAGAAGGGTAGCGCGTAAATTAGCGGGTACTTCGTACGCTCGGAGAGGTAGCTTTTGCGGGTGCGTCAGGGGAGTTCGGTCGTCGCTTCGGAGTTGAGCGGACGTGTTTTTTCGTGCTCCTGTGCTTCGGAGGGGCTTCATTTCGGCGGCCCGTTGCAAGCGCGGGCCGTTGGACGTCGCCCGGCTTTCGCTCTGCTGGTGTGGGCGGTCGAGTGCCAGTTCCCGCCCCCCCAGTACCCGTCTCCAAAGCGGTCGGGACCGCCGCAGACTTCGCTCTTCGTCGCACAATGCTCGCCTCCACGCTTCACCGTTCCCTTCGAGGTTTCTCGTCTCCCGGACGCAGCATTACGCCAGCCAACAGTGTTCGTGGTGTATTGTGTGCGACGGAATCGACCACAGTGGAACTACTCTTCTCTACTCTTTCCTCACCTTTCTAATCTTTACTTTTCTCTCTCCTATCCTATTTCCCCTACTATTCCCGCTTCCGGACTGTGTTAAATGCAGGTGAGCTCCCATGAGACCTTAATAATATCCCCAGTCCATTGATTTTCCTTCTTCCTTTAAAAAGAAATCACTTCCCCCGGATTGCTTTTTCCCCTTATTTTTTTCCAGGTGGCTTCCCCTGTATTCGCGCATGCGCTGTTTCTGTATATATCATTTTGTGTGTGCTAAAAGAGTTCAGTTAATATGCAGCGCTAGTCCTGTGTAGTTTTTTCTTTCTTGTCCCGTCTGTACAGCGCTATTTTAACATGTTTCACACGCCTCCGCCCCTCCCCCCCCCCCCCTTCCCCTTGTATGCGTCAGCTTATTGTTTTCGCAATCTATTGAGGTGCTCTTTACAACTACTTGCTTTTCTAGCGAATGGAAGTTCGAACTGGACAACGCTTCCAAGAAATGCACGTAAATGGAAATCGTATTTGTGACTGCCCTTTATGCTAAACAAACACGCTTTCTGTGCCTGTTCCTGTGCCTGTCTACGAGGCCCCTGCAGCACATGTGTCAACTTTTTTCTCCAGTTGAAATGCTTTTAGGTAGTGGCCCTTGCTTAGATTCAATAACCGTGAAATACCCAAGCCTAATATTACCAAGTTATGTGCATCAAGAAACTCACTCAAGAGATTTTCCGTTTTTCTAGGTACGCTTGGAAGATTTGTCATTGATTGTATGCTTGGGGACGTCACACAAGGTACATGATTAATGTTTCAGGTTACATTAGGTCGCAATAATTATATTTAATAGCAGCGTAAACAAATTCTCTACAAAAGCAAACCAGAGACTAGAAGATACCATGTAGAACGCGCATTTCCATTCCGGGTTTGTGGAACTATAGCTTTCAGTACTTCCAACTACAAAGAAAGTAGTGCAAGTGTTCATTAGTCTCCCAGAATAAAGAAAGAGGAAAATTGTGTAAGGAACTAACTATTTCCAGCAAAGCTATGGCAGGTTTAAAGCCAAAAAAACCCTTTTGAAGAAAAAACAATTTCATGATAAAAAAAACCTAAGCACTGGAGAAGAGGTGAAGAACGAAATAAACAAATACAAGCAGAGGCAGCATAAAAGAGCAAAAAATGAACAAAATGCAATTCTACGAGGCAGTTAGTCACGAAAGCTTCCACGAAGGAGCAGACACTTCAGGAGCAATTTAAAAAAATTAGAAATTATGTATCCCTATTTACATTATGTACACAGAAAATCAGACATATTTCAGTGGTTTTAGACAAGATGGAGCTGAAGTAGCCAAATCAGTTCTTGCATTGAAGAAGCAGATTGCAGTGATTAAGAGAGAAAAACAGTCACAGGTGCTGTAGGGGTGTTCCAGCATGCAGCATCCTTCGTTGGCCCATTTCGTCATTTTGCCTGCTTGTTTTATGCCTATCTTTTTTTCGCTCATGGTGCCGTCTTTGTACTGGCCATTTCCACGCCATGTTTTTTTTTCTCCCGAATGTTTTATCCTTTATTTTATGCCAGTCCTTTCCTTTCCTTTCAAGTTTCGGGTTCCCATTTCCACATGTAGCACAGCCAGCTGGACAGTTAATCTTCTTTCCTTGGTTAACCGCCCTAGCTTTCTTCTACAGTTTCTTCCATTCTTTGAAGTCGCACATTAGGTCATCTTAGCCTTGCTCTTACCATCACAAACTTCCCTAGAGGTCTGGTGGTATTACTGGTGGTGAAATAAAATTTGTTGGATGAGAATTTCTTGTACATATGACCCTCTTGCTTTTTCTGTGTTTATTTTTGCTTATGATACACGGGCTGATGGCATTGCGATGACCCATTATTTTGATGAAAATAAGAATGCTGATGACCACAATCTGAATGAGCATTAGCCAGAACTTTCATAATCAGCTACAGCATTACTGGAACCCAGCTTCGGTAATGCAACTTCGTCATTATCCTTGTTGCTGTGAGCACGCTGGAATGGAAGCGTGGAAATTCTACAAGGTCTGGCGTGACACCTTTGTGGCCACCGGTTTGATGTTGGCATAAATGAGAGGGCTGTGCTACACATATCGAATTCCTTCGTTCTATCGCGTATCGCATTCGCATATCGCATTCCTTCCTTTTGTCTAGTGTATACAGCTGAAGAACGTCTCCAGATGGCCCTGTCTGAACCGATACGCCGATACGTGCATATGTAACTGTCGCAAATAATAGAATTGAGAGTTCAATTTATTGTCGGCTTTCTTAATGACTGCCATATGCAATGCACATTAAGTGTCTGAATACTCTACATTAGCGATTGATAGTCTCATGCTAGCTGTTTCAAAATTAACCACTATGATTGAACTAATGAGGGGCAATAACAATTTATAGGTACACTCAAATTAATTTACTTTTCAAGGGAGACGTATATCCTTCGTCGACTTCGCCTTGCACAAACTACATGACGGTCCCATGGCGACCCAAGAAAGCGCATATGTGTGTTACCTCAACATGCCTCCAAGGCGGTTTCTGTTGACAGACAGATTTCCGGCCGAACCCGCAGGCATTTCAGCCAAAACCGGCTGTAGGCGGGGTAGTCCTGATAATTGGGCGTGAACAGAAGTGGCCGTTTCCATTCATTGGCGAAGGCACCCAGGGAAGGACAGAATAATTTTTCTTAACGCCCCACCACACGGGTGCCCATCTCACATGAACGAAGTTTACTCCTCCGCTTCCTCCTCTGTGCAGGTATATACATGGGCCATATGAGAGCAGAGGTGCAAGCATACGTAATTAAACAACGTCGCTGATCCAGCGAATTTAAGGAATGTGTCATGCAAAGCATCAAATATATTCTCGAAAATTTCAGATTGCGTGTTTCAGCGATCGAAGGAGCATGCACCAATCGCACACACCCATACAGGAGATTTCTGCACCTACATTCGGGATTACCTTTCGGCTTCGCCTTGTCCTCCTCTAGAAAACCACCTTATTGTGCAAATAAAGTTACAATTATTATTATTATTTGGCGGTTGTTTTATCTCTGACTCAAGTAAAACACCGTTCAGTGAAAGTATAACAGCACCCGTAAACAAGAGCCTAGTTATACGCTAGGCATGGTAAAATGGTTCGTACATTTGTTTGTTTTAATTTACGAATTATATGCGATTAAAAGGAGCCGATCTACCGAGACATGTTTCGCGTAACATGATATGACCGGCACCCGCCGCGGTGGCTCAGTGGCTAAGGCGTTGCGCTGCTGAGCACGAGGTCGCGGGTCCGATTCCCGGCCGCGGCGGCCGCTTTTCTGATGGAAACGAAAAGCAAAAACGCCCGTGTGTACGAGATTTCGGCGTACGATAAAGATCCCCAGGTGGTCAAAATTAATCCGGAGCCCTCCACTACGGCGCGCCTCATCGCCTGCGTTGCGTCGGCGCGTTAAACCCTACAATCAATCAATGATATGACCGGCTGACGGCGAGTTGAAATCGGCAGCAGCCACTACGGACATGTAGAGAAGGTGTCCTTGAAGATAGGCGGCGGCGGCTTTCTTCTGTATCTTCGGCAGTCTTCGCAAGTTGTCTTCGCAAGCAACGAAGTGACACAGCAGACACTAAGGCGTGTTAGAGTGAACCTTTGTAAATTGGCCCCACACGACTGACGCTCCTCACAATATACCGAAACTGAATTTGGCGCCTCAACCCGACGTCCTCATTTTGCTTATAATTTCATTTATTTTTGTTCGTCAAGCATGAATACTTCAAGAAAACTAATAAAAACCTTACAAACTTGTAAAGAAACTCAGTTATTGCCATAAAAGTTGCCTAATTTTAGCTTAGGGCCCTAAATTTGTGCCTCATTTTCAAGAAAAATTGTTAGCCACATCTTCAACTACTGATCTGGCAACTACAGCGTGGCATCATGGTGCCATCCGTGTTTAGACACGTTTTTGAGCCAGGGGCCCTATTCTCGACTGCACAAATTGCCGGCATTTCGCCCATGTTGTTTTGCGTAAGCACGACGTAAGCAATCAGTGACGTGCTGCACCTATAGCTATGACGACATGCAGGGTAATTTGACGAGTCACTCATAAAGATCGCTACCAAGGTATCAAATCTTGTGCAAGAAAGATATAAAAACACTTGGCATGTACTATAAAAATTAAGACGGTAGCTGAGGCTGACAAGAAAAACACATTTCTGGAGGTCAAATTTGGCGCCAACACCACAAGGCGATCGAGTAACGTTGATCCAAAAGCGAGCGAAAGGCGGATGTCTAGCTAAAGAACATCACACAATTTTTTTACCGTATCTATTTATTTCTTTCAATCGCTTTTATTAACATAGCTGGGCTCTCTGCTTCAATGCAAGCTTTGTTGCGTTATCACCTTCCCTGCCGCCACCGCCGCCACGCCATCGTCTGCTGCTATGTTACAAGTTTATGGCGTGATCACAGAAAAAGACGGCCGCGACCATCGCTTCTATGACACATAAGAGCAGCGAAGCGCTACGCCTGATAACCGCGGAGCGTACCGATGTCGCCGGTTCACTCATTCGTCAAGCTCGACTGCAATCAGCGCTGTAATGAACTAAATAGTCACTTTTCATTGTTATTTTTCTCTTGAGTTGGATCATGTGACCCCACAGCTTACTAGGACAAGTATGGACAAATGCCATGTATTGGGTTCTCTTTGTCATGGAGGCTTGTACTGCCCTCTTATGTTGCGGTTACGCCAAACAAAGAATTTTTATTTCATTGCCAAACATAAAAGCAAAATACTGCATGTTATTTGTATGTTCCATGATCGCTGACTTGGAAGCAGTTGAAACGATAATTTGTTTTGGTAGGAAACATGCTTTAAACAGCGCGCATGCGAAACCGCGCCTGCTGCAAATTGCCGCACATTTCGCGGCGCCGTAAGCCGGGGCAATATTGTGGCCCATTTTGCTTGTATTTTGCGACAAAAACAGCCGCCATTTTCAAGCTGTTACGTAGCATTACGTCACTTTTACGCAGGCTGAAGTTGCCAATGCATGACGTAATCGTTCCCGCCAAATGTTTAAATTACGTCACGCCTTCTCAGCCAATCACAGAGGGGGTGTGTATTACAAGCAGTATTGTTGTTGAATAGCAAAGACAGGCTTACGTTGTCATGTCCGCTGCATTTAGTCTGGTTTTTCATTGCCGGCCAAGAATTATGCGCCTTTAGTAACGAGAAATAAGGCAAACTTTAGAACTGCTGTCCGTAGACGACATGAAACGTCAAAATGACGACAGCACACACAACCGCTTTGTCAACCGGAAGCACGTGACCAAAATTGAAAGCCAACCAGAAAAGACTTCCGGAAAATTGCCTGAATGGCCGGAAATTTGTGCAGTCGAGAATAGGGCCCCAGCTTTACCCGCCTGGGCCGACCCGGCCGGCTCGGCCAGCCAGGAGGAGAGTGTGAGCGCGCCCGTGCGGGGGTGTGGGAGGCGCGCGGAGAGAGAGAGAGAGAAAAACTTTATTTTGAGGAAGTGTCTCCAGGAGAATTGAAGTTCGAATGGTGGTGGCAAGTAACGGGCTGAAGGCCCGCCCCGTCCTGGACGTCTTCTCTTTGACCTAGGTTGGTGGTCCCGTGGTGGCCATAGGCTGGCGCCTTCGCCGAAATTTGCGACTGGGTGTGGGAGGCGTGCAGAAAGCACAACACTATTTGTGCGCTCCGACAGCAGCACACCGCGTAGGCATGATGTCGCGACGACACTCGAAAAGGAGAGAACCGTACGGGGAACGAAGCCTCTTCGGAGCCACGAAAGCCAGGCGTACCGGCGGCGCGAAATACGAGTTTCCTTGATTCTCCCGCTGCGAGGCAGGCCGATCGGCCTGGACGGCTGGCGTGTCACTTCCGCCAAATGGCTGTTTGCGCGACACGCCGGCAGGTGCTTTATCGTCTGCAAGGGCGGTATTTTGAGTGCCTCAAACTGAATAACCACGCATTGCACAGGGCTACCGGTCGCGTCGCAGTAGTTCTCATGGTACCTACTACACATTTCGAAGGCATTTAGCCAGGGTGAAATTTCAGTGCAGTTGGCCTTTAAGTTGCTCCTCGTGAGTTCTTAAGCAGTTATCCTATTCGTTCATCCACACTCCGAAATATTTATATTCCTTCACCCTGGGTAATTCGCCATGCTTGATGGACACTGCGTCAGTGGTAGTGTCATTATTCCCGATTTTTCTGCGCTAAAATTTAAGCGTATGTCGTTGGCGTCTTGGTCGTAATATTTTTGAGCCGCTGCATATCGGTCTGGTTATCATCTAAAAGAACAATGTCGTCTGTGCATTAAATTCCCGAAATACGCTGTTGTACCACTTCGCCTTGCAGCATATGCGTTAGGTTGAACCCTACTTGACTTTTATCCTGTTTCTTTTCTAACCCAGCCATGTAAAGCATAAAGAATATTGGGCTCAAAAGGCATCCCTGTTTCAGTCCCCCATGGGTGTTGACCAGCTGGGCGCATTTCTGTTCTTCCAATGTAAGGTGTACTCTATTATGTTTATATATTGCTATAAGGAACTGTATTGACTCGTCATCTAATCCCTGGTGTTTCAGCATTCTCCACGGCAGTTCTCTGTTTCCGTTGTCATATGCCCCTTTTATGAACAAGAACGTAATTCATAATGGTCGCTTCTGCGCTTTCGCAATTTCAGTGCATTGCGTTATCACGAACAAATTATCATCAGTCTCCTCTCTTGTCTAAATCCATTCTGAAGTTCCCCAAAAATTTCATTTTCTTCCATTCATGCTTGAATTTCTGATTTTATCGCCTGCAATACGAATCTATACACCACTGACGTTAGTGTGAAGGGTCTGTATGAATCAATGCTGGCTTTGTTGCCTCTGCCTTTATATCTTAAATTAATCCTACTTTATAGCGAGTACTCCGGTATTTGTTTGGTTTGTGTCCCCTTATGTATTGCCCGCATAAACGATGCCTTACTTTTAGGTCCAAGCAGGTTTATCAGTTGCGTAGGTATTCAGTCCGGGCCTACTGCTGTCTGCGGGGAAACCTTTTGCTCTGCTCTTTTGTAATCTAGGTTGCTCAAACTTATTTCCCTTTCAGCAGACTTCTGTGGCGCTGATGTTATCGGTGCAGGCTTCCCTACTTCTATCGCCCTAAACTCCTCACTAATCACTTGATCAATATGCGCCAACGCCTGCTCTCCTTTTAAATGTTTCCCCTCCTCATCAATCAAGAATTTTTAATGGATATCGTTTTTTGAGCTTAGTAATTTTACATGGTTCCAAAACTTCTTGGATGCGCTTTTGTCCTTCTTCGGTATTTCTGCCATCCATTGCTCGCTTTTCTGCTTGATATTTGCTTGCAACATTTTCTGCAGTTCTAGATTTTTTCCCCATAAGATATCCCATTTTTTCTTTACTACCTCCGGGTCCATACCAGTTCTTTTTGCTTCTCTATGTTCTCTCGACGCCTTTCTTCGCTGGTCAATAGCCTCTTTTATTTCCTTATTCCACCAGCTTCTCGGCTTTCTCTTCCCTTCCCATCGGTTTCGTTTCTTTGCTTATTCATCTTACCCTTTATGAACGCAATCATTTCGTCGTAATCCCAATTTTTGCCTGGGTATTTATTGATTTCATCTTCCAATCTATCAGCGATGATCTTTAACTGCTCATTGTTCGAATTAGTTTCTCCGGTTGTAGCTATTTCTAAATTTGCCCGGGTTGCTCCTCCAAAGTGCTAAGTAAGCCTCTTGTGGTCGCTTTCTTATACTGTTTACTGTACTGTATACAACCTTTCGTATACTGTATACTGTCGTATACTTTCGTATACTATACTCTTATAAAATTATTTTATTATTACTTTTATTAATATCAATGCAGGTGGATCGTCTCCCGTAAAATTTGGCAGAACATCCACCCTTTACACTCCATACTTTTTGACGCGGGAGTCTTGAACAGTTCACACTTTGGAAATATGAGGTGCCAGCGGCGGTTGCGGGCCTATGCGAGAACTGCTTCTTCTCTTGAATTACAAAATCATCGCGTGCCATGGTGGCTCAGTGGCTAAGGCGTTGCGCTGCTGAGCACGAGGACGCGGCGGCCGCTTTTCTGATGGAGGCGAAAAGCAACAACGCCCGTGTGCACGAGATTTCGGCGCACGTTAAAGATCCCCAGGTGGTCAAAAATTATTCCTGAGCCCTCCACTACCGCGCGCCTCATCGCCTGCGTTGCGTCGGCGCGTTGAAAATCTGCAATCAATCAATACAAAATCATCGTAGTCCCGGTGGAATGCTCTCAGTGGTTATATTTTCAAAACAGACTAAGGCAAAAAATGCCACCTTTACCAGAATTGTGGATTTTTAGAGCAAGCAGTTTGTTGGTATTTAAATCCGCTATGGCGACATCGAAACCTCAAATTCTGATATTGAACACTGCATAGCAAACTCATTTGCGAACCTCAATATGTATCACACGATATTTATAGTGTTTGAGATGTTGCTGCATGCCTCTAAAAGATACTGTCTAGTCACAGCTATGCGTAGGCAGCCTTTCAAGAGAAGTTGGAACTACCCATGCATTATACCCTTTTCATTGGTGTCAGAAGTGCCAGCAAAGGTTGCATTCGAGGAGCATTGATATAACTATGTTAACTGTCCATGGCATCTTAAATTGCCCTTGGTTACGTGTATAACTGAGCCCGCAGACACATCTTGTACTGAGGATGTTGTATTCTGTCCTGTTTATGTTCTGAAGTTAGCAAAGTATCGAAACTTGCAATTACGAATGAACAACGCACTTGTAAGGCACATATTACAGCCGTCGTTCTAACGTATGCATGGAAACTGTGAGTGTTGAATAGTCGTGCGAATGCTGCAGATAGCTTTTGTAATTTCTCTATATCAACGAAGAACGATTCCCGCAAATGTGATGGCGCTGAAACAAACTGTGTTTTGGATGGTGATGATATTAGAACGGGTGTTCGGAATTTAGAAAAGTCTTATTGATGCTATTGATGGTTTATTGGGAGAAAAATGCTCTGAGGGATTTGAAGTTGTTTTTCATTATGGTTTGTTAACAGTTTCTTGGAATTCCGTTGATTTGTTTCAATAATTATTTATTGGTACGAAAATACTCCGGCTATGTAAGGAACTTCACCAGTGTCGTTTATTTGTCTCTGCAAAGAGGGCTGTTAGGCACACAATTCTTTGTATGACGTAGCTTACCATTAACGGGACAAGATTCTACTATTTTCCATAGAATAGTTCGTGTTGTCAAATTAACAAATATATGTGCTCACCGAGCTATGTTGCATATAAAAGGGATAACTAAACTGTGATGCTGGGCGTAGACCAATGGTCCACTGGGAAAATGTTGCTGCCGGTAGTTGTCCGATATGCTGTTTTTTGACTTTATCCAGATAGGTAAAAAAAAAGCTAAGTTAGAGGTGCCTCGATTCCATACCGAATCAAATTAAGGTTCCCTTATACTTCGCAGCGTGTTCGTTTTTTAAGGCCTTTGGTAATTGACAGTAGGAATAACAAGCGCAAACGCGCTAGACTTTCTACATAGTTCTGCGCAACACAAAAAAAAAAAACGCCCCGGGTTCGGAATTTCTTCAGCTGGTGGATGTCCATAACCTCGGTAGGTTATTTGAGTAACCATCTAAAAAAACAAATCACTATCTTCACTACAATGAATGAGGTGTCAACTAAATGGAAACTTTATTCGACGTAAAGTGAGCATGATGACTTTGGCATCTCTAGCTTCTGTGGCGGCATGCACGGTTTGGCCGCCTCGAAGGTAACAAAAAAACGACACTAAAATCCCGAGGAGAGTGCCTGTATGCGTTCCTTAATTTATCCATTGTCCTTTTGCGCGTTTCAAACCTGTTTACAGCTGCACCATGAGCTTATGAAGTTGCTAGCATATCTCATGCCTGGGATATCGCTAGTGCCCGTTCCGCCACGGAAGAAAAGGCAATGGTGCGGTGGATAGTTAATCCCGAGCGCGAAGGGCACTAAGCTGGGACCAGGTCGTCTCGAGTGCATAGCGAGCAGCCGGGAGCCGTTGAACCGCCTACATGGAACAAGCCTGCCCGAGGGCCGTTCTTTGATGATGTAACATAATTAGTGTTAACAAGCACCTACTCAACCTATGGTACGTAGCCGTAATGATACACCCGAGAAGAAAATATTCGAAACCCTCCGTTACTTTTGTTTAACAATACAATGAGGTACTTAAAGCTGGTGTGAGCCGATTTAATGAATTAAGGAGAATGCATTCCACGCAGGAAGCTGGATGAAACTAGCTCATTGCAGGGTGCAGTGTCTTGTTTTTGTAAAACCTGCTGCAAGATGAAAAGGGTACAAGAAGGAAACTTACGAAACACGGTGCACTGCTAGACTTCGAACAAGTTCCAAGATATTTTACTCTGAACCGCCACGGGCCAACGTGGGCCTTCTTTGGATACATAAAAGCATTCCCCCTGCAACTGAAGCGGATTGCGTACTTTTTGCAGGAGCAGATGTCGCGAGCATGGAATAGCGTCATAGTTTTTCTGGGAGATGGTGCTTACTACGGGCGTGTTTTAACACGTCTACGTAGGTGGACGCCACTTTGTCGGTGTTCAGGACCGTCATATAATAAACATGGATTTCCCGGAATTGTGACATCAGCTGCGAACGCGTAAAAACACATCATGAGGAGTCAAATTGTTTAATGGGGAGCAGTGCAAGGTTATGTGCGTCACTGACGACGAAAATGAAAGTGGGATCCCCTCTCATTATACAATAGAAGAAAATAAATGAACAATGACCCGTGTTTGTTTTTTGCCACGGATGGTGTCTTCCTTTAAGCGATGGGAGGAAACAGTAGTTGGGGTATGTAGGTTCCATGCCACCTTAATTGCTACTTTTAAATAATTTACTGGGCACAGAGAGAGGGCACTTGTGGTCAGTGCACTTCTAGGGAATTCTAAAAAGAATAAATATTATTTTGCCACGGAATAAACCCCAAGTGTGAAACTAAAGTTTTTTTGAAGCCTTGGCTTGACGCATGCACCCCTAAACACTGCCTCACCCCCCACCCTCCAGGTGGGGTGCGTTCCCTCCAGAACGCTTTAATGGGCACAGGTTAAAACTTGGTTTGCATTGCGTATGTAGTGGTGATTTACTACAGCTTGTATCATAGCTCTGCTATAGCTCCCACACTATTAGACCCCATATTTCATTTCAGCTTCTAGGCCTACGTCACAATACCGTAAGGCTGAAGCAGGCAGGGTTTTATAGTCTACCTGTAAAACCTCTAATCTGCCCCAATCTATTAGCCATAAAGCGAGTAGTGGTGATAGATTATGTCAGAAAAGATGAGGGGTACTTCCTGCTTACTATGAACAGTATAGGTAATTTAGGGGGTGCAAGAGAATTTCAGCCAAATGTTCAAAGCCTGTTTATGGTCTTTCTAGCTTTACGTTGAATAAATACATGTTTATTCTTTGAGTGCGATGGACTTAACAGTGATTAGTTTATGGCTGCACCCAGCTGGCCCTAATATAAAACGTAAAGATTGTCGTGCTAATAGGCGGCAAGGACGATGGTATAGCGTGGAAGTGCCAGGAAAATAAAAATACGCCCCCGGTTCTAGAAAGAGCACAGCGTGTTCCAGTGCATGCGAGGGAACCTTTAATACCGCACTCATCTCTGATAGTGTCTGAGGTAATATGCCATATAAAAGATATTTAAAAACTACCATTCGTGAAGGTGAGATAAATACATTAGGTTGAATATGGGTTCTTGTGCTAAAAGCAATTAGGTGTGTGATAATATTATGGGGGTGTGAAGAGAGGGGTTGGCCGAGTGCGTTTTTATGAGGGGTTGCATGTGGACAACCGAGCATGGCAAAGACACCCATCTCATCTTGGTGATTGTGTTACGTGTTTTTTTGTTTGTGTATATGATGCACTTGTCGGTGATTTTATTAAGCGAAGTGTGTGGTTTGCATGGGCCATGTTTGCTCTTGGGATTTCCAGAGTCCCGTTTGCACGACTGCTTTCATGCCTAGGTAAGGAACCCGCTACAGGCAGGTGAGCGTAATGTTTTGTGAGGCATACTCGCTCTCGCATAAAAAAAATGGGGCAGCTACGCGCTAAAAGGGTTAAGACTGGACAAACAGCGAAGCCAAGCTGGACAAACAGATAACGCAATAAACGCATTCGATATCCGCTTTTCTTTTAAAAATCGCCACGAAAATAAACCAGGGGTGCTGTTCCAGAAGGCCCGAGTTTCGGCGGAGCTGTGGTGTTAATAATAAGGTCATGATAATATTTCGGGCAGGGTTAAAACGCTTTAAAAATGCGATTCATGCTATTTGCTGATTATTGAGGTGACGTAATCGGTCCAGGGCAGCGCGCTCCAACGATGCGCGACTAGGGAGGGGCGCATCTTTCAGTGCGTACTCTCGTTCCACTGCTGCACTGGTGGCTACTGGGGGCAAGGAAATCCAACTACTTTATTTTATTGTACTTTTACTTTATTACCTGTATTTAACTACAAAGTTCATTTTGTTTATTATTCCAGGCGATCATACGAGCTTTTTGTTTGAAATTTTTCGTCCGAAGAAGTCGTTTGTGCCGTCGGTGGCAGACAGTGCAAACCCGTGACTATGGCCGACTGGCAAAAAAAGAAAGCGGGTGATAGAAGCGCGCCATATTCAAAACAGTTGCTGCTCGTATTACGCAATCAAAACCCCCCGCTTTTCGACACAAAATTTCCTCGGCGCGGTCCAGTCTGCCTACGCGCTTTTAGGGCGAAAGCCTGGCGATAGGTATTAGCAACTTTTCTAATACATTGTACTTGCGCGTCTTTCCTCGCTTTCGTTTCTTTGCCTTTTGCCACGGAATAATTTAAATGGCTTCTTTTCTGCTATTACGTGCTCGCGTGAGTTCCTTCTATTTCATTTGTTCGTCTTGTGTGCAAGCAGGCTCGAAAACGCCACAGCCTCCCTACAATCGGGGTTCTGCGAGGGTGGTGTGCACCAGTCCTCCTCCAGCGACATAACGTTCAGGCTTCACTCTGCACGCACTATTCTACTTCTGTTACTTTTCAAATTCACAGTGTTATGAATTTTGCGTACCCTGCACGTTAGTTCCGCAAAGATCCCAATTGCGGGTCAATCCGCCAAGTGGCCATGTGTCACGAAGGAAGGAATAGCAACAAGGACAACAACTTTTCAGATTTGTTTGCTTTATTTCATTTCGCTCTTCATCGCTTTTGTTCGAAGAAGCTTTCCACAGTCGTTTTTTTTTATAAAGTTCGATTTCCTCATAACCCTCTCTTCTTTGGCGCCCTTCCGACACACGCTTACCCTCCCTCTGGCATCACGCGGTTACTTTAATTCTTAGCTCTCCTCTTTACTCGCTTTCCATGATCTGCTCCCTGCCATACGACGGGGAAGCTGAACAAAACCTGTTGAAATTTGTAAAGATCGCCTGTGACAATACGCACGCGCCGTTGATTGTATTGTAGCGAGGATAATGAACAGATGCGGCTGGTTATCAAGGTCCCGGGGTACGCACCGTACCAGCATCAACCATGTGGAAGAGGGAGGTAGGATTATGTCCTATCAGACGCGACGATATGCGCCAAAGACGTTTCAGTGGAAGAGGATGAACCCCATAAGGTGCACGCGGGAGAAACGAGCTGGGTTATCTCAACACCCGGACCTGCGTTCGTATCGGCTTCACCCCTGCGAATAAACCACCTCAACCGGCTATAGGTGCGCCGACGGTCTCCTTGACAGTATATGTAATGCGTACGAGCTGTCCTGCCAGCTACCTTTTACAAAAAGTGCCCGTCACGCAACCCCTCGAGGGAGTCTGTCTGCCGCGCTGATGATAAACAAAACGCGCAGTCATGCAACTCTTCGTTCGAAACTGTTTTGCGAGCAGACAATAACTGAGAGAGAGAGAGAGAGAGAGAGAGAGAGAGAGAGAGAGAGAGAGAGAGAGAGAGAGAGAGAGAGAGAGAGAGAGAGAGAGAGAGAGAGAGAGAGAGAGAGAGAGAACCTTATTACGCAATAATGCGAGAGCGATTCCTCAGTCCAGGATCCCATGTGCTGTCCAGGCTGCCGTAGCCCTGGTCACAAGCAAGAGCTGGTCCTCAGGTCGACAGCTGGACAGCAGTATCTCCCACTTCTCAGGGGAAGGGGTCGGGTTCAGGCGCGGAAGATCCGAGTTTTTTGTGCAGTCGAATAATATGTGTGTCCGAGTTCCTGGTTCGTGGCAGAATTTACACTTATCAGAGTACTGTATAGGAAAGAGTAAATTCATACGGATGGGGCGGGGAAAAGTACCTCCTTGAATTTGTCTGAGTGTGGTTTCTTGGCTTTTGTTCAAAGATGTGTGAGGACTGGGGAATGTCTTGCTTGTGGTTCTGTAGTATTGGGTGATTTCTTGGTAGGTGAGGAGAGGTGCGGAAACAGCCCCGGTCTCAGGGGCTCGGTGAGTGAGGTATCGAGCCTGTTGATGAGCAAAATTGTTGCCCGTCAGTGCAGAGTGGGCGGGAGTCCACACAATGTCCACCCGATGGGCAGGCGGATGTTCATTCAAAATTCGGAATGTGGCGGGTGCCACCCGTACCGACAAGAGCCTGCGGCAGGCAGCTTGCGAGTCCGTCAATATAATCTTGGAGATGGTTTGGGTAAGGGCGAGCGCAATAGCTAATTCTTCAGCGTCCAGGGAGGAAGTTGTCTGAACTGAAGCGGTGGTGATGAGGGCGTTCTTAGATGTTACCACTGCCACCATAGTTTGGTTATCTGGGTAACTGCCCGCATCAGTGTAGATTATGTCGGATCGGCTGCTGTAAAGTTTTTCGTGGGCTTTGCTACGGGCTTCTCTACGACCAGGGTGGAGGTTCGGGTGCATATTTTTGGGAATGGGGCGCACAAAAATGGACTGGCGCCAAGTGTCGGGGACGGTGACCAGGTGCGTCTGGTCAGGGCATAACCATTGAATATTTCGAAGGACTGCGCGGCCTGCTTTGGTTTGGGCAAGTCGGAGGCGTTGACTGGAAATGTGTCCTTCGATGAGCTCCTCTATGGTATTGTGGAGCCCCATGCTAAGCAGTTTGGCCGTAGACGTGCTCATCGGGATACCCAAAGCTTGTTTTGTTGCTTTACGAATGAGGCGATCGAGTTTGTCGGTGTCGGTTCGAGTTGGGACAATATATGGTGCGACGTAAGTGAGCCCGGAGATGACAAACGCCTGAACGAGCCGATGAGTATCTTTTTCTTTCATGCCTTGGTGCCGGTTGGCGATTAGAAGAATCATATGTATTACCTGATCAGTCGCTTTACTTAGGTTGTGAAGTGTTTGGTCGTTTCTAGTGTTGGCTTGGATAGTAAGACCCAGGATCTTCAGGGGTTTAGCCGGTTGTATGGTGTGTCCGTCGAGGGTAATGACTGAAGCGCGCGCTCCAGCTGCAGAAGGATAGACCCCCGGTACGAACGTGCGGAAGTTATGTCCGCTAAATCACCTAACAGAAAGGCGAGGTCTTAGAAACATGTCTCCACTGATCGTATTGCGCACACACCGGTTGAGGCGGTCGATGGTGCGGTCGCCACCAACGCTTCTGTAGAAGCTGCCCGTCGCGTAAAACCGCAGCGCACACTACACTTGCTCCTCGACGGTCATGTAGCGAAAGCCGCCTCTAAGTCGTCGCATACGGGGGTCTGTCACCAGACGACTGCACAACAAACGCACAGCACTTTTTGAGAGCTAAAAACGAGGTCGAAATTCGAAATTCCTCCTTTGTTTACATGACCTTTCGGGGTAGAAATATGCTTGCTACGGCGACCATAAAAATAAACCACGCCGCAGCAATGGCTATCACGGGCGTCGCAAGTTCAACTCGGCCGTGCAAAACCATGCCCGAGTTTCCTCCGAGTTTTAATGTCAGTCAAACACACCCAGCCCATTCGTGGGCGCGGCGTAACAATAGAAGCCACACCCACCCATGGCGTCCACTTTGTGTGGGCTTAGCCTCGTATCCACGAAGTCGTCATTTGATGCCCGCTAGCAGCGACAAGAAGTTAGCAAAAAACAACAGTGAAGCCCCCAGGCCACCGTCAGCCAATGTTGCGAAAGTCGCGGGGGTGTTCGGTCTGAACGTCATGGAGTTCACTATTGTACGAGCCGATAGGACAGGCCAAGACGGCACGATTTTACGACGGGAGCCTTCTTCACGCACCGTGAAAACACAGTCGAAGACAAATGAAACAACTTCAGCGTCTAAAACGCACTCGCCTATGGTGAAACACGCTCTTGACACGAGACGATTTGTGATAAGCGCCGGCCGTGCACACTCAAGCAAGCCGTAAAGAAAAGCGATATTTGATGACCGGGAGCAGAGCGCATTACGTTCGCTACAGTGGACCCCTTTGATTAGTTGTTTTGTGCTTGCGCAGAGCTTCACTGGGGCTGCCCTCAAGCCAAGTGGCAAAAATAATTCAGTGGAAGAATGAAACACCGAGAAAAACGGACCGCACCACGCCGGGCGTGGCCAAGAGCCAGGCTGGGGATTTCAAAGTAGCAGTGTGGTTATCTAGGTTATGCTAGGGAATGAGTATTGCAGATCGATTTCAGATGGTGCTGCATGCAGAAGATAGCACAAGCCGTACTTTATCAACGTAAGGGACCGCAATACAGCGTACTGAACATGCCAGGCGTGCTGCGCGCGTTTCCGGCGGTTTCTCTCGAGGTGTATCGAATGCTCCAGTATCTCTACTTTCATAACCCAAGCAGCTGGAAACTCGAGAGTAGGCGGAACCCAGGCCTTCTGGAATAGCGCCCCAGAAACAGATGCCATATCTACTGCGCCCGGGAAATCACTGAGTGCTGCTCTACGCTGTATTGAACTCCAGCTTTCGCAGTGCCCCCAGGCGCGAAAGAAAAGTGTGAAAGCTTTATTTCAAGTGTTGCAGAGTCTCTGTAATAAATGTGAAAATAAGGGCCGTACTTGGTACCGCCGTCTTTAGCGCCTCTATTGAAGTTTGAAGAACTGTAGATGCCACAATGTCAACGGCAGTGTTGTTGAGCATTTTATCAAGAAACTTTACAGCGTAGTCTCCTGGGTTAGCATCACTCGCTCGCAAGGATCACACTTTGGCGACACTTCTTTCTTTGTAGTGCCTTGAGTTTCACCCTGCGGAAAAATAAGAAAAGAAACATACAGGAGTTTTATGTAAACAGGGCAACGCGGGTAAACAGTGGAGGAAGATAATTGAATCACAGGGGTATACGCTCCGAATGTCATTTTTCTTTCATATGGTAGTCTCAAACAACACTGCGAGGGTGGTTTGAACGTGTTATCCTCTTGAATTATTTGTACTAATGCAACTAGTCTAAGTGTTATGTTGGCATCGTTGTGCGAGTTCTTGGACTCGAGCAAGACAAAGAAAGGGGACAGCTTGGGGCAATATACACCTCTGTGGCTAAGCGCTGTTCTGTGGGGCTGTAAGGCTCGAAGTAATGGAAGTCACACGAAACAAAAAATCATTGAAAAATTCTGCCGACAGCCGGTGTATGACCAAATTACTACTGGCTGCAGTTAGTAAGAACAATAAAACTACTTGAAAACGTGTGGTGAATGTTAGCGCCAAAAACTTCACCTACTAGGCCAGCCGGCTTCTCGTACACTGGTGACGTTGACTTGAGGACTGGATGATCATGTACTTTAATGAAATGCACCGCAATGTTAGGTGATCATTGGGAAATACCTCATCAGGGAAAAGCCCGTCAGCGGTACGAGACAACAATAACAATAACAATACACTGTCAAAGAGGATCTTCGAAGTAGAAGAGGCACTGAAGTGAATTTGTCAAACTTATGTTTGTGTTGCATTGCATAGATGCGCTGAAACAAACATACGTCCCACCATTCATTCGCGAATTTTACATTGATGTTCTTCAAGCTTGAATAAAGAAAAAAATACAATGCGACGTTTGAGGGCCCGCAATAACTACAGCAGTGACGCAAAATGACTCGAAATCGTCTTCCGCTGTGATTGGACAATGTCCAAGAAATTAAAATTCATTCATGTGCGCTTGTGCGTGTACAAATGTAATTTTTTTTGTTACGAAAGACCTTATTAGTATTGGAAACGTACACATGTCGGAATGTAGTACTTGAGGACCACACTTCGAGAGTTCGTCAAACGAGTTTCAATTTTGGTTCCATGGAACACGTCTATGTCTTCCGACGTTATCTGTGGTTGTGCATTAACGATACCTTAGGAATCGCCATGACCCGTTTTTTATGTTGTGTTTCATGAATGGGCCGGATAAACCTCCTAGCACCAATTCCAGCGAGGAAGAATTCTTCCATGCAGTAGCAAAGGACGAGCCGAGGAGTACAGAGTGCTGAATCCGTCCGTGCCACCGGAGAGGCTCATCTCGGAGACCTTTCTCTTGCACCTTCGAAGCTCGACTGTCTCCCCTCTAGTACCTACGAGGTCATGAAAATCGTTTAAAGAGCGGACCAACAGTGGGCCAATTAAAAAAAATATGGCCACGTATCTGCTCCTTTCGTTACAGATGTCGACGAAAGACAATAGTTGAGTGGCGCCCCTGCCATGTAAACGCTTCCGTTTACTTTCCCTCTAAACTCTCATGCTGTTCCTCTCCCGTCTTGCTCCTCCCAAGATAACACCCTAGAAGTTTGGTCAAGTCAATTTAAATTTACCGCGTTTAATTGCTCCTGGCCGGGTGCCTGGATGCCAGCGCTGGCGTGCGGTGGATACGCGCGTGATTCCTGGCACCCTACTACAATGTTTATAGAACCACGTGGCCCTCCTCCACGTGCATTCCACGCGGAACGTGGAGCCTGTCTAGTGGAACATTTCTTTACTGTTTATATTTGATTTCTTAAAATTCCGTCAGAAGTTTTACTGGCGCGGGCAACAGCAGGCCACGATTTTCTGCAGTTGAGGTATATTTATTTGAATCGCAAAAACCAAGTACGCATAATCTTTTAATAAAGGAACGCTGAAACTATCACTTAGGCATTAATTTCTGCCTCACATTTGGGTAATGTTTTGTTCTTGTTCAGCAATCTTGACAAGTATGAAGATTGCCACTGGGCTTAGACGTTTAGATTTGGCTGCGTGTATATAAGACTTGCGCAGATTGCGTTTCCCTGTGGGTGGGTGGCTGAATCGAGTCACAGGACAAAAGGGTTATTATTCATGCCAGTTTTCCAGACCTGTGTCCCTAGGGATTTTCGTTGAAACAATTGATTTTGGTGTTAGAATTGAGTGTTAGTGCGGTACAGTACCCGTTGTGACATAAAACCAACCCTGTTTTGTACATTGCTGCATTTTTGAAGCGAATGTTTTTGTATGATTGTTTTCCTCGCATGTTACTCTTTTGGTTGTAAGCAACTCTACATTGTTTGTATGTTAATCTTTCCTCTACAATCAACTTGAAACTGTTTATGTGTTTCTGTAAGTGTCTGTAACTGGCAGCTTTCGCGCTCTATTAGTTTTGTAGCGACAGGCGCTGCACTTGTTTAATTGTTTCTGGTTGTTACGTTGTATCATTGATACCAGGATTTTTTGATAATAAATTTATCCTTTTAAGGCATGCTAGTGCACATTTATGCCAGTGCACTTTCTTTCCTTGAACGCCCAAAGCTTTCGAAACCAGGATAAGCAGAGGGAGGTTGTGCACTTTGCTCGAGCGCGAAACGTTGACGTTCTTTTCTAGCAGGAGTGCAATTTTCGCACGCTTCTAGATGTTTCGCTGTTTAAAGAGTGCTTCTGTGTTGACGATTTTTTTACATTGTCGAACTCGCCGGCCTCAGGAGTTGGCGTAATATTTTGCGCTCCAGTTTGCGCAAAAAAGCGCATGTCACCTTTGGGTTTGACGGCCGAACGAGCGCGGTCGATTTTTACCTTTTTTCTCGCCGAGTACGTGCTGTAAACGTGTACGCGCCGGCACAGCGTCACCTTTGTACAAATTTCTTTGCATCGCTGGATGTTTACTTACTCGACAGTTACCCCAGATTTTTAGTGGGTCATTTTAACTGTGTTTTAGACCCTGTTCGAGACCTTTGGGGGCGGAGTCAGGGAAGACCGCGGCTGCAGCGCGTGCGCGCTTCGTGACTTGGTAGATCAATTTAGATGGAGTGACGCTTAGGTGCAGACCCATGGCGGCACCTTATCTGCAACTTGGGCGAGACGAGCGTCCGCCAGCCGGCTGGACAAATTCTATGTGCCCCCAGAACTCAGTCGATGCCTTGAAAGCTGCGAGGTGCTGGCGTTTCCGTCTGGCACACCACGTATTTCTGACCATTCTCCCGTCTCTGTAAAGCTGGTGCAACGCGGAACCATCTCCAGCCATGACATGTGACGTATGGGCATCTCCCTGCTAGCGGATCCTGATGGCGTTGCTTCTCTTAAGGACCTGCTGAAACCCGGGCCGCAGAGGAACGAGTGGGAAGACTTAAAGTCGAGTTGGCGGAAGATACTTATGGAGGTGGGACGCAAACGTAAAGCGCGCATCTCACGAGAACTGAATGAGGCTTTGAGGAGGTTGCGGAATATAAAGAGCGGGCAAATGACGCGACTATGATGGTCTGTTGAGGGCGCGCTACGAGAGGCTTTTGCATCAGTCGTCTAGCGCAGCGCGGCGCGCATTTGTGCAAGGCGGGCGTTTGTCAGACCCGTCGGCACTAAGGTATATTAGGGCAGGTTCGGTAGATGATGTCGGTCGAGCGCACGTGCACCACGTTGTGTTGCCGAACGGCGCCGCTAGTTCGCGTCCAGCCGACATAACTGAAGTGTTCACTCACAACTTTACGGAATTTTTTAAGGCGTCAGGAGAGCGCGAGACGTCCCCCGAATTTGAGGAGAATGTTCGCAACTTTTGCGGTGAACTTCCACAAGCTCCAGTTTCTTAGCTGACACTTTGGCCGCTCCTGTCTCTTACGAGGAGCTGTGGGATGCAGTCGGAAGCATGAACCATTCCCCAGCTTTGGGGCCAGACGGCATTCCATTGAGCGTTTACAAAGCCTTCTTTTCGTGCGTGAAAGACCCGTTGTTAGAGATGGTGAATGCCTTTTTCACCCATGGTGTGCGGCCTCTTTCTTTTAAAGGGGGCAACATAGTCCTTATAGCGAAACCGGGAGGGAAGCCGTCAGACCCACGAGCATATAGGCCTATTACTTTTCTGAATACTGACTATAAGATCGTAGCTACCATAATTTTAAGGCGCCTCTCCAAAGTGTTACCGCACGTATTGAGCCCTGCCCAGACATGTAGCGTGCCGGGGCGCTCGATTTTTTCGGCCCTGTCTCTCATTAGGAACTTGTTCGCATTCGCCATTCGAACAGGCATTCCAGGCTGTTTTGTATCGCTGGATCAAGCTAAAACCTTTGATTGAGTGGAACATCGTTATTTGATCGAAGTCCATCGCAGCTCCTGCTTTCCAATGGAACTCATTACGAGGTTAAACCTATTGTACCGTGGCCTCACTTCCCGACTCCTCGTAAACGGACAACTTAGCGCCCCTTTCCCAGTTGAGCGAGGGATCAGGCATGGGTGTCCACTCTCCCCCCTACTTTTTGTCCTGGCAATCGACCCTCTATTCAGACGCGTGGTAAACTCTCCTGGCATACGCGGCTTTCCCCTCCCCGGACAGGCCCAGGTAAAAGTGCCAGCGTGCGCAGATGACGTGTCCCTGTTTTTGCGGGACGACAGCAGCTTTACCGCGTTCTCACGCCTCTATTTTATTTACAGCGAGCTGTCTTTCGCGCAAATAAACAGGGGCAAGAGTCAGGCACTGCGATTCGGAGCATTCACGTCAGACCTTTGGGGAGAAGTGGAGTGGATCGCCGCCGTCAAAGTCCTTGGTGTAACGTACCACGTCTCGGGTGAGGTGGCGCGTGAGACATGTACGGGAATTGTGAAGAAGGCCAAAAAGCGCCTGTGGGTAGCCGCGCAATTTAAACTGTCTTTTTCGGAGCGCAGCTTCGTAATTAAAGCATGCGTTTCTTCCGCCCTTTATTACGTTTCGCGCATAGCTCGCCCACCCCGAAATGTAATGCGGAAGCTGGAGAGCAAGTTCTTCTCTTTCCTTTGGGGAGGAAAGACGGAGAGGCTAGCTCGGGCTTTCATGCGGCTCCCAACCAGCATGGGGGGATACAGCCTTCCATGCATGTCGACAATGTGCAGCATCCTGGCGTTGCGTAGGTTTGTAGATTTGACGCGAAACCCGGACTACATAGGAAGAAGCTTTCTAAACCACTTCCTGGGCACATCGCGAGGTGTGTTTTGCAGTGAACCTTACATCGGCCCCTTGGCAGAGGAACCGCCGCCATTCTACGCCTATGTCGCGAAAACCTTTCGGGAACTGTTAGCACAGATCCGCGACTTGGAAATGCCGGACATTGCCTCAAGCAAATTTTGTGAACAACTTGCTGTGGCGGAACTCACTGCGGAGCAGAAAGCGCGCTCTGAAAAGGCGCGCTGAGGCAGCTGACTTCTTCGGTCCTCCCAGCGGACGTCAAAGATTTCGGGTTGAAGCGTGGTTGGCGTTCTGCCCACTAGAGACCGCTTGAAAACTTGGGGCGTAACACCGTCAGCGCTCAATGCAGACAAAATGAAACTTTGCGACACGCACTCTTTTAGTGTTCTGTAGCAAGGACGTTTTGGACGCTGATGTCTAGGATGTTTCAAGTACGCCTAGGGGAGCGCACAAAATATCGCGATGCCCTAGTGACTTTTCTGTTATGGGTGGGGGCCCTGGTTTTGTGGAGGCGTCGCGGTGTCGCGGCACTCTGGTCCCGGCCTCACAAGGCTATGTTCCCAATGCTGCTGCGCATGCGCACGCGCCTGTTCGAACAGCTGGAAGCGGAGCTTGCCACGCTGGGGGAAGAGGAGTTCCTCCTGCGTTGGTCATACCACTTCATCAAGCTGAACAACGTACGTTTGGAAATCATCATCATCATCATCATCACCAGCCTGTCTACGCCCACTGCAGGGCAAAGGCCTCTCCCATTATTCTCCAATTACCTCGGTCCTGTGCCAACTGTGACCAATTTATCCCCGCAAACTTCTTGATCTCATCTGCCCATCTAACTTTCTGCCGCCCCCTGCAGCGCTTGCCTTCTTTAGGGATCCACTCTGTTACCCTTAATGACCAGCGGTTATCTTGCCTTCGCATTACATGCCCTGCCCAAGTCCATTTCTTCTTCTTAATTTCTACTAATATGTCTTTAACACCACTTTGCTGCCTGACCCACTCCGCTCTCTTCTTGTCCCTTAATGTTACACCTATCATTTTCCGCTCCATTGCCCGCTGAGTCGTTCTCAATTTAAGTTGAACCCTCTTAGTGAGCCTCCAAGTTTCTGCCCGTAGGTGAGTACCGGTAAGATGCAGCTGTCATACACTTTCTTCTTCAACGACAATGGTAGGCTGCTATTCATTATCTGATAATGTCTGCGATATGCACCCCACCCCATTCTGATCCTTCTAATTATCTCTGCCTCATGGTTGGGATCTGAAGTCACAACTTGGCCTAAGTATATATATTCGCTTACCACTTCCACTGCCTCGCCATCTATCTCAAACTGCTGTGCTGTCCCGAGGTTATTGATCATTACTTTAGTTTTCTGCGTATTAATTTTCAGGCCCACGGTTCTACTCTGTTCGCCCAGGCGGAAAGCATGCTTTGCAATTCGTCCCCCGAGTTACTTAGCAAGGCAACGTCATCAGCAAACCTGAGGTTACTGAGGTATTCTCCATTAACCCTTACTCCCACCTGTTCCCAATCCAACGTTCTGAATACTTCTTGTAAGCATGCTGTGAATAACATTGGAGAGATTGTGTCTCCTTGTCTGACACCCTTCCTTATAGGTATTTTACTGCTCTCCTTATGGAGGATGATAGTAGCTGTAGACCCATTATAGATATCCTCTAGTATTCTTACATAATGCTCATCTACCCCCTGGTTCCGTAATGCCTGAATGACTGCTAGGGTTTCGACCGAGTCAAATGCTTTCTCATAATCTATGAAGGCTATATATAGGGGTTGAGTATACTCAGCGCACTTCTCTATCATCTGATTGATCGTGTGAATATGGTCCATTGTTGAATAACCTTTACGGAACCCTGCTTGTTCTTTAGGTTGACTGAAATCTAAGGTTGCAGAGATTCGGTTAGCGATTACCTTGGTAAATACCTTGTAGACGACTGACAGTAAGCTGATCGGCCTGTAGTTTTTCAAGTCTTTCATGTCGCCTTTCTTATGGATTAGGATGATGTTCGCGTTCTTCCAAGATTCCGGTACCATTGCGGTCATTAGGCATTGCGTATACAGGTTTGCCAGTTTTTCAAGTACAATTTCTCCGCCATCCTTCAAGAGGTATGCTGTTATCTGATCCTCACCAGGTGCTTTGCCCCCTTTCTTTTCTTTCAAAGCCTTCCTTACTTCTTCGGTCGTTACTGGTGGGATGTCTATCTCCTCTGAACTACTGTCTCGTTCGGCATTATCCTGTATGTCCCGGCTACTGTAC